>NC_046365.1:16554785-16902822 GCF_011125445.2 Fundulus heteroclitus
AGGAAAAATACTTTAAAAATAAAATGTATTATTATTATTACCTCTATGTGATTCAATTTTTAACCATAACTTGTGAAGGTCTCAGAGCTTTCTTAGAGGACATCAGTGATCAAACAGCATCATGAAGACCGAGGAACACAGCAGACAGGGCGGGGAAGTCTAAAGCAGGGTTAAGGTTAGAAAACAATAGCCATAGCTTTGAACATGTCACAGAGTACTGTTCGATTCATAAGGTGGGACTGGAGTTGTATCAGACAATGGAAAGAGGGCGACACAACTGCAAAGCTGCCATGATATGGACACTCACCTAAACTGATCGGTCAGGCAGAGAGAGAGGTAATCAGAGAAGCCATGAAGAGGGATGTTGTTACTCTGGAGGAGTTGTAGAGAGCACAGCTCAGGTTGGAGAATCTGACAACTGTTAGTTATGCACTATGACGAGACTAAAGTCTGACTTCTGGGTCTACATGCTAGACAATAGGTTTAGGGGGAAAAGGATGAATCAAATCACAGTATACCAGGTGAAAATGGACAAAGTCCGGATGGAACGCCTATTGTAAATCTGTGTGTGACTTTATAATGCTCTGTAAAATCTAAATGAATTATCTTGACCTAGCTCATCGTCATTTATTTATTTATTTATTTTATTTTTAGATATAATGCTCTTGGTTCATTTATAAACTGTTTGTAAGCTTCCTTTATAATTTCACTCCCTCTCCATAACAGCAATAAAATTTAAACAAAACAAAAACGCATACAAGGAGACATTTATTCCGGTCTTTGTATATATTTACATCTTTCACAATGTAAAGTCACTGTAAAAAGGAAATACACCCTCTTTCAAATAACGTTCATATAAGAAATCATCTAACCCTCAAAGGCTATTCATTTTTACAGTTAGAACAACATATAGACATTTTATATTTTATGACCCAATTTGTCTATTTTTGTACCATCCCACCAACATCTGAGAGCTGAACCAGGAAGTATCTACATTTTTTATTTTTGAAAAAAAAAAAAAAAAAAAAGGATGGTCAATATTTACAAGAAGTAACATAGGAAAGAAAAACAACACACATTGAATGTGTGCAGAAATCACAAATATGGCACTAGGGTGGCGAGAAATCATGAGATTAGCAAACGCAGACAATCATAAGATTGTAGTGTGTGTGTGTGTATGTATATATATATATATATATATATATATATATATATATATATATATATATATATATATATATATATATATATATATATATATATATATATATATATATATATATATATATATATATATACACACACACTCTAAAAGAATCTTCATGACATCCAGTAAACAGGAAATAAATGTTCAAAAATGAAGTTTGAGGATGTTTCAGTTCAGCCCATCGTGATGTAGATAATTTCACAGCAGAGGGAAAGTTTTTAGGAAACCTGCGGCTCGAGCACGAAATGACTTTTGCTTGCAAACACGGAAACAACCGTTTCCCTGCACCGTCTGATTTCAACGCCCTCACCGACCAAAACTGCTGGAGGAAAAGCCGGAAGGCTCGGTGAACTTTTGCAGCGCTGCAACGTTAAGCAGGCTGTGAATTGCATCTACATGCTGTTAATTGCCACCGAGGGGAATCGACATGCGGATAATTATGGCACTTGAGAAATGGCTTTAAAACCTAAGAGGCTGAAACATTTCTATCACAACTGGCTTGATTTCATCAAAGGACCGGTGTGATTAATATTCAAAATTGCGGAAAATAAAACTAGAACATGAAGTGCAATGCTCTCCAGTTGCTCCTCCCTAATTAAAACACAAACAAAAAGCTGAAATGAACTTCTTCTCACCGTTTTTGACGATGATTAAAGTGCTTCAAGCTGAATCTGGATTACGTGCCGCGTCAGTGCATTCGGACCTTTTCGGTCACCGAGGAACTTTTTAAACTTTGCAAAGCCTCAAAAAAAAAAAAAAGACATCAGTGACATAATGCTGCAAACCCACAGAAAACTCTTCGCTAAAGTCTCAGTAGTTTAGAGCAGAGTCAAGTGAAACGATTCAATAAACACTGTAATATACTAAATCAGATCCGTTTAGGCGAGCCAGTGTCCCATCAGAAGGCAAACGGCATGCAGTGCGTTTCCAGAGCGTCTCCCATGCAGCCGTCAAGACGCTGCATCCCTTTAATTCCTGCGTGCACCGATCCTGTCCCTCTCCAGCTCCTCCATGCAGTCCTTTTACCTTTAGAGCTGCTTGTATGGGGATGAATTGGACGCAGTGTTAGCTGCTCTGCATCGGAGCTTCCCGTAGATTTCAGAAGTTGCATTTCATTTAGGACGACTCACATCGGTTCTTAATTTATTATTTACACAGGGCTGGGTGGAATCTGGGATGAAACCTGTTTATCCCTTTGCTGCTGGTGTCCAAACCTGCAGAGAAAGAACAAAGGAAAAAAAGTTCAGAGCACGCACAAAAGGACGGGAGGTGGAAACCCAGAGGCAACGGTGCAAGCAGACAGATTTATTCAGTAAGCGCGTACCTGATGCATCCTTCCTGCAACAGCGTGTAGGTGTCAGGTGAACAAACTGCACATAAACAGAGGACAGGTTGACAATCAGAACGCCTCCTTAGGTGAACAAGGCCTGATGAAGAGTACAGTTCCTTGGCCACGTCCATCACTTTGCATCCACAAACTTCAATGTTTTTTTTTATTGCAATCGTGAGTGATAGAACACCACAAAAGTAAGACATAATTGCAAAGGTTTGGGGAAAAAGGAAAATAATAGGAGCCCCGTTTTTTGTCAACATCCTTTATAAATAAAAAAAATCCAAAAATGATTCTAGGCCAGCTAATTCAGTCTCAGTCGGACTGAATGGAGAACGTCTGTCGATATGACTTTTCAAATCTAGCCACAGATTCTCAACTAGATGTAGAGCCTGGACTATGACTGGGCCATTCAAACATGTGAATATGCTTCAGTCTGAACCATTCCTTTCCCCTCTGGCTGGATGTGTCGTCCTGGGGGAAGGTGAACCTCCATCCCAGTCTTCATTGTTTTAGATTTATAGAGTGTATGACTAATAGGTGTCGGGTCGACAGGTTCTCCCGTCTGAGTCATGGATCTCAGTGTAACAACGGGCCTGGCGGTTTAGGTGGATGGCCGTGTCTCGTTTTACATGTTCAGATTATGGATTGAACTGTGCTCTGTGAGCTAGTCAAAGCTTTGAAAAAAAATGTATAACCTAATTCTTGCCATTAAGATCTCCACGAACCTTCTCCCTGATCATGATATTGGATTTATATGGGATTTACTAATAAGGAGACTTCTGAAGGGAGTGGAGATCATTTCTAGATATCAGTGCAGAAGGTGGATGAACACAAATGCACGCTGCAATTAAAAAAAAAGTTGTCAAAATTAGGAATAACGTGCATCAGTTTCTTCGACTTTACAAGTAAGCACCCCTTACTGACCCCCCAGCATGTTTTACCACTCCTGCCACGTTCGAAATGAAATACTAATGGCCACGTTCACACCGAACGCCATCTTTTCTCGTTGATCGCCTGACGTCGGTCACGTGACATTTCGCCTCTGTCAAGCAAACAATGCAGCCAGTTTTCCCTCTGCTAGCTTCACCGCGTCATCAAACAGGAGGAGCGTCTGTCCGGTTCCTCGTGTCTGATCAGCTCAGCGTGGCGGACATGGATTTTACCGAGCGAGTCACGGTGCTATATGGAAAACTGAACAATGGTGCCGCCCCACCCTGGGTCCACCAGAGACGCACCCAGTACGCGGAGTACCACCACCTTCTTAGCGGGCCTCACCCACCCGCTAACTGCGGAGACGAGATTTTTTCCAGAATTCTGATGCTAAACAAATGGCTGGAAAAAACATGCAAAGAAACAACTGTAACCTTCATAGACAACTTTAACATATTTTGGGAAAGAAGACATCTGTTCAACAGAGATTGTTTCTCTCTAAATAGGTCAGGTGCAAAACGGCTGATTTCAAACATCTTCTATTCTGTGAACCATGCGTCATCAGCTTTGTCCCAAAACAAGGAACATCCAGTGCCAAAACAAATGATAAGCCCAGTGCAGCCCGAACAAGCCAAGATAAAGATGGCCAGAAAGATGACACAGAATGAGGCGTTGTCAGAGCTACAGGACGATTCATCCCAGATCTCAGCAGGACAACGAAAGGACCAAGAACCTCCATCTTCACAAACACCGGTCCAGACTGGACCCGCCTCCCCTTCTTCTCCACAAAGCCCAGAAGTTCCTTTTCTGGAATTTTCTCATAACATGAACAAAGTATTTAAGATTGGCCTACAGATGACATCCTCTCCACATAGCCATTCTGCTGTGAATAAACCAGGATTCTCCAAAGGCCTCAGAGCCTCAGATCCTCCTCCTCCACGTATCACAGAACACTCTGGTACTGAGGAACTCCAAATTACTTCGCTGTGATACAGATTGGGCCCTGGCCACACGTTTATCAGACATGAGAGTTCCCAGCATCAGCCGGGGCCTTTCGCCGGAGATTATGGAATATCTGTGATAATACGTGGCAGAAATAAGAAAAACAAAAGGATAAACAGGAACAAATACTTAAAAATCATAAACTGTCAGATGCAACCTGTCACAGAGACATCATCAACCACTAAGTCATATAAACTGGGTTTATTAAATATTAGATCTCTGTCAGGAAAATCCCTTTTAATTAATGACTTCATTATTGACAATGATCTTGATGTAATGTTTTTAACAGAAACATGGCTGCATGAATTTAGTGAAGCAGCTATACTGATGGAGTCGACTCCTCCAAACTACAGTTTTCTTTGTGAGAGCAGACAGCAAAGGAAAGGTGGAGGAGTAGCAACATTGTTTAATGATTCACTAAAGTGTAAAAAGGTGTTTTTAGGAAAATTTGACTCTTTTGAACATTTGGCTCTCCAGGTAAAGGGCCCGGTACGAACTATGTTTCTGAATGTGTACAGGCCTCCTAAGTCCACATCAAACTTTTTTAATGATTTTAGTGACCTGCTGTCTGTGATATGTGTTGATTATGACTGTTTCATTATTGTTGGAGACTTCAACTTTCACGTTGACAACCCTGAAGACAGAAGTGCAAAAGAACTGTGTGACACACTTAGAAACTTTGGTTTAGGTCAACACGTTAAACAGCCAACACACAAACAGGGACATATTTTAGACTTGATCATCACTAAAGGTCTAAAGATTTCACAGGTCAATGTAACTGATGTTGCCTTATCCGATCACTTTTCTGTTACCTTTGAAAGCATAATTACCAGCGACTCATTTAGCCAAAGGGACATCGTAAGAAAACGCACCTTTAAGGACAATGCCGCGGAAACTTTTATTCAAGCTTACTCTGATACTTCAACCTTGGGCTGCAACTCAGTAGATGAGCTAGTAGATAACTTTCAGTCTAAAGTCTCAGACATCATTAACTGCATTGCTCCAGTCAAAGTGAAGTTTTTTCCCGGGAAGAAAAAATCTCCTTGGAGAAATGCTCCATCAGTTAGAAGTGAAAAAAGGGAATGTCGAAAAGCTGAACGCAGGTGGAGAAAGAATAGACTCCTAGTTCACTACGACATCTATAAAGAGAGACTTTACAGATATAACTTACAACTGAAAAATGCAAGAGAATCTTTCTTCTCTGAGATCATCAAGAAAAACATTAATAATGCTCATGTCTTATTTTCCACAGTTGACAGGCTAACAAATCCTCCTGTGTCCGTGACTTCCGAACTCCACTCCACCAGGGCCTGCAACGAATTTGCTAACTTCTTTACTGAAAAAATCCTAAAAATTAGAGGATCACTTTGTACTACCATATCAACACCAGAACCAATGCTTTATTCAGCTGGAACTATTTCTGACAAAATGTCCCATTTCAGCGAAATAAACCACAAAAGCTTAGAGCAGATCATTCAGCAGTTAAGTTCCTCCTCCAGCTGCCTTGATGTTCTACCCACAGCTTTCTTTAAAAAAGTTTTACCTGTAATAGCGTCTGATTTGACTCAGATAATAAACGCGTCCCTTCTGTCAGGTGTTTTCCCCCAGTCCCTAAAAACAGCAATTATCAAACCACTGCTGAAAAAGAACAATTTAGACAAACTTCTACTCCAGAACTACAGGCCCATCTCAAACCTCCCCTTTATCAGTAAGATTATTGAAAAAGTTGTATTTCAACAATTAAACACCTTCTTAACAACGACCAGCCGCTTTGATGGTTTCCAGTCAGGTTTCCGTGCTCACCACAGTACAGAGACCGCCCTTATCAAGGTTTTTAATGACATCCATATAAATACAGACTGTGGAAGAACCACCGTGCTGGTACTATTGGACCTCAGTGCAGCATTTGATACTGTTGATCACTCCATTCTGTTAGAGCGCCTGGAGAACTGGGTCGGCCTCTCTGCTACAGCTCTCCACTGGTTTAAATCTTACTTAAAGGACAGGGACTTTTTTGTATCAGTAGGTAACTTTACATCAGAGATGACAAAAATCACATGTGGGGTTCCCCAAGGGTCCATCCTGGGTCCCCTCCTCTTCAATATCTACATGCTCCCTCTAGCCCAGATAATAAAAAATAACAACATCAGCTACCATAACTATGCAGACGACACACAGCTCTACATCACCATGTCACCAGGTGACTATGAACCAATTCAAGCACTGAGTAAATGCCTAGAAGAAATCAATGCATGGATGTGTCAAAATTTTCTTCAGTTGAACAAAAACAAAACAGAAGTAATAATATTTGGACCAATAGAGGAGAGATCAAAAGTTAGCACACAGCTTCAGTCGCTTCAGCTAAAAACCACTGATCAGGCCCGAAATCTGGGAGTAGTGATGGACTCAGACCTGAACCTCCAAAAGCATCTAAAGACAATTACAAGGTCAGCTTTCTACCACCTGAAGAACATTTCTAGGATTAAAGGACTGATGTCTCAGCAGGATCTGGAAAAACTAATCCATGCGTTTATTTTTAGTAGAATTGATTACTGCAACGGTGTTTTTACAGGTCTGCCTAAAAAGTGGATCAGACAGCTGCAGCTGATCCAGAACGCTGCTGCCCGCGTTCTCACTAAGACTAAGAAAGTAGAGCACATAACCCCAGTTCTAAAGTCCTTACACTGGCTCCCTGTATCTCAGAGAATAGACTTTAAAATACTTCTGTTAGTCTATAAATCTCTAAATGGCTTAGCACCTAAATACATCACAGACTTGTTATCAGCGTATAAACCCTCCAGACCACTCAGGTCTTCTGGCTCCAGCCTACTCTGCATACCTAGAACCAGAACTAAACAAGGAGAAGCAGCATTTAGTTCCTATGCTCCACTTATCTGGAACAAACTTCCAGAAAACTGTAAAAGTGCAGAAAGCCTGAGTTCCTTTAAATCAAGATTAAAAACACATTTGTTTAGAATTGCCTTTGAATGTTCAAGTTAAAATGTTTTACTGTTTTCAAATGTTCTTTTTTGTTTCTACACTATCCCTACTTGCTTTTATTCTGTTTTATTTTCCAATATTTTAATCATGTAAAGCACTTTGCATTGTCTCTGTACTGAATTGTGCTATATAAATAAATTTGCCTTGCCTTACCAGAAGCTGCATCTAGACGATGTTAAGCCACTTAGTAGTCTATATTATCTATATTGCAGTAGCATGATTGCTTAATAGAAAAAATAATCCACATTTATTCAGTTTATTCAATCCAACATTGAGAAATAATCTTTTTTGTGTGTTTTGCAAAATCATCATGCCCAAACTTATAGACACCTCTAACAAGCCTTCTGAAATATATTTCTTTAGTTGTATACTTGCAAGAGTGGAAGGGACGTTTTTTTTTTTATATCGTCTAAGACTTTTTGTTTCCCTGCAATATAAATCTGGGGATCAGCAACTTTAAATTAAGACCATTTTGATTTAAATTTAAGATCTACTCAAATTATGAAAACTAATATATATTTAATAGCTGACATTTTTAATAATTTATAGTTAACTTAATACCATAAGCAAGTTCGATGTAACTTTGTTAAATACTTTTTGTTTCAGTTCTGGCATGTGCTTTGTGTGCTTGTACACCCACAGGACACCTTATTTAAGCAACCACCCACAGTATATTGAATCCTTCACAGGACACATCGGCTTTTAGGCAACCACTGACATCCCTGTTGTCAAGCCAAAAACTCTTTAAATATAAACCTTCCTAACACAATCGTTCTGATTTTCATTTCTATCACATAAACATGCAATTTTAGGATGACAAACTCCTTTTTGAGTGGGCTAATTGCTTCCTTTTCTTGTGGGGATTTTTTTTCCACACAGCAAAGTAGCACCCAAACCCCAAAGTCAGAGCAACAAATCACGGAAGAAACAAACGCATCTAGTCAATGGGAAAAAAAAAAAAAAGTTTCATTCAGTCAATGCTGGAGGAAGCAAGAAATGAGTAAACACGAAAAAACAACAACTATGTAATTAAAGACCCAGCATCACAAATCTGGCTGCATTTAAAATTTGTTGGGGCCTATAATTACGACGATTATGTACATCATATAATTATGGTGCGGATCAGCAGGCCATTACTCTTACCCGCTCTTCAAAATGGGAAAAACTAGAGAACGTGCTATTCAAGTAAATGCTAGTGAAGATTCTCAGTCATCCAAGTTATGGTCATTCCAAAAAAAAGTAAAAAACAAAGCAGCTGGACTTGTTTTCCATAGTTGAAGACGTTTCGCTTCCTCTCCAGGAAGCTTTCTCAATTCAAAAGGTCTAGAGTAATGATGAGTACCAAGCTTTATACTACTGCCCAAACAAAGGCCTTGTAATGGCTTAGATAACATGCAAATTCAACAATTGGGACCTGTTTCTGTTGAATTGTCTAAGCCATTACAAGGCCTTTGTTTGGCAGCAGTATAAAGCTTGGTACTCATCATTACTCTAGACCTTTTGAATTGAGAAAGCTTCCTGAAGAGGAAGCGAAACGTCTTCAACTACGGAAAACAAGTCCAGTTGCTTTGTTTTTTACTTTTTTTGGAATATTCAAGTAAATTAATTTCATTTAATTCCGGTCTGCCTGAAGAAGAGGCATATGTGGTGTCATCATCTGTAGTCGCCCACGTCCGCAGTCAGAGCTTTAAACAAGTTAAATATAGCAGGAACTGCGACCAACAAAGCTTGATCAGAAACGATCTCTATGTCGTCATTTTGCACCGTGAGAAAGATGGTAAGGGAGGTAAATATGCCATCAAAGTCTATCCTTAGAGAAAAGAAGCAACGTGTTCAGTGTCCATCTATGCTAGTTAAGTCAATTTATTTTAAGGCTTATTGCTCATCTTTACCAGCAGTGCCAATAACTGAAACTCACGGCCCGCTTGTTCTGAACGAACCACTGTCACTCACCAGCTCTCTCGCACAGCTTCAATGTCGCTCACCAGATTCTGTGCCAAGCAGATCCCGAATATCTAAAAGCAGACACAAACGGGTATAGCATTATGAAGGACGTCAGACACAGGAAGACCGTCGGGCGCGGCCGGTCCGTTCCCACCTGCAGCAGCGCGATCCCGATAAAGATGCCCGCCACCACGGTCAGGTTGTCCTGAAGCCACTTCTCAAACTGTGGCACGCAGCCTTTGATGTATATAAAGTTTCTCTGCTCAGAGTCCTAAAATAACAGGGGGGGGGGGAAGAAACATTCGTGAGTTAAATCGGTAGCCGCAGAACATGGTTCATTTTCATTTTAATAAGCAGCAGTGTTGGGATTGTTTGTGCTTTGTGATCCTTCGAGTCACGGGAGCGCACGTTCTCCCTCAGAGTGAAATCCCTGCTTGTTAACAAAAACTCAGCTCACTGTTTTCCTGCTCCGAGTCTTGTTAAAACAGCACTACTGCAGCTCACATGTGAGGCCAAGAAAACAAACAAAGCCTTTTCCTCACGATTTGCTGCCATGGAGGCCCGCCAAAGCTAATTATTGGGGCGGGGGGGGGTGCTAGGAGCTCAATTCGCATCGCATTGCTGCCGCGTGAGTAATACCACACACCGCCCCGAGTACTGATGGGGAGCCAGCTGCTGCATTCTGAGGACAGAGGAGCTGGGAGGCGTACAGAGAGAGGATTATTGTGACCAGGGTGGAGCTGCCGATGAGCTCATGGAGCCCGGGGCCAAAGAACCAAGAGCTATTCACACGCTGCTCTTTACACTCTTTACACTTTTATTCCCACAATTACCTACTGGATGAAGATCTTACAAGACTCTACACTGTTAGGCCCAAAATTACACCCCTGGCAGATTTGGATTTCAAACATACTTTCATTCCACAAGGAACTTCTGAAAGGAAATGAGGCCGGCAGCTCCCGACAGATAATGAAACTACTAAAGGGAGTACTGCTTTTTTATTTATTTTATGTTTGCTTTGGTTACTCCTTGAATCTGAATCTGCCAGGGCTTACGGATCAGGTTGGACTTCGCTGTAGATCGTAGTTTTTGCGTTTTACAAACTCACCGTTTTCGCTCGGATGTCGTATCCACACTGAGTGTTGATGACGTCCTCCTGTGAAAATAGAAAACGGTTTACTTTGTAACTCAGTCACTGCAATTTGAATAGAAATAGAGAAAATGAGGGATTTGGAAGATATTTGAAACTTTGGATTAATATTTTTCATAGTAAAAATGGGTAAATTCAGGTAAAAAGGGGTGAAAAACACAAAAGAGAAGTCCCCTTTTAAAGATTTATAGATATCCTTTGATATAATAGTATTTGTTAGGCTGTGTAATGTGTGACAGACATTATTTGCTCTTTAATTTAAAGGTTTGATTTTCTTAAAGTCATATTTTTTTTTAATGTTCCATCTACCTGCATGTCTCTCTCTCTCTCTCTCTCTGGATAGCTGATATAATTTTTCAGAAGTTTCTAAAAGTTTTATGTTAATAAAACCCGAGCTTTCATAGGGAGGCCTCTAAGTGTTGACGATGTTTACTGACTAAATTTAAGGATGCTTTTCAGGAAAATTATACAAATCTCTGCTTCACGGGTATATGTGATGAAACATAATATCCTCATAACCCTGTACATTGCTTATCCCCCAACTTTAAATGGTTTATGTTATGAAAATGTTGATTTTAGAATTTCCACTTTGGTAGCAAAACAGCAAAAAAAAAAAAAAAAAAAAAAAAAAATCAAAACATGACTCCTGAAATCAGATATTTGGTCAAATCAGCTGGCATAAATGCCTAATAATGTTCAGATATACATTTTAAGTTGGGCAGAAAGTAAAGATCTTTTTTAATTATTTTATTTTTTTTTTTATAACTTTTGAACAAGCAATCTACATGTGTGATGATAATATCCCAGAAGAGCCACTTCAAGCAGTATTGTTTTGGGTCCACTGCAGCTTTTAGAGCAGCTGGGAGTATTCTGTGGCCTGCAGTTTGCCACATTGCAGCTAGATGTCACTGCATCCTTCAAACTGGACTTTTGATTGATTTGACAACCCATTTCCTGTGGAGCTAAAACATGACATGTGGTAGCCTTTTAGTTATGGTCACAGTTGTGTGAAAAGCATTAAAAAAAGACAATCAAAGCGCTGTCTTATATAATATGACTTAATAATCAAAACGCTCGAGCAGATGTATAAAGATTTGCCGAAGTGTGACTCCTTCTTGTGCCGCGCTACCATCTTCTTCTCTCTGTGCATGTTTTTCTAAAGCGCGGCCTTGCTGGAGCGGCACGTGATCAGGCGGGCGAGTGTTGCAGCAACTTTCATTAAAGAGAGTGTTTTGCTGCAGCATTTTTCTGTCACGGCCGTGCTTACCGAGCAGCCGTAGGAGAGTGTTTCTGTCTGAAAAGGGGAAGGGGGGGGGCAGGAAAGCACCTTGGTGAATGCCTCCTCCCATCTGCTTTTGGACTCTGCTATGCTGAGTCTGAAAGAACTGAACGCTGACGCCCAAACGCCCTTCTGGAAGCTCGCCATGACCATTGACATCGTCAGGCGGCCTTCTTGAGGACACAATGAGCAAAGCTTTCCGTCACCAGGAAAGACTTTCACAACACGGTTTCAGCTACTGAGCACGTTTCAAAGAATCTAACTACACGAAAACTCTTAAAGGAAGAACAGACACATTGTAATTGTTGGTATGTCCCACTAATGAGATGAAAAAATGCTTATATATATATAAAAAAAAAGACATACAGCTGGATCTTTGGTGCAACAGGAAAAGGGCACTCCACATTTCTCGCGACTCGGGTTGGAATCGGTGCAGTTGAAGTAAATGTTCAAGTTCCAGTCGTCGGCTCCAAAGGCTCCACAGCACTCCCACTGCAAGGTCAGAGAGACATAAAGAGAGCTTTGAGATGTGTGCCGAGAGGTCCCGCAGCAGCCAACGGCCAAGGCTCCAGCAGCATCAGGGGGAAGTAAGAGAAGCGACTGCAGAGAGCCGGCGCTCACGTATTCCTGTGTGAAGTCGATCAGGTTTTGAAGATCGATGTCATCTCTGTAGGCGCGAATGTTGTTGTTGATGAAAAAGTTGAGCTGATTCTTTATCCAGTCCTTGAAGACAAACGCCAGGACTCCTGCGGTCAGCTCCAGGAAGAAGATGATACCCAGGAACACGGAGAACTGAAATAAAAAAAATAAAAACACATTCAGGATTTTTAAAGATTTAGAAGGAAGTAAAAGTTGGAGGAAAAATAAAGGTGGGAAAAAGCCAAGAGGCAACATACAAACTTAAGAAGAAAGGAGTTCTCCCGGAGCGCTCCAATGCAGCCAGCAAAACCGAGGATGAACATCACTCCCCCGACCACAAGAAAGAGCCACACGGGGTCAAACCCCCCCAGGTCGGTGATGGACGAGATGTTGGAGAGAACGCCCTGGGGAGGAAGCACAGAAACTCATCAGCGAGCGCTAGGGGTCAGCTTTTAGCAGTCATTTTAGTCAGCTCGAAGGTAGAACCTGCTCCCAAACATATGGCATCCCACTTCTACTCAAGTGGAAATCAGAATCCTGAAGGAGGACATGTTAGCAACATTATCGTTTGCCTCACGGGGTTATGTAAAGTTGTTTGAATAAATTAAAAAATACCTGAAAGTAAAGATCAATGCAATGAATTAGGCTTGTGTCATTGCCAGCTTACTATCAGGTCAATCATATAATCATATAGCTAATATTTTAGCTAATGTTGCCTTAATGTTAGTAAACTACATTAACCATAGGCTAACATTAGCTAACCCTAGCTAGTGCTAATGTTAGTAAACTACATTAACCATAGGCTACATTAGCTAACCCTAGCTAGTGCTAATGTTAGTAAACTACATTAACCATAGGCTAACATTAGCTAACCCTAGCTAGTGCTAATGTTAGTAAACTACATTAACCATAGGCTAACATTAGCTAACCCTAGCTAGTGCTAATGTTAGTAAACTACATTAACCATAGGCTAACATTAGCTAACCCTAGCTAGCGCTAATGTTAGTAAACTACATTAACCATAGGCTAACATTAGCTAACCCTAGCTAGTGCTATGTTAGTAAACTACATTAACCATAGGCTAACATTAGCTAACCCTAGCTAGTGCTAATGTATGTTATGTCATTTATAGCTAGTGATAACCATGTTTAGAGTTCAGAAAGTAACCCAGGGCTGCACAGTGGTGCAGTCGGTGGCACTGGAGCCTTGCACCAAGAAGGTCCTGGGTTTGAATCCCAGCCTAAAGTCTTTCTGGATGGCGTCTGCATGTTCTCCCTGTGCATGTGTGGGTCCTCTCCAGGTACTCCGACGTCCTCCCACAGTCCAGACACATGACTGTTAGGTTAATTGGTTTCTCTAAGTCGCCCTCGGATGTGAGTGTGAGGTTGTTCATCCTGTGTGTTTCTATGTTGGCCTGTGATGAAGTAGCAGCCTGTCCAGGGCGTACGCCGCTGGAGATAGGCACCAGCGACCCTGCACGGATGAGGGGCCACAGACAGCGGATGGATAATGTAATGTATTGTTTGGCTAATGGTAGCCACTATTATCTAATGTTAAGGCATGTAATGCTTAGAAAATTATGTCCGCTATCAGCCAACGTTAAAGAATGCAATTTACTGCTTGGCTAATCTTGCTGCATGTTGAGTCAAATGTTGTAAACGCTATTCAAATCATAATTCTGTGACTAAAGAGGGGGGGTAAAAGGTGCGCGTCGCCCCTGACTGCAGATTAAAACAAAATCCATGTTTACTGTTGGAGACTTTGTGACAGGAAAACATTCAGAAATTGCTTGTTATTCCCAAACCAGTCTGGCAAAAAAAAAATAGCAGAAAGAGGATCCTATTTTTGCTGGAAAGCAATCATCTCTGATTTTGAAGAGGAGAAAGAAAAACCTCTCTGTAAGGGAAATGCGTGGTCACTTTGCTAAGCGTAGGGCTGAAAAATGTAAGAATCAGCTCCTCGCTTTTGTCCAGGATCCTCAGGCTCTATGTGGATGTCAGTACATCTAAGAATAAGGAAGGGAAGCTTCTTTTCCGTTGCTTCATAGACTGCTGGCTTACAACTGGTTAAAAACACATTTTAGGAAATGAACCTGTATGCCCAGTGTTGTGCAGACGCTTTTAACTATCACCTATGTTCTTCATATGTAGGGTGATATAAAGTATTCTTAAATAATATCTCTTGAACCTATCTGAACGTTTTTCGGAGCTTTTCTTTGGCTGCTTTTCATTGTTGTTGCTGTTGTTTTTTTAATAAATGAACTTAATTTCGAAACGTTCGTATCTGACCTTTCTATTAATTGAGGTTTGAATAAAGAGAAAGTGGAAAAGTGAAAGAAGCAGCATAAGACCTAAAAACAAAAGCTATCGCCAGCAGATTAACAACGTCCTGATTTTAAAAAAACAGGAAACAAGCCCAGTTAAGTCCTGACAAAAAGACATGAGACAGCCATCGTTCTTTGTTCACTGTAGGCCAAGTTTACAGCTCACAATTTCTGAAGAATACACCTTTGGGGATTTAAAATGCTATTTATGTGGGTCGTGATATGACATTATTGGTTATTTTTCATAGTTCCAGCTAAAGAGGTAGAACCGATTGTCACAGCCTTTGCAAGAGACATAGCACTTAAAGATCTAGCCTAATGTGGGTTCTTTTTTTTAACCTAAAAGGCCAAATTCTTTCACATGAGAACAATATGTTTTGGTAGTAATCCACTGAGATTCATGAACAACGATTAAGAGGAAATTATCCACGAAAGTTTTCCGCATAGAGGCTGGAAATGACGGAGGGCATGAGTGGAGCACAATGAATCAATCTGTAAAACGAATCGGATCAGATCCTCTCATTGTTCTTCAGGATGTCTCGCAGGAAAACATGACATTCCTTCCTGATTCAGTAAAGCCGCGTCTACATTCCAACCCAGACATTTGGATACAAGTGAGAAATTAAAGAAAACTCATCGGCTGATTATTTGCAGATGTGGCTGGGTGTAATGACTCGGGTAGCTGAAAAGCTGCCGTTTCCCCCAACATCCTACATATGCGAAACACCCACCTTTTCACTCCATGCCCACAAGCCGATGCCAAGGAAGGCTACTCCCAGGAACTGAAAGAGAGGGGAGGTCGGAGAGAAGGGGGGGGTTATTCAATGTCGACGGTAACATGTTAGACATCACACAGAAGCACATGGAGAGAAACCACTGGAAGACTTTCCTGGCTCTGTTCCATCGCTAAATATTTCCCATCTCAGTCTGCAGAATCAGCAGGAAGCGGCCGCATTAGGAAGCATCTTTAAACAGCCTTATGATCCCAGGAACGCTTTCTGACTCCAAAGCTGGGATCACAGCATTTATGACATTATTTGCCGTATCAAGATGATAATGTCAATAAAACTAATGGTTATCGGAGCATTATACAGTATTTTAACAGTGCATGGTAATTAGTGTCCATTAAATAGTGCTGGTTTCCCTCCTGGACCTGTTGCTCCCCCCCCCCCGACCTGATCTGGCATAAGCCGAAGACGATGGGCAGAATAATTATGTGTAAGTTAAAGACATATGATTATTTGCCGTTAATTACTGAAAAGCCCTTTATTTACAGTCTGTCTGGTTTTATGTTATTCAACAGACGGTAATTGCACAATCACAGACGTTATCAAGGTATCACTGGATATCAAGCTTTCAATGTTTTTAAAATGCCTGGACCTTGATTTCTTTTAGCTTCACAAACCTTTTCGCTTTTTTTCAATTTTGAGACTTTCAGATCTTTTTTTCTAATCCTGTTTCGTAGGCATGAAATCACACATACAGATGCTGGTAACAGTTGTGTGCCATCTTGACTAGCACCCCCTTCTTTTTTTTTAAAGAAAGGTTGATCAAAATGAATAGAGTTTATTTGAAGATCAAATGATTAAGACGGAAACCTTTACAGGTTCTCTCTAAACCACAAAGCGTCCCAGGGATTCATCTTCGGATCACTACGTAAAGAGAACAAAATGCTCCAGGTTACAAAGGCGTAAACGCAACATGTCATGTTTTCATAACAGACCTGATTGACATTTCTATCTTCTTTTTCTATCTGTAGTAGGACAAACACATTTTTACAAACCAGGATTTTTAAATACATAAAAAACTACATTGCAACCATATGCTATATGTGGTATTTGAAAAGGAGATGCCCCTGTCAGAAATTGGTAATTTTTTTTAAAAAAAATCTTGTGCCCTTTATTTTTACAGTGACTGTAATTATGAAGAGTATTTGCAACATTTCTCAGCCACCTCTTCCCGCCTCTCTGCGCCAGGCGGGAGCTTCTCTGTACGGCTCTGACTGAGAGACTTCCCTGCAGAGGAGCGTTTCCTCGCTCTCGTTCAGTGAGAGTGTTTGTCGCTCTGATGAGAATGCCATTGCTGTCAGCCCCTTCCTGTTCTAACCTTAGCTCTGACAGACATACGTCCGTTCGTCCTTCATCGTTTGTGCACAACAGGCCACTGAGGAGAGCTGCTCTGACGGGTCTGCCGTGTTGGACCAGGGCAGATTTATTTGTGTAGCACTTTTCAGTACAAAGACAACGCAGAGTGCTTTACATGGTTAAAATATAGGGAAATAAAAACAGAATAAAAACAAGTTTGGAATACAATGTAGAAAAAAATGAAAGTAGAATAAAACATGGGAAAATGGAAACTAAGAGCCAGAGTAGCACACTCCCGGGTCATCCATTTGATTAACTGTTTCCTGCAGAGTCATAAACCCATCCCATAATACGATTACAGGGAGACAGTTTTATTTGGTCTATAGGAACAAAAAAAAATATGACTTACACTTCTAGGGGAATGCTTTTTTTTTTTTAGGGGATTGTGTTTACTCTTGGAGTGGGACGTGCGATGAGGCGCAATGTCAGCTGGACCCTTTTTTTTTTTTTTTTTTTTTTTTTCGATCAATGAGTGCATATGGGTCAACCAGAGCTCTGAACAAACAGGCCACATCTGCTTTCACTCAGAGGGGAAGTTGGGCCAAGCAGCGAAATGACAGAAAAGGCCAAATAATCAGTCAAGCCAGTTGTCCAAAATCGCTCCGGGTGCTGAGCGGACCAGCCAGGCGGTGTCCACTGATAACCTGGGCGTGGCTCGGAAGCCGTGAGCGAGGCAAGTTTGGCTTTATGCCGTTATGCTGTCGTTGATTTTGATCTGCTGTTAGTCTCAGAATGAAAAAGAGTTGGCCCTGAATAAAATTTCGCAACTAGTTGAAGCAAGTCCTCTCCAGTGCCCCCTCCTAGTGGTGCCATTGAACATATCTGAGTCTAACCTGTCGTAGATTCCCCGCAGCGTCTTAGATGATATTGGTGGACAATCTTAGAGCGCTAACCTCAATAGGAGAAAACGCCCCATTGCATCTTCAACACCAACTGTGGATGACTCCAAAATGAAGAGGAATGCCCTTATCTATGTCAGGGGGCGTGAAAGGGGCGGGTTGACATTCAGCTGAGCGGCTGTCTCTCGGCCTCCAGATTCACTGCCACTTGCACAAGGTCTTAGGACCCCTTCAACTTGCCTACATTTAGTCCCCCTGCAACTACAAATGGTTAAATATTTAGAGTGGATTTTATATGAGAGGACACCACGACTGAGAGGTAGGAGAAATAGTTTTCACAACTCACAATCTGAAAAGTGTGGTGTGCATTTGTACCCCCCTTTATCTGTGTTACACCTCAATGAACTGCTCAGTAAATAAGGAAAGAGAGTCTGCCGGTTTTGGTTTTTATGAATCAAGCTGTCCTGTGAGGACCTTAGATATCGGAAATCAACCAAGACGTCACCTTTTACCTAAGCTGGCAGGCTGAGCATTATTCACAGAAGGAGCAAAGAGGCCAATGAATGTGTATTCGCCATTATGCTAGTTCCTACCACACGATCCCACTTAACTCACTATTTTTTCTCCCAACTGGTTTCTGCCATTACCATTACACGATGTTCCACTCTTGACGAGCTTTACCCTCTCAGCCATGAAAAGCACAAATCACCTGCATGCCCTGATGCGTGACACTCTCACAATAAACCTTCCTATCAAATGTCGCTTTCACGCTCCCCGGATGCACCTGCAACATTGCGCGCCCTGACATTTCAGTGACGACTGCAGTTTGACGTACTGTGCAACCCTATCCAGCGTGACCACAGCCCTAAACATGCTGCCAAAGCCGCAGAGCGGATATTTATATCAAACCAGGCTCGTACGTTCGAGTGGCCTAGTCAAAGCCTGCACCTAAATTCAATTGAGCATCCGTGGCACAACTTGTTCACAGGGACTCTCAGTTCAGTCGGATCTCCAGAGGCTGGTGGAGGCTTACCTCCAGATCTGCAGCTGTAATAGGCAGTTCTATAAAAGGACTGACTCAAGGGGGCTAAAGACACAGGCACACCACACGTTTAAGACTATTATTATTATTTAGACACCATATTCCTAATTGTGCCAAGGTTACCATATAACGTAGAAAGGATTCCGGGATCAATGTGTGCTTCGGTGCTTTTCACACTGAGCCTGGTTCTCCTGGAGGTTTTCCTTACCGTTAAAGGTATACTATGCAACTGGGGTTGATTTTCCAGCGAGGTTCCCCCCAGATGGCGAAAGTAAAAGTGCACTGTCGTAAATATGCTCAGCTGTTCTCCTGGTTTGTCCGTCAAGCCAGGCGCGGTTGTTTTGAGCTTAGCAGACAAGCGAACGCAACAAAAAGTGGAAAAAACGGCAGTACAAACAATGACTAACACAGTGAAGAACAATAATAATAAAACTCGATATGCTTGCATGTTTATTTGACGTTAACACGCGGTACTTTGTTGTTGCTTTCACGCGTGCATATAGTGAATGGCAGGGCAAAAACACATGGAGTTCTCGCTGTAAAGCCGAGACTTCTGTGAGTGCGGGCCGTGAGCTCTTGCAATTGCAAGTACGGTATTTCCCCCACAGACCCCCAAGGCGGCCGAGAAAACCTTTGTTCGACCTGAAATGACTCATTTAATCATCCAAAACGGTATGGAACACATTAATTAACTGAAAAATGTTGCATAGTATGCCTTTAAAGGGGAGTTTTCCTCTCCACTGTCGCTTCGTGCTTGCTCAGTATAAGGGATTGCTGCAAAGCCATGGACAATGCAGACGACTGTCCACTGTGGCTCTACACTCTTTCTGGAGGACTGAATGCTGTTTGTGATGACAATCTGTTCCAAGTCTTGTTAAAAACAGCCCTACTGCAGCTCACATGTGAGGCCAAGAAAACAAACAAAGCCTTTTCCTTGCGATTTGCTGCCATGGAGACTCGCCAAAGCTAATTATTGTCATAAACCCATATGCTGGATTTCCTTAGATGGGAAACTTTTTGACCAACCTGTATATTCTGATTGAATTTGACTTTGTGAAGTGACTTGAGATGACATGTATCATGAATTGGCGCCGTATAAATCAAATTGAATTGAACTGAACTAGAAACAGTAAAGGCAGCTGGAAAACTGACATGTGAGTTTCTGCACACCCTCTCTGAACTGGTCTGGAGTCAGACAGTGCGTGCACTGTGCGGTCGTGGCATATTAACAAAGCCACAATGGCTCTCGCCCCCACAGCGTGCGGCCAGGTGACGCGTAAACCCCGGAGGCCCACGGTGTGGCGGCTGTGGTGTTTGTTTTTCCTCCGCAGGGGCTCCACGCGTGGAGCAGAGACTGGTGACAGGTCCGTGCGCGCCTCTCCCCGCGCAGACATCGCCGTGAGGCCGCGATTCCAACCAAAGCGAGAGGCGCGCATAAAAAAGGAGCAAGTGCGCAGGGAACAAAAAACCCACCATGTCAAAACATCACGGTGTGACAACATAGAGAGAAGTCACCGTGCGTAACAGAGAGAGAGAGGGAGGCAGGGTTACTCACCCAGAATATGATGTTGAATCCGAAAATGAAATACTTGATGCAGCAGCTCACTTCATGAGCCTTGAAATGCTTCCCGGACATCATCTGGACGGGCTTCGCTCTCAGAGGCACGTCCGCGCCGCTGGGAGGATTGGCATCGACGCCCCTCTGGTGTTTGACAACAACCTGGCGGCTTGGTCGGGAGGAGACACCCTCTGATGTTGGCGATGGCTCCGGATCTCAGCGGCTCGTCGGCGCAGGAGGAGGAGAAGGAGGAGGCGGCGGCGGCATCGCTCTGCGTCTCGGCGGAGAAAAGGCGCAGACGGGAGCTGCGGACGGGCGACACGGCGCGGAGAAGAGTCCAACGCCGGCAGCTGTCGGACGCTCGGGAGACACAAAGAGGTCAGCTTGGAGAGAGGAAGCCTCTGAGAGCCTGGTTAGTGCTGCGGGTCCTCCAGCTGACCCGTAGTTCAGACCAAAGACAGCACTGTTGTCATCTGAGGGCCATTTCTGGGAGCCAATCAAGTGGTGCTGCCGCTTTGGAGGGCGGGACTTCCTCTAGAGGCCACGGTCTAATTTGGGGATATTATTCCCAAATGTCTTCTTTTTTTTTCATTACATAATATTAATAGAGATAATGATAATACAAATGATCTAACTTGGGATCACCCCTGAAGCTGTTTTTCGTGACGTAGATTGTTGTTTTTTGAGCAAGGGACACGCTGTCCTACCGAGACAGATTACTGCGAACTCTCAGGACAGATCTGGTGATTCAAAGTGAAACTCATGGGGACGTTTTTTATCTGGTAGATCTGAGCTATTTATGGCACGAAGAGAGCTGTTTGGGTTAGTATTTGATCTGAGTTTATTATTTTCTCTTTAGTAAGATGTGCATTATTTTTGCTATTCTGTTAGGAAGCTGCTTGATGAAACCTTTACAATGTAGGTTGGAAGAATCCTGAGGCTGTGTAATGATTATGTGACTTTATCATTAGTAATAATAAAATGGTTGTTGCCTTTTTTTTTAAAACCGGAACAACGTCGCCCTCTGGTGGCATCTTCTGTAAACTGAACCAAATAGTTACAAACTCAAAATAATGGACATGGCATTACAGGACAGATATTTTAAAACACGCTCAAAATGCAACTGTCACTACCGCACATATGATCACTAACTTTTTAGTTACCAAATATTATTTAATAGCTTAAGATAAGTGTCAGTAAATTGTCCATTTGTAACTTTACAATAGTGAGTTGTGAATCTATTATTATACCTTAACACCAGTGTTGTATAAAGTACTGAAATCTCGGAGTCAAGTAAAAGTATAGGTACCAATCCAAAATATGACTCTGGTAAAAAGTCCAAGTCACTGACTGAAATGTTACTTGAGTTAAAGTCTTAATGTATCTGAAATGCCTTGTACTTAAGTATGAAAATTACTGTAAAAATAGATGTACTCAAGTAATGTAATAAAAAGTATAAGTAAAAAGTAAAACAAAGCAAATGCAGTTTGAAGGACATTTTTAGATTTTGGTAAACTTCGAAAGTCAAATTCACTTGAAATAATATAAACAACCAAGTGCAGGAGAAATTTAGACCAAGTTTAGACAGAAAATACAACCTTTTTACAAGCATTCAGTTTTCCTTCTTCAAGTAAGGTCAGTGGTAAGGTCAAGTTTAAATTGTACACAACCAAGTGCAGACAAAATTTAGACCAGGGGGTGTACTATACTAAGAATATGGTTAAGTGATAAACCAGGTCTAGTTAACCTACAGGAAACGGTAAACCCGCTAATAGATACACCTGCAGGTTATCATTTAGTTAAGAAAATTAGGACTCTCTGCTATTAGATGCTTTACCTATACCACAAGGTTAATTTAACCTGCTTTACTACTGAACCAGCTTCTTATCCTGTTGGTGGTGATGAACAAGCCCAGGCAAGTCTCGACTTTGTCGCAGTCAATCAGTAGGTGGGGTCAAAACAATTGCGTGCGTGAGTCTCTCCCTCTCACTCTTTTTGTAACAAGTAACTAAACCAAACATTGAAAATGTATTGGAGTAAAAGTATGCAATTAAGTTCGGAAATATAGTGAAGTAAAAGTAAAAGTTATCAAAAAATGTTATACTCGAGAAAAGTATAAAGTACTCCAAAACATACTTACGGACAGTAGTGTAGTATTTTTACTTTGTTACTATACAACACTGCTTAACACTTATGTTCCTTACTGCATCAGAACATCTGGATCTGTACCAACAGAAGTAGAAAAGAACATACACATGGTTTTATTTGACCCCAGCGGGAGTTTGTCAACATCTCGGGGTTCTTGGGTGACTTAGGTGTTCTTCTGGTGTCCACTGCTCGTCTCTTGCCTGTATCCGTGAAACTGTGGCATCTGAAAACAACTGACAAGTACACGGCAGTGAAAAAGTATTAACCCTTTTAAAGATTTCTCCAGTTCCTGCCATTCTGTCACTCCTAAATGTTTCAGTTCATCCAAATATGACCTCAGCAAATACAAAAAGGGCAGTTTTTAAATAATAGTTAATTTATTAATCGGAAAAAGCTGTCCAAACAAACCCTCCTGCATCAACCATACATTAAACGTTATTAACCACATTGTTTTGGTAAGCTGAGATTATTTTCACTTGCCGCCCCCAGGCCTGATTACTGCCAGATCAATAAGAAGAAAAAATAAATAAATAATAGAAGGATCCTATGATATCCCACATAGTTTAAATGACACGAAACAGCAACAAATAAGGGCCCTAGACTAAAACGATTCAAGAACGGGTGAGATTCAAAGTCATTGACATCTGCCTGGAAATATTTATAAAGCAATTCTGACGGCTTTGAGACTCCGGTGAACCACAGATAAAACCATTATCCCCACTAGGAGAAAACATGAAAACCTTTCTGAGAGCAGCCGGCCGACTGGAATTGCTCGCTTAGTTGTTTGGGAAAATACTGTACAGGACCTTTTCAGAATGTGACGTAAAACTAACACATCTCAGAAAAAGAACACGGTACCAACAATCAAACATGAGAGTGGAGCGATGCTCTGGGGATAACGTGCCGAAATGGATACAACCATGAATTCTACAGCAGAAAACCCTGAACGACAACATCTGCCATCCGTTGAAGACCTTGTCAAAATCCATCTGGGTTAGACAGCAGGACAGTGTTTTATAACACGCCAGCTAGTCCAGTTCCAGTTCTCTGAGTGATTGTTAAAAATGTAAGAAGAAAAAAAAAGACTATAAAATAAATGAAGGTTTTGGAGTAGTGCAGTAGAATGGCAGACTTAAATTCAGATCAGATACCCGCTAATGCGACCAAATAAAAAACAAAACGATTCTGCACAGAAGAGCCGGTCAAAGTTTCTCCACAGAGATGTGAAAGACCCATTTCTGCCTGATGACAGGTTTTGTCCAGAGGGGCACGAGTTGTTAGTTGCAGAAGCAATGGCTTTTTCACATTAGCCCAGGTTGGTTCGGATAGTTTTCACATTATAAAAAAAAAAACTGTGTTTATTATTTAATCGTGTTTCCTTTTATTACAATTTAATAGTATGACACAGTTAGGTGTAACACTAAAAAATGTAAAAACAGAAACATCTCTAAAGGGCTTTTCTTCTTTTGCAGCAATTTAACGTGACACTGAAAACCTTTAGCAAATCCTAAAACATACAAACTAAAAAAACATGGGAACCCAATGTAGAACCTTGAGGTTTTACCTAAAAAAAATACTTGATTTCATCACTCCGTAGGCATCAAAAGACTCTCAGCAACCGTCATGTTCATTTATCTCAATATTGAAACTTTATGACACAGAGATTCCAAGACGGACAGTGAACACAACAATCAAACAATGTCCAAAATTCGCTTTATTTATTACAGAAAAATTGAAAAACACTAATCTGCTACAAATATCTGTGTACAAAACAGGATCGTTTATGAAAATAAATATTTCTGTGCAACTTATCTGTATTAGGACCAGAGAGAGAGAGAGAGACACTCAGATTCATCCAGATTCACGCCAATAACAACCCTTAAAAGTGACGCTCTTTTTACACGGGCCGCTTCACATGACGCCTATTCGCCTCTTTCACCGTCAGCGGTTTCATTTCCACCGCGCGGCACCATTAACTCATCCTCTTCAACCAGCTGGATGATTCAGTGTGCTGTGCAGTTCACTGCAGGTACTGCTGGCATCTCTTCACGTCGTCAATCCTTCCAGAGGTTTCTCTTAAATATACATTTACAAAGAACAAAAGGCAGAATCACTGTAAAATGGAAACAATCATTCTTTCCGGGGGGATATTTATCCTCCCTCGCAAAAACAAAATAAAGAAAAAAAACAAAACTGAAATATATTTGGCTTAACAACAAAAATCTTTTTTTCTGAAAAGAAAAACACAAAACACATTGCCTCTTTTGTTTTTGTGAAATTACCACCCTTCATTCATCCTTTAATAACTGCACAGCTCGTTTAGCATGTTTAGTCACTTAAAGTCTTTGCATTAGAGGCGTCGTTTCAACATGTCAAACAAATATTAGAGAAGTAAAAGCTTAAACCATTCTCATTATTTTGGGGTTAGCATTTCATTTAGAAACAACCAAAATACATCCCTCCATTTTATATGCTGGCTATTTCTACTGATTATTTCTACTTTAGTTTTGGTTTTAGGACGAGGTAAAAAAAAAAAAAAAGAAAAGTTCATCTTTCCAACTGTTTAATATCCTCTCAGCAGACTACTTACTTATTTTCATTAGATTGTTTCACAAAACACTTAGAAGAAACTTAGTGAAACAATGCTCATTCATTTTGCAATTGGGGCTACAATTGCAATAATTTCCTATTTCCCTTGTCTTGACTGAAAGGTCTCATTTTAAGAAAAAAAAACATTAAGCAACCTGGTGAACTTTTAGCTAATGT
The DNA here is from genome assembly GCF_011125445.2 of Fundulus heteroclitus. NCBI lineage: Eukaryota > Metazoa > Chordata > Actinopteri > Cyprinodontiformes > Fundulidae > Fundulus > Fundulus heteroclitus. Next base: position 16,580,090 of record NC_046365.1, read on the forward strand.
CTGACAAAAAAAACAAAACAAAACAAAAACCTCAAATCTGTTTTTCTTTTTTGACACTTTTCAAAGTGTTCATCACAATTAAAGGTACCAGCTCCTATAGCAATACAGGAAATAAATTATTTTCTTTGGGAAATAACTGAGTATTGCATTGATGTTGAGCAAAAACGTAAATAAAATTAGTAAAAAATAATAATAAAAAAAAATGAGAAGTAAGGAACACATGAGCTAAATAAGAGCCTAAGGCTTTGTGTGAATTATGTTCTTGTAGGAACGAGCTTATAAATCCAGTCTTCTGTGATTGGCTTGATTTTAGTTACGTTTAATTCAATCGGAGCTTCGCCGTTACTAAACCTAGCAGCGACGAGTTGCTATAGTAATAATCATCGAGGCAGCACAATGCTTAATACTGAGGTTTCCCGACATTTAGAAAACGTATGAAAGTCACAGATACCGACCTAACTGTAATACTATCACTCTGAGGAGGTTGCATTATATCTCATGCAAAGCCTGAGCAGATGTGCAGAAACACCGTAAAGTCTAGATTGGCTTTGATATGTCATTTAAAGAGATACCCTGCATCATATTTCACAAAGTAAGGACATCAGAGTTGCATAAATCCCCGCTCTTTTCGGGATTCAAAGGAGACTCCGGAGCGGGAGAGGGTTCACTCTTTGAAATGTGCGCCGTGTGCGTCCTCCGGTCAAATCACAAAGGACGCGACGGGGGAGGGGAGGTGGGGGGGACACGACTCGCAGACGGGCCGCCGTGTCCAGCTGGTGTCAAAGGAGTAGCGCTGAGAAATCCCCAAGGAAGCCTTAAGTCACCTTGATGGCCGACTTCTTGTGGACGCAGAGTAAAGAAATGTACGGCACGCCGATGAAGGCCCACTTCTCGTTGGGCCAGAACATGATGACGGGGCCTTGCTCCGGGGCCTCGGTCGCCACGTGGAAGTAGGCGAAGCAGACGCAGCCCAAGTAGGAGGCCAGGCAGATGAGGATGTGCCTGTGGGAGCAGGAGGAACGTCAGTACGCCCGTGTTATGTATAGAAGGATGCATTTAGGTTGCAGCATTTAGTTCTTATGCTCCACTTATCTGGAACAAACTTCCAGAATATTGTAAAGGTGCGGAAAGCCTGAGTTCCTTTAAATCAAGATTAAAAACACATTTGTTTAGGATTGCCTTCAACTGTTCTAGTTAACTGAATCACCACTTCTTTGTTCTAATTTCTATCTACATTTTATTCCTACTTGCTTTTATTCTGTTTTAATTTGCTATATTTTAATCATGTAAAGCACTTTGCATTGTCCCTGTACTGAATTGTGCTATATAAATAAATTTGCCTTGCCTTTTTCTCCACTGCCTGACAGCTGATACCCTTAAAGTGGCTCCAAAAGGCTTCTATACTTTCTTAGAGTTTTCACCTTACAACCTCAATGTATTTCACTGGGACTTTATGTGGTAGACCAACACAAAATTGTACATGACTGATCTGGAAGGAAAATTATATATGGCTGTAAATAGTTATTTATAAAAAAAAAATTAGAGATTAAATCCAGTGCAACACGTCGCCTGGGGTATGTCTGTATGAGCTCTGAAGAGAAACGTGTCAAGATACTGAAAATGTGGACAAAGAGCATCTTTTAAATATACATTTTCAAGTATCGGCAAAGATTCTGAGTTGAATTTGAGTCTGGACTTTGACTAGGCCGTTCTAACACATAAATATGCTTTGATCTAATCTGTTGTAGGTCTGACTTGGTGTCTAGTTGGGAGGGTGAGCCCTCACAAAGTCTGACATACTTTCTTTCTTTCCCTGTTTTAGCTACTTCCATCTTCCTCGTCTACTGTGATCGGCTTGTCCGTGCAGAACAAAAACCGTGCACACAGCATGATGCTGCCGCCGCCGCCGCCGCCGCCATGTTTTACCACAGGGACGGTGCGTCCAGGGCGATGTGCAGCGTTAAGTCTTCTGTCTTGATAATTTCTACCAGCTGTGACTTTCTTACAGATGCGACAGCCCGAGTCTGCCGAGCTTGGCTCTGAGCTTACCAGGCACAGTGTAGATAGGGGAAGTTGACCGATGACCACATTTCGCAGAATATCCTGTCGCTGATCCAGCAGAGCAGAGCCAGCGCCCACCAGATCCCGGAGATCAGCCCCAGCTTGAACACACGGGGGTTTTCACACCTGCAATGGAGAGCGGGCTGAGAAACGCGTGCAACTCTGAGAGCTCCCACAGAAAGGAGCCGTCCCTTCACGTTACGCTCCCAGTGAATAGAAGGTCAAGCCTGCGTGCGTCACATCAGACACCAACACAACAACGTTTGTTTGTGCCGCGCTATGGCTCAGAAATCACTGATTTGAAAAGAACACAATCCTTTTTTTCTACATGCTGTCCTTTTTCGACGTACATTAGATGAAAGGTTTATCAAATCTGCATATTGTGTGTTTGTTTTGACGTCTATTATGCAATTCTTTCCATGTAAACCCCAATGTTTCTGTATCTGGTATGTTTGGCGTGTGTAGCTATACTGCCATGATGCATAGTGAAACACTCTGATGCAATCCGTCCTGCGCTACAGACAGGTACAGAAAACAGACGGATAAATAAATCAAGTCATTCCTCTTTACTTATACTTGCAGCCGACTGAGAGCTGAAGCAGTTTTCTTTTTTTTGTGTCCTTTCTGGCAATGTGCCATTAAGAATTGTCTTTTGCCATAGCGCTCCGCTTGATTTATATATGCAAGAAGCTTTATTACAGTTTATGCTGGGACTATTTCATGTATGGACACAGAAACAGGGAGGTAGAAGAGGGAAAAAAAAGGAGAGAAACAGATGAGACAAAATGCCAAAAGGAAGAAAAGGTGAAAGAAAGAGGAGAGAGAAGGGAAAGAGCAATATAACATTCTATGAGTCTGCTTCTACACCTGAAAGGAGAGATATAAAAGGAACAGCAAAACCAACCAATAAAGTATTACAGGTACAAACAACCAATGTATTGATACCATCACTGAAGACCATGCAGTATTATTTAATATGAAATGTGTAAAGTGACAGCTAAAGATAATAATAGCAGTCTTCAATAAATGTCTTAACTGAAAACTCTTTGCGTTGCCTTTCAGCATCATGCCATTTTCTAACCAGCTGCTGATGTTGTACAGCGATGGGAAAAACTAACAATGCTTCCATGGGATTTTAGGAAAATGACAGCATCCAGATCCTGTTGATGAAAGACACCGGGCTGTTACCGTCTTTACAAAAAGCAGGAGCCACGACTACCAGAAGCAAAGCAACTGCTCTGCAGGGGCTAATCAGCCCATTTCAAACCTATTTGACGTTTCTCCTTCTGCAAAGAAAAGGATTATCTGAAGCGGTCTGTCTTTCTAGCAATGAACACGCCAGCAACTTCATCCTAAGGTGAGACTGTGTAACGCTTAGAGGACCTGCTAAATTACAAAGAGCTACGCCTTAGACTCCACAGCAGGCCTCATCCATCCGTAACGTAACAAGACGGGAGCTTTCCTTTTTGGCTCAGCGCTTTCTTCCCCACAACAGAACAGAGCGGGGTCTAGTCATGCTGGCTAGTCATGCTGGCTCTGGTGACGCATATCGATACATAAGGACATATTGAAACTAATAAAAAGAAAAAAGAAATGGCCATGAGATCACTTTAAATCTTAAATCAACTCCACACAACATTTGATCAGGGTTTTCTACCCTCACATTTCTCTCCACGATGATCACCAGTGTGACGCGTGCCACAGAACATGAGGCGGAATCAGCTACGCAAACGTTCAGGTACAGCTATAATAATTATTATAATATTAATAATAATAATAATAATAATAATAATAATAATAATAATAATAATAATAATAATAATAATAATAATAATAAATTTTATTTATAATGCACTTTACATTTAAAAAAAAAATCTCAGAGTGCTACAGAGCAGAGGGCTATAAATACCCCCCTGATAATACAAAAATTAAAAACAGCATTTTATAATCACTATTACCCAAACAACACAAATAAAATCATAATAAAGTTTCTAAAAGGCTTCTTTAAACAAGAATATCTTAAGGCCTCCACACTTTGTGGGGCTCTCAGGGTCTCTGGGTGGGCTCCAGAGCCGGGGGGGGGGGACTACCCGGGAGGCCCTGTCTCCCATAGTTTGGTCCTGGGTTGGTGAAGGCAGTATGGCAGCTGTGATCTATAAAGGGGAACTGTGTGCTGGTGTGTGCGCGCATGCTTTTATAAATCAGATTTTATGTCGCGTGTACGCTTTTAGTACGGATTCTACGCAATGTCTTATAAACGCCGCCCCTGATCTTTTATACATTAAACCCACCGAGTGTCTACTTTGCCATGACTGTGACTTCGATGTGAAGACAAATTGCACCGTCTAATGAGAACGTGGTTTTTTTTCTCCCCCTTTTTCTTCAATAAAACCCGAGACCTAAAAGTCCTCGTCGTTGCACCATGTTGAGAGGGATGGTTCTGTGCAATTCCGACAGAAATAAACGCATCCTCTGACCTACAAAGACGTGCTAATCCAGGGTGCCACTGATAAGCTATTCTTAGTCTTGTCCTTGCAACAGTGAGGCGGGGACATGGAGGCCCGACTGGGACAGAGCTGCACTGTGACAGAGCTTCGCCGTCGCTTCTGATGGAGTCGCCCCGTTTCACTAGTGCCTTTTTTTGCTGCCGCTGTCTTAAGGCGGGAGGAGCGGTGCGGCCCTCTGCAGCGCTATCGGGTTTCACATGAAACGTGGTTTTAGTTTTAGACTTTGCTCACAGTGACGCCGACAGCGCAAACGGAGACAACTGGGCGGACGGCTGGGGTTTCCGGCTGAGCGGACCGCAAGTGTTTTGTGTTCTGGAGAAGGCTAAAGTCCGTGTCGGCCGAGGCATCCGGGGAGGTTGCTGCAGGGATGACTAAGGGTTAACAGCTCCTTTTATAACCAAAGCATTCTCCCTTTCTCGGCTCGAGGTGGCACTTGTTCTGAGTCCAAGGGGGGAGAACATGCTCCTCTAAGTCTGCAGCCATGGTTCTCGGCCAGCAAATGGTAAATTACTCCCTCTAGGTTGCTGCTTGATCTCAAGTAGAGCAGTCAAAGTAACTCGGTGCCTCGTTCTCCTGTGATGGTGACATGGCGGTGGAGATGGATGCACTGCTTGGGGCCTCTTTACGGCGGCACAGGATCTCCTCTGGTCTGATATGGAACAGAAAGAGCGGAGCCAAAAAGCAAATGTCTACATTTACCGGTCCGTCTGCAGTCACATCCTCGCCGATGCTCATCAGATATTAATCCTGCCTGAAGAATAAGATCCTGGATCCAAGCTGAAAGGAAAATGAGCTACCTTTGAATGGGAGGGGGGAAGGGTTCAGGCTCAGCCCAGGAGATGACTGGGTGATAGGTGAAGAGCTCCATCATCTGGGATGGACCTTCGCTGTTCAGATTTCTGATCAGGATGTCTCCTGGGCTCCTACTTTTAAAGGAGCGACGACCCAGAATTTGCTTGAGAGGCCATTTACCCGCTGGCAACGTTATGGAACACCCTAGATCAGGGGCCACCGACCCGAAAACTGAGAGCTACTTCATAGGGCTGTGCCAGACGAAGGGCTACCTGTACTTACTTTTGAACTAAAGAGTCAAAGCTCACCTTAACTTCATGCAACATAAACATGTTTTTATGCTTTTAAATCTATGTAAATACAAGTTTGATTAAAAAAAGAAGAGCAACTGAATAAAATATTTTAAATGAAGCTCACTTGAGGGTTTTGCTATGTTTTGAACAGGCTTGAGGGCACCACTCATGGTCCTTGGGGGCTACCAGGTGCCTGCGGGCACCATGTTGGTGACTCCTGCACTAGATAGAATGAGCTGGAGAGCTCCCCAACCCAAGCGTTATACATTTCCAGCAAACATGCAATACGAAAAACAATAAAACCCGGCAAAAAACAAAAAAAACAAAAAAAAAATGAATTTCCTATCAAGAGAAACAAATCTGCTGCTCGGCTTGGTTGGTAAACTGTCTCTGTGTTATGCAATTGTCTCTAGGAAACAGGAAATGTGTCGCCATTTCTCATTGGCAACAAGAACTACTAAAATAAAAAGGAAAAGAGCCATTAAACCATCATCACAGCTCAGATATACACCAACTGTGTCTATATACCCATGGGAGAACATTTTGACGGTGCGTCAGGGCGCAGACCACTTGGCCCCCGTGACTTAATGTACAGATTGTCCACAGTCAGCTAACGCCTCTTCCTGCCAAAAAAAAAAAAAAAAAAAAAATATGAGCAGGCAGCAGGATATCTGCTGTCCTCTCACATTACAACAAAGATAAGACAGAAAATAAGAAGCGAGGAGCGCTGCTTGGGAAGCCGTATCTGGAGAATTCAAGAAGAAGCCTTATTTTATGCATATTCCAAGGGGATGTTGGCCCAGTGAGGTTATGCGCTATGAATGATCCTGCATGGATAAGCGGGTATAGGCAATGGATGGATGGATGGTTTGAACCATCAGAAACATCCTTGTAACTTAAAGTCATCAGAATTCAGGAGATAAAACAGAAATTTAACATGGAAAACAGAGAGATGAGAAGAGATACATCCCAGTAATGCTCGTCCGGTTAAGTATTTATTGCTTTCCCATCCAAATTCCCAATCTAAGGCTAGGAGGTAATCACTAAATGATGACTTACATTGCCGAGCTGTTTGCAGGGCTAATCCCCCCCTCACACCAGTCACCCTGGGTAATGTTCGGAGCTGAAACACTCCTCACAGAGTTACCTCCAGAGACCGATTAAAAACATAAAGTAGACTACTTGTGTCCATGTCCTAACCTACATAATAACGCTTTAAAATAAATGTAATCTTTGTTACATTTACCTTTCATTCATCCATGATTTTCTTTTCTTGTGGAATAAGACACAGCAGAAAAGTGAGCTTTCTAGCCTCAAAGCTGGATGAGGGACTACGTTTATCTTGTGACCACACAGAGTGCAACGGATTGTAAGGGGAGTAAAAAAAAAAAAAAAAATCACCAGCCACAAACAAAAGATAAACGTGGAGAACCACCCAATGCTGCCTGTTACGTATAAGATACAGGATCTGTGATGCTATGAGCCTGTTTTTCTTTTAAAAGTGCTGTGAAATTTGTTAGAGTGCATGTCTTCTTAAATGCTTTAAAATTCCTGTAGATTTTAAGGGAGACCTATCATGAAAAATCCACATTTTTTAGCCCTTAAATACATTCTGCTGTGTACTCCGAGTCTCTAAGAGTGCGGAAAAGTTGAATTTAGTCTGTTGTAGTCCACGCTGACGGATGCCGAAGCTACAAGTGGATAATTCATGGTTTGACTTGGCCGAGGACCGAAGCAGCAGCAGAACATCGTCAGGCGCGCGTTGATGGATGTAGCGACCTCGGATACACGAATGGTAACGGAAACAGACGACGCAACAGGGCAGAAACAAAAACCCCAGAGCTTATATAGAACTGAGATTAAAGGGAACCACACAAAACGCAAGTGAGTGCAATTAATAAAACTGAAACAATGGCAAATCATGGCAGGAGAAGTGAAAATGTTCAGTCGTATTGAACTTTGGATTCAAAATTGAATTATTTAAATGTGAAACAAAGCACTGAAAGCGTGATATGTCCCCTTTAAGTGAAAGTAAACCATGAACGGTTCTGATAATGAAGTGAAAATGGGAAGACCCTGGCCTAGGGACAACTAAGACGAGAAAGATTGTCCAAAGAAGAGTGGTCAAAGATCTGTCTCTTGGAAGACTAAGCGCTGTCCTATGGACAAAAAGGGGGTTGGAGGACAGAGAGGTCACCAATATTTGTACCAACAGTTACTTTGTTGTTACAAATCTTCTCCGTTTCCAAGTGGCCTTCCTGCACAGTAATAAGACAGGAAATGAGGGCCTGTGGGGAGGGGGGGTGGTATGCTGCAAAGATCCCAAGGTTGGAAATTGAATCCTGGATGGCCTCCAAAAAAGGCTTTTACAAAGACAGATCTAAAATCAAGTAAAATGTTCTTAAAGTTAATATATTCATCCTTGATTTGAGCCAGTAAATAAGATTATCTGCCAATGGAATGAGTATCTTTTACCCCTAAAATAAGATAATTAGACATCCTGCACTTGAAATAAGATGATGGAGATGAATTGTTACTATTTTAAGTGGAAAAATCTTATTCTATTGGCAAATCATCTTATTTATCTGCTCAAATCAAGGACAAATACACTCATTTCAAGAAAAGTTTACTTATTTTTAGCTCTGTTTTTGCAGTGCACAACGACTCCACCATGATTACATCTCCACCAAACCAATTGCTTCTTATCATGGCGTATTTTCCTTTCTGAAAAAATGTAGGCAAACTAAAGTGAGATTTATAATTTTGTGTATTTTAATTCTAGTTATTTCTTTGATTCGGTGTGACATTCTGGTACAGACGAACTAATATCCTTGCTTTTGATAATCCTTTGGTATTTGATGGAAGTGACAGCGAAATCTTACAGCAAAACAGTGACAAGAACTTCTGGCTTTACCCTTTCCCTTAAAGTAAGCCTTTTATTGGCCGTGCAGATACAGAGCACGTAGCTTTTTATGCCGCTGGGACTCCGTCAGGGCGGGAGGGGTGCAAGAGTCACACTGTCAAAAAGTCAACAACAAAACAGTATGTTCTCTCTGAGGACAGAAGTCCACAGTCATGGCTACAGGAACTCTGTCTGGCCTCGCAAAACGACAACAAGGAGCTTCACAACAGATGACTGGTGCTGTAGCAATGTCCAGAACTAGCCAGGAGTTAAACAATAGGTGACCTAATGTTTCAGGAGCGATGGCGGTAAGGGTCAAGGGAGAAAAGCACAACATGTGGGCAGCAACGCCATTAGAGGCTCACAAACAAGGAGCTGGTTGGAAATGTGCTTTCAGGGAGATTCAATCACATTAAAGGAATGTATTATTCAAATCCCAATAGAACGGAAGATTGCATGTTAATGTGCTAAAGACAGCAGAGCCATTACTGATACTACTGATACCGGTGTTCTGGTGTTCTGGTTTCATGTTATTGTTACATGAAGCACTGTGCCGGAGCCAGACGTCTTGATTAATGGTTCTTCGGCGGTTCTGAAGGTCTTTCAACACTCCTCTTTTTCAGCTCAGCGTTTGATTATTTTTAGGGGAAATGTATTTGTTTCAGCCCTCTGAACTCGGCTCCATAAATCATTCAGGCATAAAACGGCTCTAAACCCAAAGGGTGTTGTGCCTCTTTCAACATTCAGTAAGCACTTACTGCCATTTCATCCTAATGTACTCCCATTCTCCTTTTACGTTACTGCTCATGTAGCTAGGTAGATTTTTCTAATTGGGGTGATAAACAATGAGAAGAAAAAAAAAGCGCAAATCTCCAGAATCTTTTAATATGTAAATGTGAAATACTTTCTCAAGATTTGAACTGAAAGTATGTGTTTTTTTTGCTGTTCGTGTTTTCCACCACTCATCTCCAATAAAATCTGACAGAAAGTCACCCCTGATTAAACCTAAAAAAACTAAACACCATTTACTGTATCCCCACAATCACGTTTTCTTACAATAGACTATGAGCAGATTATAGATAATACTAAAATCCTCAGTATTAAAGTGGTATAAAACCTTTTCAAGGCAGGTACAACCTGACGTATGGGATGTATCAGACATCCCATGGCAGACGGCGCCGTCTGCAACTTGAAATGATTTGAAACGACCAAAGTCGCAAAAGTGCAAAATGTTGATTTATGAAGTGCACTGCATCAAATGTAATGTTTTTATATTGAAAATACTGAAGATCATTCTGGTGGTGGTTGGATAGGCTAACTATATACTTAATTCATTCATGTGACCATCTCCAGTGGAAGGTACACCAGCCCATCACAGGGATTATATACAGTGAAGCCCAAGATTATTCATACGCCTGGAAGATTTAGGTTTAATTTTTTTTCTTTTAAGCTTATCTTTGATAGGATCGGTGACAGGTGTCTCTCCAAAAACAATGAAAACAATATAAAAGAAGGATCAATTTTGTAATAATTATTTTTTATTCTTTTATCTACACCCCTCTCCATAACTAACTGAACAATCCTTAGTGGTGTTACAGCATTTAAAACCTTATAACAGCTGGCCAGCTTTTTGCATGTTTGCATCCTAGAAGTGTGAGGGCCTCTTTGCCATCACCCTAATCTTTAGTTCCCTCTTCCACCAGACTCAAATCAGGACTGGCCGAGCCACTAAAACACATTAAATATTACTTCCAGTTAAAGTGGCCTTTTGGTCAAATTTAAATACTATCTGAAATACAAACGTTTCATGTGCAAGAATCATTTCTGTTCATACTCCAAAAAAAGTTACATATGAAAAGTTGCAAAGTACAAAATGGAGGACAAAAAAAGACCGCCTATCATGTTCAAGCCGGATTTGGCTGAATGTAAAAAAAAAAAAAAAAAAACTGTTTTGAGAAATGCACCATCACAGCTATTAACCATTACGCAATGCTGATTTAATTCTGGTAGCCATACCAAAACAGTGAACGACTGGGGGCAGAAAAAAAAAGGTCCCTCAGCTAAAAACACTTTAGCCATAAAATGTCAGAATAACAGGAACAGCTCAAAAAATGTTTTGCAGCTTGTATTTGGATGAATAATTCCTACACACGCACAGCCATGGCCATGACTCACAGCAGCAGAGAAACAATGAAAGGGACAGAATCACAAAAAAAAACAAAAAAAAAAAAAACAGGTTAAGGTTGGAAACGAGTCAGAGAGAGAAATCACACAAACAAAGCTTTGTGTTTTTCTTTAAGATGTTTTGTGAATTTCTTGCTCACACAGATTTGCCATTGTTTCTTATTGACTCGTGCAGCGCAGGAGGCTTGCGTTTTCCTTTTGTGAGCAAGTGTGACGTGTGCTGGGATCTGATGATCTGCGCTCACCTTTTAAGCTCGGCGATGAGCAGCACTGTGCAGGGGATGCCCAGCGTCATGAGGGACAGCGAGTTGACCACGGGTTTAACGAAGGCCAGCCCGGTGGTGATCCCAGACAGGATGCCGATGACCACTTTGAACCTTAAACTATGCACAGAAACAACAGAAAAAAAAAGAAAGCAATAAAAATATGAGGCGGTCTCTGGAAGGCAAGCTGACACACTCTTTATTCAGTTGTATTTAAAGTGCTGATAACGCACCGCTGTGTTTCGGTCCTGGTCAAATAAGATAACGTAGCTTTTATTAAGCAAATCAAGGTTATTAACCCTTGTTTTGTTCACATAACACCTTTTGCTGTAGTTCCGGTTTGTGATTCAGTTATGAAACATTTTCTTTCCACTGGATTTTAACTACTTCCTGTTATTTTTCTCTCCCCTTTGCTTGAGGAATAATAATATAAAAAAAAAAAAACACATTCAAATAATTCCCATGCACTTGGCTCAGCTACTAATGAATGAGGTGGCCTTCCTGATCACAGGGCAAAGGTGCGTATCCGAAGGGGAGTTTTCAGGAGAACCGATCAGTTTGGTGGCCTGGTTTTGTGAACCGGGACCATTTGGTTTTGTGTGTCGTGGTGATAAAATGTTGAAAGCAATGACAGAATCAATAGGCAATTTGTAAACCAGTGTTAAAACGTCCTTCCTTGTATTAAAGATCCCACGCTGCAGCAAAAAAAAAAACCCACATTGGTCCTTTTGACACTCAGTTACAACAACTTGGAAACTGGAGGGGGTCCGGTTTATCCGACACCGACATTTTTAACTGCTCACACCCAGTTCTCTCCGTGCGTTTACATGAACCAGCCACAAAGTCTCCGTGACAAAAGGAGAAGACATGTGACGCTGCTTTTATAAGTGTCAGCTATCCTAGACAGTGCCTATATTTAGATACAAAAAGCCATGGCAGTAAATGCACCATGAGACGAGGAAGTGACCCATAGTAAACTCCAGTTATACACGACACGACATTAAAAAAACAAAAATTTTCTTTACGTTGTGATCGTTCACATTGAATTCCCACGGGTTTCATTCGGGCGGATCGACGTACCGGTTTCTCCTGAACATCTTGGGCATGTGTCTCTTGGGAAACCACATGGCGATGGCGCACATGAGCACCCACAGGATGGCCAGCTCATCCAGCATCTGGCCGAGGAAGCTGAGCGTGGCGTGAAAATACGCCGAGCCGATGCCTGTGAGGAAGGAAGTCAAGTGGAGGTTAATGGGGGGCTATAAGTGCGTAGGACACTAACCGAAGGACGCGTCTGCTGTCTCTAGAGCTGAACAGCTGGTGGGACCGCTTGGACAGCATGAGACGGGTACGAAGCGAACAAAACTGCCAGGTCATGAAACTGTGAAGGCGTGACGAGACCAGCACCAGTTGAAAGATTTTAAATCAAGCCGTGTTGACTTATCCGCCGAGTCGTCAAAACAATTAGGCCATTCTTATGGTTACAGTCCAAAACTGAGAGTCGCCATTATCTGACATTTTACCCTTCATTCAATTTTACGTCACAAGCTGAGCTGTGGATGCCAACCGAAGATCATTTTCTTGTTTTTCTTTGGACTTTATGAGCATTAATCAGGGGCTATTGTGTCTCCCTGCGTCATTCTAAAGGTTTATGAAGACATTAACAAACAAAATACTCTAAAGCCCTTGTAATGTGATGACAGAGAAACGTCCAGAGAGACTGCAGTAACGCAGCGCTGCCCCTTCCCCACCTGTTGCTGCTCACGGCCAGTCAGCCGGCTGAAAGAAGGAGCCTTAAATCTTTTTTTTTGCTTAGAAAAACCTATTTATATATTTCTTAATACATTTCTGGTTGGGCAAATAGGAGCTCACACATCCGTTATTAGAGTAACGCTGTTTTAAAATGACACAGAAGCAGGTCTGTTAAGCTGCCAACCGCAGGGGGGGGGCTGCCCGGTTAAATAGGCTGACAAATTAACCAGCCAGCACCGCATTGTTAGCCTCGTGAGACCATCCTGATCTCGCGAGCTTTCAAGGTTTCACTCGCAGATCAGTCTGGCTACTCTCCGTTAAAGAAAATTTGGAGCCGTTCACCAAACGAACGTCCAATCAGCGTTGGCTTTGAGGCGGGTTGAGGAGTGATGCAACGAGAAGCGCGACAGTTCAGTCTAAAGAACATGGCGGCTTCAGCCCATTAGCGTGGCTATCGAGCAAGTTTTATCAGAATTACAGAGTATTTCTTTGCTGAGCTAACGAGCCTTTACCTGCAGCAGCAAGAGTAGCTTGGCTTGTGGTTGTGTTTTCATCGTCGCTCTGTTACGAGCGACGACGAATCTGATTGGTTTATTTGGCCCGTCTATCACCAACATAGGCCAATCAGCTAACCAGTATTTTCGCCCCTTCCCAAAATTACTTCAACGGAAGGTTTCCAGATGGATATGCGGAGCAAATCTATCTGGCGGAGTCAGGTAACCGCATTGTGTAGAGCAGCAAAAAAGGTCCGATAAGAGCCTGATAACTCCTACTGAACTGAGCGGCTATATATTTGCTTTAGTCTAGCTTTAGAACTGAAAATATTGATAAATGATTGCTGTTATTAAGGTTAGTATAAAAATCCAACCAAATTCAACTAGCCTACTGGCCTGGGATAGATTTCCATCAATGAAATGCTTCATCTCACAAAACCTGGTGGGAAAACGGCAGTGGAGGAAAACCACGAGGAAGAGAATAACGTGGGTTAATCCCTGCTGGTATTGCCAATGTAAGCAAAACATTAAGGTTATTTATTTTTCTAATATTGCTGGCAATACAGGTCCTTCCCAGTTCTACTTAAGGATACTCGTTCCAACATGACATTCCTCCAAACGCGCTCTTTGAGCTGATAACTCTACAACGGCATGAAGAGTTACTGTTGATGCGAAAGACACGGGCAGGATGGCTCCGTTTGACCGTCCTGCCCTTATTTGTTATCACTGTCCAACAGACCTTGTGATCTGAGTAATCTGCCGTCATAACAGACGTTGCAGGAGACGGCGGCGTGTTTGAAAGACTTTTTATCCAAAGGCCCATGCTGTCGTCGGACAGGACAGGCCTGACTGAGTGGTTCTCGACAATAAATCGCCTTTTCTGTCCCTTTGAGTTGCTGACTGGACAAAACTAGAACATTAGGAAGAGGAGGAGGAGGAGATACCCGTGCACACATTCTGATCATTTATGAAATCAGTGACGAAGGCGACAACTTCAATATTCATTTTTGAAATGTATAGAGGACTAAATTGTAAAAAAGAAAGAAAAACAAAATTTTTTAATCACAAAAAAAAGATAAATATACTGTCCTTTCTGCCCAGGTCTGAGATTACATCACCTACAGACACCGATGAAGACAAAAGGAAACTTGATTGTGCTGTTGTTTCACTTTAGATGCAATTAAATGACCTGATTAAATAGTCACTCAAGATTGTTTTCCTCATCCCGTCCACAGGCTGAGGTCACCTCTCAGGAGGTGACGGGTGGGGGGGGTGGGGGGGGGGTGGTGTTGGCTTATCTTTGCTGACTGTGCAACCTGTTTGTTTTCAAACAGCGCTGAGGGAACGACGCGCTCTGCCTGCATTTCCATACAGCAGCACCACTCGCTGCTGGGTCACAATCAGCTGCAGTCTACAAGCTCGGTGGGTCACCAAGTCAGGACAGCCGAAATCCCTGCATTCTGACAATATCTGCTCAAGACTAAGGTTCTAATCCATCACCTTTAAACCGGTTCAGAACAATGACTCTTTACATCCTTTCCCGTTTTACGACGACTACTGGCGATCGCATCTTTTTTTTTTATCCAGCTGGTAAACTTTTACATTTCCAACCCTCCTCTTCTGCTGGTTATCAGAGCCACTTGATTTGATTTGAAGTGTTTTAGAGACTGCATTTCTAGGGGGAATTTGTGCACAATCTGCTTCACAGCCAAATGGAAAAGAAGAGTTTAGCCAAGTGTTAAAGAGTTATTTACCAAGCCGCAGCAACTTCCCATTGTACCGCTCCTTTGGTTTAAATTCTTTTTAATAAGACGGCAGGTAAACGCACCAAAGTGGCCCCGCTTTAACCCAGAAGTAGCACGGCAATGCAGCGTGGCCCATCCCCCACCTGTTGCTGCAGACTGCCACCCACTTGGGTGAAAGAAAACTTTTACACTTTCTTCCTCCATTAAAACTTGGACAAGTTCAGATGGTGGGGGGGGGGGGGGTACCACCGGTTGCGGAAAATACCAACAGTCCTGCTGTGGCGACTAAAAGAGTGCCACCTTAGACCTGCATTAAACTGCAGTTGTCTGTTAAACAGCTGACTGCAGGCTCTGATCTGAGCACATAGCCTGACTAATCAGCGAGTTGTGTTTTGCTATTCTTGTGTTACTTTATAGACAGCAGACTGGCAAAAATTTTAGTAATTTTGTGCAAAGTAAGTTTCAAAGGATGATGGAAAACAATTAATGCAATATTTAACAAGACAATTTCACATAACTGCTGTAGTGCTGTGTGTTTATCGATATGTATGTGAGGCTCCGACTGTCAGTAGTGATAGATGCATTTAAAAATAAAAAGAAGTGAACGTTATAGAAAAGTTTTTTTCTTCTCAATAAAGACCTCAGAATATCATTATCATATCGATCATTACTACTTTTCTTAGGCCACGACTTTGGTTTCGAAACCTTTCACCTTTTGAAGTTCAGACCTACAGGCCCTGCAGCTGCTAACCGAAGCATGCGCTGAGAAGCCGGTTGAGCTGTTTTTTTGTACCTTTTTGTCTGCTTTTACAATTAGGACAAAGACTGCTTCCAGGAACCGTTTTGAGAAGGGCCGCACGATATCAGGAAACCGTGTCATTGCGATGTGATCGATGAATAGTGCGACGGCGCTATCAGCAATCATTTTCCTGGCTCTTTGCTCATTTTTCTTTCATCACCACCTTCCCAACCAGTCGTTGGAGGACTTTTTCTTATTTCTTTAGAAACGTATTGTTAGCATGCAGAATTTGCGGGGGACATACCATCCAAGCGGGCATATAAAAATCGCAGTTTAGCGCGCATGGACACTGCAATTCGATTTATTGAGCAACTTGAATTTTTAGATTGAACGCAGAGATAATCTAAAACACACACACACACACCAGCAGAGTGGGTGCAGTTGTGGCTCAATGACAACATCATTAGGGCTCCCCTGCATATTCAAATTGATATTTAGTGTTAGGTGGAGCAGATGGTGGATATAATCCCCCCCCCCACACACACACACACACACCTCAGTTTAATATGGGTTCTGATCTCAGCTTTTATCCAGCCAGTCTGGGATTACATCAACACACAGAGGACGCTGAGGCAGATTAAGCAGGGATGGTAGCAAACCCCCATAGAGTCTTTGCTGCACCCCGGCTATGGATAAAGTTAACTACGTGTGCGTGAGAAGAGACGAAGTTGCTATTTTCTGCTTCGCTGTGTTTGTTTGCAACTATAAACAAACACCAAATGTCTGTTTCCTTTTTGAAACTCGGCTCATCTGTGCTGCCTGCGCGTCCTCGCCGTGGCGTAAAACGAGGTCATGATACAACATACCGACCACCACCAGCAGGATCCAGATGAGGTAGATCCCACTGTTGAAGTGCTGGGCATATTCCCGGAACAGGCACATCAGTATGGGGGGCAAAACAAAGAACAAGACGTTGCTGATCTGAAACGACAACAACAAAGAGAAAGGGGAAAAAAATGAAGCTCTGAGGAAAACGGCATCATCAAAACAACATGTTGATCGCTGGGGTCCAGCAGAGCGGCTGAGGTGGAGAGGATGACATTTAAAGCAGGTGGACTTTTTTTGTGTGTAAAGTCTCTGTAACTCATGAGAAGTCACTGGTAACTGCTAGAACGCAGCAGCCACTACGGAGCAAAAACGGGAACGCGGCGACTGTCAACAAAAGCGCATCACGCAGCGACTTCGCAGCACCGACCGTGTTGTAGAACTCAGCGATGCCGGGGTAGATGAGGTAATTCCCCTCACACCAGTCCACGTCGGAGCTGCCCGCCTGCAGCTGGTCCCAGAAAATCAGGTTCACGGCGCTCATGTCTGGACTTGTTTGCGTCGGATGGACAAGCGGCGCTGCGCAGAACCAGCAGATCCTCCGGCAGATTAGAGGAGAGCAAAACAAAAGCGGCAGCCAGAGAGCCGGGAGCCGGCTAACAGTTTGGTGTCTGGAGCCTGGACGAGTGTCGGTGTCGGGAGTCGCTCCTGTGCTGCATTTTTCACGCCGTCCTTTGCTTCCACAAAGCCTGCTCTTATCTGCGCTCTTCGTGACGCTCAGCCCCGTCCTCTGACAGCTGCTAACTCTGGCCTCGAAGATTGCGCAAGCGTTGCAAGAGGTCTCACTCCTCTCTGCTTCCTTCTCCGGTGAAGCCGGAAGTGTTGTTTTTTTTTTTTTTCTCCTCACGTTTAAACAAACAGAAAAATGTTGTTATGTATGGTTATTCGATGGGATGTTATTATAACTTATAACCAGTTGCGGATCATTTTTCACGCGTTGTCCCCTTCATTCTGAAGCTCCACCACGTGACTTCTCTAAACGCAATAATGCTCTTAAAAAAAAAATACTATGAATAGCAACACATTTTTGATGTATCTTTTTCCCCACATTTTGACGCCATTAATGGTTGTAGTTTTTACCGTGGGGGTTATTATCCGATGCCGATAGGACCAACAGATGTTGATAGATTTTTTTTTTTATGAAACTAAAGAAATGGATTGATGTCTAAATCATTTTTTTTTTTTCATTTTCTTTATGTGCCCCAGGTGTCCGCAACTTACCTGACTCCGCCAGATAGATTTGCTCCGCATATCCATCTGGAAACCTTCCGTTGAAGTAATTTTGGGAAGGGGCGAAAATACTGGTTAGCTGATTGGCCTATGTTGGTGATAGACGGGCCAAATGAACCAATCAGATTCGTCGTCGCTCTGTTACGAGCGACGACGAAAACACAACCACAAGCCAAGCTACTCTTGCTGCTGCAGGTAAAGGCTCGTTAGCTCAGCAAAGAAATACTCTGTAAGTCCGATAAAACTTGCTCGATAGCCACGCTAACGCTAGTTTCATCGGCTGAAGCCGCCATGTTGTTTAGACTGAACTGACGCGCTTCCCGTTGCGTCACACCTCAACCCGCCTCAAAGCCAACGCTGATTGGACGTTCGTTTGGTGAACGGCTCCAAATTTTCTTTAACGGAGAGTATCCAGACTGATCTGCGAGTGAAACCTTGAAAGCTCGCGAGATCAGGATGGTCTCACGAGGCTAGTCCGCAACAGACTCAGACTAAAGCTAACCGTGTGAAACTGCTTAATTTTAGGAGGGAGTGGGTAAGAGAAGTAGACTATTCAGTTACCTTTATCAGAATATTTTGGTACCCATAAACAAACCTTTTCTTTTTAGGAAATTAAACACATTGATGTCTGAATAAACCCCATAAAACTACAATTCTTTTTTTATATATATATATTAGTCAAATAGTTTCAATATGTATTGAAATATTTCAATAGCACGATCATATATACTTATTTACAAGAATATTGAAAGGTAAAAACAATTATTATCACCATTATTAGTAAAGTAAACAATTTACCAAACATCCTTTCACTCAATCTTTGAAAAAGAAGAAAAAAATATTTTTTATTCATTGGTAACATCTCTGCCATTTAGTGTATGCAGTTCCCGGTATTGGAGAACCAGATAAGAACATTTTGAGAATTTCTTTTGAAACGTTTTGTAACCAAGTGACTCAACTCGGAGTACTCCCACTTTATGTAGGCCACAAGGCGATAGTTCAACCTTTTCTCTGGCGCCATCTAGTGGCCAATATTGTTTACGCTTAAACTGAACAAATATCGGTTATTATTGAAATATACTTGTCTTTATTTGTTATCTTTCACTTTTTCCTTCACCAACTGAAGAACAAGAGTTCGTCAACAACATCAAAGTCAGAATCAGTTTTATTCGGCAAGCTTTGTGCACACAAACAAGGAATTTGCACTCCACGTTACTCTCAATGCAGACATTTGAAATGTACCATTCAAAATATGTACGTATGAATTGTTTTTACAAAAGGGGAAGGCAGATAAATACGACAGATTAATATCCAACGTATTATGCAAATGTGTACATGGTATTTTAATCACATTTTTATTTTATTTAGCTATTCATTTATTACATTATGTAAATAGTTTTCTATAGTTATTTATTTATGTTTTTCAATTGTCTTCTAAATATTTTACCATTTATTTATTTGTTTTATATTAAAAAATTTTAGAATAACAGCAACTCACTTTCATGCCTTTTTTTGTCATCTCTTCTTAAAATCAAGCCTGAACGGAGGACACGTGCTGCTGGAAAGTATATGATTTTATGGGACATATCATTTTGTAAATAGACGTGCTGCTACAGCTCGGATTACGTACGTTCCTGCTAACTTCCTGCTACTTTTATCTTTTTTACTGTATGGTGTGACGTCAATAGACGATGTAATTAATTAAATAAATCGTATTTTATTTATTTTTTGTTTATTATTATTATTATTTCTTTTTATTGACGTGTGTGCACGCCGGCTCATGTCAGCGTTCTCGCGAGATCGCGTTGCCCTTTGTGAGATCACGAAGCGGATATCCTGCCTCTTTCCCCTGGCAGACCGTCGTTGGGTCGGTTTGGCAAAATGAAGGTACTACCATGAGTTGCTCATATTTTTGCTTAGAAAGCTGCTGTAGTTAAAATAAACGGGTTAAAATAAAGCAGCCGTGTCAAACTTTAAATACGTCTAGTTTAATGCAGATATTGTGGCTTTGTAGCTGAGGATGAGCTTTGATTGTGACGAGGGCTAGCTGGCTAGCCTGTCGGAAAGCTAGCCGTGGAAACATGGCCGCACCGTGGGCCGACTGTGTGCTCCCAGGAATGGAGAATATGTGAAGTTTTATGCAGCGACTGGAAGCGGGCAAGCTTCGGTGTGCCATTGTAAGCAGTCTGCGCCGGTAACGCTTTCGGCTCTTAAACTGTGGACCCTGCAGAGGAGCTAACAGGCCTCTGGTAAACTTAGCCTGTGTGAACCGCACCGCTAACACGTCCCACAGTTAACGCTGTTTTCGGACGTTTACGTGAACGCTCACTTTTCCAGCCACGTTAAGCTAGGGTCACGTGTAGCTCTTTGCTGTGAAGTTGCCAGTTTGCTGTGGCGGCCAGAGACCCTAATGCTTGTCTTTTTTTTTCTTTCTGTTTCGCAGCTAAACATCTCATTCCCTGCTACCGGCTGCCAGAAGCTGATCGAAGTTGATGATGAGAGGAAGCTGCGCATCTTCTACGAGAAGCGTATGGCCACTGAGGTGGCTGCTGACCCCCTGGGAGATGAGTGGAAGGTAAGTTGTCTTCATACTCTGTGTGGTGGCACACCAGGAGACCCTTGTGACCGATCTGTGGTCGTCAAGGGGGGACAGCGTGTTGCCAGAGGAACCGTGGAGCAGCTTTCCAGATGCAGTCGGCCAGGTTGATCGTGGCCGATTGAAACGGCAGTGCTCTCCCAAACCCTTCCAGAGCGACGCGGGCAACCTCTGGTTGTCTGGGTTGCGGGATGGGATGGTTGCCTGTTTGTCAAGTACTGTCAAAGCAATGCTTAGTTTCTCGTTGGCCTCGCACACCCTAGTTGAGCAGTTCTTTGAGGCCGGTGGGATTTGTCGGAGCCAGGCTGACTGATCAGGGAGAATGAAGGAGCTAATCGCTGACATTTTAGTCGTTAAGAGATCTGTTTTGTACCACATTGCACTTTTGTGTTATAGCTATATATATTTTTCTTTTTGAAGCAAAATAGAAGTCGGTTTGTGTAACTGACAGAAAATGCTGCTGTATTAGGATGGAAGGCAGCGCTGACAGGGACCGTCCTCGATATTTAAGTTCAGATATTTGTCCAGAAGGGTGTTAAGTCTGAGTCAAACGTTCAGATGTCTGTTCTATCGCTTAAAGGACTCCTTAATATGTTCACATTTTCTATACTAGCCCTTCAGTAACGCCTGGTTCCATTTTAAAACTGTTATCTATTGCTTAAAGTTTTTATACAATTTTAATATTTAAGAAGGCATAGAGGGATTTTAATGTTTGGCTGAAACAGTCAGCTGATATGTAGGTTAGTGTTTACTGCATTAAAGTGTAGATTAAAAGTTTAACAATCTACATGTAAAAATGACGGAGTAAAAAACCCATTACTTTTAATATGCTCAGATTAACTCTAATTTATTTTTTGAGGATTGATCTCAAGATTTAGACAAACTTTGTCATTTTTTTTATGTACAAAACGAAATTTAGATGCCTACAGTTTACAACAATATGAGATTGCAAGTTAGATTAAATAACATTACAATATAAAGTGCAGCAGGAGACAGTTTTTTTTTTTAAGTGTGCAGAAGAATATTCCATGTTTATAGTATAAAAGCGTTTAAATTCCCTGTAAGAAACCAACTTGGTTCAGGAGCCCACACAGCTGCCGCTGTCTGACTGAACCTGCCGTCTCTGTCTCCAGGGTTACGTGGTGCGCATCAGCGGGGGCAACGACAAGCAGGGCTTCCCCATGAAGCAGGGGGTGCTGACCCATGGCCGCGTGCGCCTGCTGCTCAGCAAGGGCCACTCCTGCTACCGTCCCCGCAGGACCGGCGAGCGCAAGCGCAAGTCTGTCCGGGGCTGCATCGTCGACGCCAACCTCAGCGTTCTCAACTTGGTCATCGTCAAGAAAGGTAGCGTGGTGAAAGTCCTAAATGTGAAGCTTTAATTATTTAATGCTGTTAAATAATTCACTGTATGGATGGCACACCATGGAGACCCTTTTGACTGATTTCTAGTCAAACTAGGGGGGACAGTGTGTTGCTAGAGTAACTGTGGAGCTGCTTTCCAGATGCAACCAGGTCCAGCGACAGTGGATGGTTGAACTGCAATGCTCTCTCACTCTGACTTAACTCTGAGTTTTATGTGACCTTAAATCTTAACTTCTGTAGTTCAGCTGTCGTTTTCCTCCCCCTCAGGAGAACAGGCGTCTGAGCGCTTTGGGTTCTTGCTTCTTTTTTCCATTGCTGTCCATAAATTGGGAAGGCAGAGCATACCTGGGTTGCCTTATCTATCGTTCCTTATTTAAAAAAAAATCCAGTGCATGTTATACGTGAAAAGTTAAGTTGAACATTCCCAGGAAGCAAAACCATCACTTGATGCCTTATCTCTGGTAGGAAACCGTAGCTGCTGCTCTGCCAGAACAGGAACCATCACCGCCTCTCTTCCTGTCAGAAATTAAAGACGTTAATCCTTTTTTAGATTTTATGAAACTTAAGATCTGCTCTGATTGTGACGAGCTGATTTCACTCACCTGCTGATGTTTTGACGTTAAGGTGAGAAGGACATTCCCGGGCTGACCGACAGCACCGTCCCTCGCCGACTTGGTCCCAAGAGGGCCAGCAAGATCCGCAAGCTCTTCAACTTGGCCAAGGAGGATGACGTGAGGCAGTACGTTGTGAGAAGACCCGTGACTAAAGAAGGTGAAGTTGTCAGAGTGTTTGAATGTTTTTAGACGGGGATTTGGTTTTGTAGCCAACCTGTACAATTATAGGTGTATTGTAGTCTATCAGTCCTGTTAGAGAGAGAGATGTAGAAAGCTGAGAATCATTGCAGCTTTGAGCCGCTGGCATAAAGCTCAATGAAGAGAACCATAGAGGCACGACCTTTAGTCCTATCAAAGCTGTGGTTACAGGTTTCAGGTCAGCAAAGTGACACAGGGAGACTCATTTGTTTGGATCTATTCTGAATTTATTACCGCCCTTTCTCTTTCCTGCACTGTTGTTAATGGCCTCCTCCCTCTTTTCACTCTTTTAGGCAAGAAGCCCAGAACTAAGGCCCCCAAGATCCAGAGACTGGTGACCCCTCGTGTGCTGCAGCACAAGCGCCGCCGCATTGCTCTGAAGAGACAGCGCACCCAGAAGAACAAGGAGGAGGCGTCTGAGTACGCCAAGCTGTTGGCCAAGAGGATGAAGGTACGACCACTTTTCACCTTCTTTCACACAAAGGAGGGAAAATGGCCTTTATTTACAAAATGCTACAGTAGACCCTAAAGCTTCAGGGATTGGATGTCACAATGTTGGCCAAAGTTAATAAACATTTTACATTCCCACACTATATAGAGTTGGACATTCTGCAGAGTAACATTTTAACTTTAGCTTAATGGATGGATTTTAACTTCCTTGTTTGGCTAGTTGTAATGTTCTCATTTAGTCTAAAACACCTAGGACAACTCTCTTGTTCTAAATGTTTTGTTTTCTCAACCTTAAATTGATCTTAAATTGTTTAACAGGAGGCCAAGGAGAAGCGCCAGGAACAGATCGCCAAGAGGCGCCGCCTCTCCTCTCTGAGGGCATCCACATCCAAGTCAGAGTCCAGCCAGAAGTGAAATCCACAAGTCAAATAAAATGTTTTGCTGAAAAACCGCTGGGATGTGATGTCTTGAATTTAAAATGTCTGTTTCATACAAGATTACAACCGCTGAAAAGGTTTCATTTGGTTTTTGATTTGATTAAACTGAGCCAAACTACAGTATGATGCACTGACTAGATGAAGCCAGATGTTAAGTTCCTTCTAGCTCCATGGTTCAGTGTGCCCAGTGTCATTTATAGCTGCTGCAGTTTATTCAGTTAATGTTTAACCATGCCTGCAGAGTTATCCTTTCTGGTTCATATTCTACCTGTGGTTGGAGTGAAAAATACTTTACCTGTGTAAAGGATAAGGCATTTAACACACAATTCAGACACTGCTCAATTTCTTTAATCCATTAAAGGTGACTAAAGTGCTAAAGTCTTAGCACTACTTTAATGTAATTGGTCTGAGTGGGCAAATTTCAGGTGCTTTGTAAACATTACTGATTAGATCACGTTAGATGTTTTACATTTTTGAATTAAATCATAGGTTTCAGAGCTTTTCAAGGTCATGCACTAGGACATTTAGTCCAAACTCAATGTCCAAGGCAAGAGGACAAGTACCTTTATTCTCAACAAGATGAACATGGAAGATGTGCATTTGTTCATGAAGCTTTTAGGCAAAGCTGTGGGAGTATCATGCTGGGAAGACAGGATCTGGTCAGTTGATGAAATGTGCTAGTGAGATGAAGCACTGAGGCTTTGGATTTGCTCAGCATCAGGATAGTCCTACTGCGCCATCAAGTGAACAATATCAGGCTGTTAAAAAGAAACAGTATGAGGCCAGTAAATTGTGGCCATGATCGTATAGCTTGATTGAAAAGGAAAGTGGGTGGAAAGGTGATAAATCTGCTTTTCTTCATAAGTTTTTATTCCAGAATTTCCCCATTGTGGTGCAATAGAGGAAATTATGACTTTTATATACCAGGTAAATCTTGGAATCAAGTCTAATTTTAGCTAGTATATACACACATGGGGATACAAAGCTATGGCTCAGTGATTTACAATTAAACTACCAGAACACTACTCACAATTGATCTAAAATACTTGGACACCGATGAAATGAATGAGGCAGAGGAGCGACAGCAATTTTAAACAAGCTGAGTCTGTTGAAACACTTAGCTGCCCCTTTGAATCAGGACAACTCTGTTTTTGCATTCGTTTTGTGGTATAGCTGGCTTTCAAGTCTTTGAACACCACACAATGAGTTTCGGTGTTAAAAGAGAAAAAAAAAAAATTGGCTCACTGGACACACTGCTAAATACAGAGCAATCCTGAAGGAATTCTACAAAGGACCTGATTTATAAGATGATAAACAAGCTGGCCTACAGAAATGAGAATCAAACTTCATGAACTTTAATTTTTAATATTTCAAACAGTTTAAATCCAGAAATAAATAACAGTGAAACTTAACGACCCACACAACTCTTGACAAAACAGCCGGTATCAAACACAGACGTCCTGGTGGGCCTCATCCGGAAAGATGGCGTGCTCTGTGAACGAGCCTGGCCCTTGGACAGAGGCGAGGCCCCAGCAGCGCTGACACGGCCTCTGCGGCGAGTTTGTTCTTGCCGGGATGACGGACAGCTCAGGTTGTACATCTGACTAATGAAGAAGAAAACAGAGACCGCCTGATGCTGCAAGTACTGAGGTAGTCCTTGGAGGCTCCACACCAGAGTCTGACAGCTTGTCTGGAGGTCCTGAACCAAAGTGGCAGATCTGGATAAGCTCCCCGTGATCTGTTGAGGGGCGAATAAAATGTTAGGCAGCCACAGTGGAAATGCTGGTGTACAGGTCTTGCTCAACTTTTTACAAGCCAATATGGGACCGTATTTATCCCCAAGCTAGACTTAAAGAAATGAGGATAAACACCAAAAGTGCATTGTGTCAATATCCATGTTTAACAAAGCGTTAGTCTCACTACATGACAAGCCTTGCTGCTAAACCAGGTCCTGGAAAAAGAGGAGTCTCCCCTGTCTGGACTGCTGAATAATTGTAGTAAAGAGCTTGAGCCCTTTAACCACCAGCTTCTCCTTACAAGTTCTCTATATTTATAAAAAAAATATATAATAATAATAATAATAATAATAATAATAATAATAATAATAATAATAATAATGTGACTCAACTGAATTACCCTTGCCCCTCTATTGGCCAGCCGCCTCAGACCATGAATATAACTTTACCACAGGGAAACATGGCGATGGCAGCATCATGCTGTGGGGATGTCATTAAGCAGGTTAGATAGACATAGCAGAAGGAGCAAATTCTAATTTTACAATTTTTTGGTCAAAGCTGAAAACCACGTCCTTCTACATCATAATTATCCTCAATTTTGTTCATCCGTCACAACATACCCTGAAGCTCGTGGTTGTAACATGACAAAGTGTAGGACTACTTTAGCTAGCCGCTGACACTTAACCCTAAAGTACCTTGAGAATGTTTCCAAACCAAAAGATTTAAAAGGGTCAGTGGGGTTGAAAAGATCGTTAACTACACTCCGGGGTCTTCCCAGCTCAAACTGTACTCACAGCACACCTGAACAGAGTGGATCTTTGAGCCGACCGTGCGGTAGCTCCTCCTACACACTTTAGCCGTAAGCTTCATCACTCTGCCGGGGTAAGTTCCTGAGCGGATCGTGGCCTCAAAACCTTCCACCAAGCGGGCATCTTCCTCTGGAGAGGGGAAACCAAAATTAGTCAGAATGGGACAAAGATCTGCCACTGGGTAGAGACTCCCCTGTTTACCTTTCTCCTCTTCAGGTGGTGGAAGCACCTGGTCCACCAGAGCCTCTGACAAAGTTAGAGCCGAGTCCAGCCCCACACTGGCCACGCTGATAGCCCTCTCCACCAGCGACAGGGTCCCACCGTCCTCCCCCTGATGCAGCCTGCTGATCATCCACGTGACCGTGTGTGGCACACTGCCAACAGTCCCGCCGGCTGCAATACACACCACATCCCGAATCTCGTTCGCCTTGTTCTTGGCAGCAGCAACAACCTGTGAGATTGAGATCAAACCCATTACAACCATCACTCTCTTTCAGTAGAAACACGGCGTTCTTTTATAGAAGATACCTCATCCGGGGCCTTCAAGAGAACAGGGAATGAAGTCTCCAGCCAGTCAAGACCTTTGCATGCAATGTCATTTGCAGCAGAGACTACGGAGAAAAACCAGAAGGTGCTTTAAAGACGCGGTCCAGGGATGCGCTTTTGGAAAGACATTTATATTCACAATTTCAAGCTGGGTAATGAGGCATGCGTTTCCACTGTGTGAAATCAGAAATAAAAAACTTCAAGAAAAGGTCCACGTGCGTTTTTGGTCAGTGGAATAGGACTGAGCCGATCAGCTAGCAAACATTATCAAGTGGCAGATTTTAATTGAGGCTTTTCACCGCTGATGAATTCCTGCAGAAGTAGCAAGTAATGCAAGACATGTTACAACAACTTATGCCTTCAGTCAGGACAAAGTACATGTAGAAACCATGTAGTGCTTAAAGCTGATTTTATCTTAATTAAATGCACACAAAAAAAATTAGGACATGTTATTGCAAGTTTTAAAACCTGTCAAACTAAGTTTGATTTTACAAAGGGAACTGTCCAATAGCATCAGTATCAACTTAAATTTTGAGACTGAAAATTAAGGGTTATGTAATAGGAAGGCATCTGAATTGCCCCTAAATGTGGATTTTAATCGTTTTAACCATTATAGCAACATGTGGATTTGAATAAATAAACGCAATTAAAAATTGTTTAATGTTTGTCTTTTTAAAAAAGTACACTCATCTGCATTATGTAAAACATGATGGGCATTCTTAAGAGTCAATTTTAAAAAAATTTGTCTAATGAGTTTAGAAATTAACTTTTTGATTTGCTCTGCTAGAGTAAAATGACTTCATAATTATGTAAAAGTATTGAGATAAACCTGCCGATGAAGAAGTCTAAGCTTCAATCATCTTCTCCGGCCCTGATGATCCTTGCAGCGGCGGCGGCAGCATAAACCCTCCCTCACTCTCAACTCACTCTGCGGCTCCAGCTGAACAATGACGGGCGAAGCTCTGCTGCAGGCCGCCGAGCTCACAGCGATCACTCCGCCCTCCAGCGCCTCGCACAGGGACCTCAGGCCGGGGCTGCTGCCTTTAGCGTCTCTGTACAGGACCGACAGGGAGGCGCAGGCTGAGCGAACCACGGGCAGCCTGGCTACCCGCGCGGCTGCATTCGGCACTACTTTCTGAATAAAACGAGGAAATGAAATGAGGGAAAGAAAAGGTCACCAACCAAAAAAAAAAAAAAAAAAAAAAAAAAGCCAAAAAGTCAGAAAAAGTTAATTAACGTCCGGAGTTTATTTCACTCACCTTGTTGTTATTGTTCACGGGCATCGTATTGCACCTTTCGAACACCAAAAATGTAGTTAACATGTAAACCGAGGCTTCCTGTGAACACTTGACCTGCTTGGGAAAAGGTTCAGAGCAACATGACGCTCATTGCTCAGGTGTGCTGTTGAGGGAAAGCTCCCAGCTCAAATAGCGCGCTGGTGTCATTAATCAGCGCTCACCTGTTGTGACGGCTACCCCTCTCGCGAGAGCTTAATCCATCGCCCAATAATAATAACTCTACTCGAGAATGACCCATGAGAAACTTTGAGATGCAAATGGCCGGTGCATGACGTTCTGAAATATTATACATTTTTAGGGACCTTAGATTATTTAATGATAACATAAATGGGTTGCAGGACTGAACCCTCGTGGGGGAAGTTCCCATTAGTTTGTGAATCTTTAATGCAATCACTCGGCCACCACAACTAACAGCAAACCTGCATCCGAGTTGATTTAGGCTACACAAATCCCTGTGATCTCCTTAACTACACGACAAAGCTCACCGAACAGGGATTTTAGATTTTTGCCTGCCATTACAAGTGAGTTGGGCAAATAGGGCTTTTAGCTAAAGTCGATCCAACACCCGATGAACAGATCTCTTGCTGCTGTGCAGGTAACAACAGTTTTGATTGGTCCGGGGAAAGGCAACATGGGAAATAGGAGGAAACATAAATCATGTAGAAATGTGGACATAACAGATAAAGCCCATCACCCTCAGCTACTTTATGTTCTTATAAATGTCCTTGTGAGGTGTGTTAAACATCATTAACCATTGCATAAATATATAATTTCTCTAAAAGCAATGAAGCAAATATTAAATAAAACAACCCCGGATCAAGAACACAAATATGCTAACAATGTAAAAGTCTAATTCTTGCTTTGATCTTCTAAGCATCTAATGATCTAATGAGCTTCTATGATTTAGTATTCTTATTTTTAACGTGTTTCTAGACGTATTCTGGTAAAACACAAATATGTACCTGCAGTCTAGACAATTTTAACATTGGATACAGACAGGTATAGGCTGCGTGAGCAGGTTACATCAATCAATATATAGGAATATATGAATTATATTCCTGATTCCTGAGATCATCATGACTTTGAGTGGTCGTACATTAAATTCGCTTGCTGCTGAACAGATGAACCTTCTTAGTGAAGGTGCAAACATGAGACGATCAACACTCGCAGCTTTAAGACTTTAAATCCATTGTGTTTTATCAGAAAAAAAGAAAGAAAGAAAAAAAAAACAGAACCCCCGCCATTAAGGACAGACGCGTCCAACTCTGCATGCCGATATTCATGACAGAGATGGATTTGGGTGGGTGGGTGGAAGTGCTGCCGCACGGTGGATGCACGCTCCGACCCACGTGGATCTGTCCGTGCTGCTGATGCTGATGCTGCTGGGACTGCAGCTGCCGCATCCCGCGCCGCCCCGCACTCAACGTGCTCCGAAACATCTGTAGGAAATCACCTTGCGTCACGGCGAGGGAGGCGCGACTCTTGACACCTCTGTGTGCGTGCCGGGGGTTTGAGACTGCACCCCCCCCTCCTTTCCCCCGACCTGCGAAGAGTATAGGAAACGCACGAGACGGACGGCACGTGCGGTGGGTGGTCTCCGACTCGCAGACTTCACGTGGCTCCAGCAGCGAGAGGCGCTCGGAGACAAGCCTCCACAGCGTCAGTCCGGTGCAGCAGCAGCAGCAGCAGCAGCAGCAGCAGGAGGCAACATCCCAAACATGGCTGTGGAGCTGGAGCCCACTGAGTAAGTTCACGGCCGGCCGCCGAAGCGCGATAAATCGGAGAAAATGTACATTAAAGGTCAGGGACGTGCAGAGACCGTTGAAGGGGCAGGTGCTCAAATTTAAAAGAGGGCACATGGGGCACGGATTTAAAACACGATACAGAAACATACCTTGCTATACATCCGGCTGAAATGTACCAACCCATACTATAAAGAATGTAACATGGAATCAAGGGCGTAGGTTTGATTTGAACTTTGATTTGAACTTTAACCCTAGGGACACTTCATTGCTCTGACATCATTGGTCC
The DNA here is from genome assembly GCF_011125445.2 of Fundulus heteroclitus. NCBI lineage: Eukaryota > Metazoa > Chordata > Actinopteri > Cyprinodontiformes > Fundulidae > Fundulus > Fundulus heteroclitus. Next base: position 16,610,014 of record NC_046365.1, read on the forward strand.
TACGCAGTATGCATGCTCCTATTTCTTTATGCTTGACTTGAGCGTCAGGGCGCGTTTCTTCTGTCTAAAGAGAAAAGCAGTATATCTTGCTACATTTATACAAATTTTATAAGCACGACACACACTAGATGCTGTTTGTTAATCTGGTGGCCTAGTGGTTAGAGCATTGAGCTTGGGTCCCAGAGGTTCTGAGTTCAACTCCCACAGACTACCATTCTGGGTCCCTGAGCAAGACACTTAACCCCGATTGCTCCCCTGGCCCCGCACACTGGCTTGGACCACTGCTCCCCGAGGGGATTGGTAAAGATGCAGAAGTGAATTTATCCATTGTGAGATCAATAAAGTTCTATTATTATTATAAATTATAAAGCAGCGTCTGATCTGATGAACGTTGAATTGAGACTTTTTTCCCACTTTGAAAAAGTTTGCATTTGAACTTACCAGCAACAGAGACCTATCAATTTTTACCATCTGCAACATTCCAAACACATTTCTTACATCATATATCTGAAGAGTAGATAACAGCTTCTCCTTACCTACATCTTCTCAGACAATTAAATTATTTCCCTAACAATAGTGAGTTGTCGATGTTTAAATGTGCAGTAAATCTTAATACATAAGGAGCATGGAGGACCCAATACTGTACTTTGAGTAAGATTGGTGACACCAAAACTGAATTGTTTCATGAGTGGTTGTCCATTTCATCACTCAAATGAGAACCACATACTATTGGTATATACTAGTAAGACTAATAAAGAACAGCAGATAAAACTTTAAGATACGTTAAGGCCTATATTAAATAAATTTTACGACCATATCAACAGATTAAATACTTTTTACTTTTTTGGTGTACCAAATTACCCTCGTAATGAAGTAATATTTTATGGATTAAGTCCCTGATGATAAGAATGTCTAGCTCCGCCCCTGGTTTGCACTAATTTACTAATAGACAGTGTGGAAATCTTTGTACAATAAAAGCAATGTAAATAGTGTTCCTCGGTTGTATTTGTCGTAATTCTAATTCTAGAAGTAGAAATAGTGAAATAAATAGCACTATCATTTTGTGAAATCCTAATTACGCTATTATAAATAAGTAAAAGTCTAAACAAAATATAGCAGTTGTTTAGGCAGCATATAGTGTTGTTGTGTTGTATATCATATAAAAGAAATATCACCTGCTATTTATACCTGAACTGCATCAGAGGGTCAACAAAAAAATTAAACAATAATAGCAACGAAATATTGGTAAAAGGGAAACCCTCACCTTTTCTTTTTCAGGCAGCTGTGGCTAAGAATCAGAATTTTTAATAGCCTACAGTCTTTGCTTTTCCATCTTTCCAGCCGGCTTCAGAACTCCAGCCTGGCACAAAATATTTAGTTTTATAAAACAGATTAGGTTTCTGTTGATAAATGCATTATACTAGATGCTATTTTGAGATGCTAACGTTGGTTACTTACATTTCTCAAGTTCCATAAATCAAAACTCTCTCGCCTGCTTCTTTACAGAACTGCACTCAGCAGCTTTCACCTATTTTACTGCAGATAATTCGTTTCTTAACTGGGACTAGTTCCGTAGCCTAGTATTAATTGTGGTAACCACAGTATTCCTGTATGATAACTGTAAAACTGAAATCTCCGCTCCAAGCAAGCACGCACACGGACAGACTAGAAAACAGCCAATCAGAAAGAGGGAAGGCGGGATTTAAAGCAGTATAACCAATGACAGTGGAGTTAAACAGCACAGAGCACATTCAAGTGTGCTGCAGATTTAAAGGGGCAGGACCACTGAGCTATATTATACACTGGAGTGCTGATTTTGCCGAAAAACTGAAGTCACTGGCCGCCATCTTGCTACTCCCTACTCTCACAGAATCCCATAGAATTTGGTTGCAACAACAAGCAGTTTTCTGACTGTGTGAAAATATTTCACAGGTAATTCTACAGTCAGTGGATGTACTAACACTATTAACTACTAGGAAATTAGGTGCTGAAATATTTTACATGTTATTCATATTAAATATATGTATATATAAGTATGTGTATATGTATATATGTATACACATATGTAAATATATGTTTTTGTACATTGTTATTTATATATTTATAAATGTTAAACATATATATTTAAATTAATAAAATGCAAAATATTTCAGCACATGACTTTCTCAGTACTTGATAGATTTAGAACATAACATAAAAGTATATGGCATTTGACATTTTAAAAGTCTTAAGCCCCCCCTGAACATGAGAAAATCCTCGTTATTCGATGCTGTAGCGCACATATTCCCTAGTTACTGGGGGGAAATAGGGAGTACCAATATGGCGGCTGGTGGCTTCAAAGCGACTCGTTCAAACAGACGGTGATTAGCACTCCAGTGTATTATATAGCTCAGTGGGCAGGACAGACTGGCCAGCGTGAGGCAGCGGAGCTGGGAGCTGCGAGAGGAAAAGTAGGGCAGAGTGAGGGTACGTTATGTGGATCATGTAACCAGCCACGGTAGATCTAAATTATTATTCTTTTGGACATGCACCATGCACACACACACCAACAAACACGCACAAAAAAAAAAAAAAAAAAAAAAAAAAAAAAAAAAAAAAAAAAAAAAAAAAAAAAAAAAAACCTGACAAAAGGGCACTTTGGGCACCAAGGGGCAAAGGGGCAGGTGCTCAAGCCCCCCCCGCCCCCCCCTCTGCACGTCCCTGTTAAAGGTGATGACAGAGTGAACAGAGATGTCTGGAATATGTGGTGGTCCTTATTGCGTTATGTTTTGCGCTTTAACTTGGGAAATAAAACCATCGCGTGGTTTTGGGAACATTTTTAGATGAAAAACAAACAAACAAACAAAACAAAAAAAATAAAAATAAAAAAAATAAAAAAGCAAACGAGACTTTGAGCTTTTCTTTGTCATTTTATTTTAGCAGCTTTTGTAGGCATCTCTTGATAAATGGTAATTTTTTGCTCGTTTTGCTGCAAAACGTGGATTTATTTTGATAGCCATCATCCACGATCCACATGTGCCTGTTGATCTAACGAATGCTCCTTGCCTGCAAAGGATGTGTCAGGATGCACGCAGCAGCCTTTTAAATGTGGAACTGTTGCTTTTAATTCACATGCAGGATATCATGAATTTGATCACACAATGTTTTTGAGAGGCAGTAGGTGATTTGTTTTCCCAGCGTGTTCTTAAAGTCGTCATACGCCTTGAACGTTTACATATTTACATACTTTGGGTTTTCTGTCAGGGGCAAACAATAGAAAACAGTAGATGATAATTGTAATTGGGAAAGAACCGGTTGCAGTTTTCAAAATGTTATGTTTTATAACCCTGCTAAACATGTATAAGTGTGGCTTACATTTGTACAGAGCCACCTTTTGCTACAAATATAGATCCAGTTCTTTGGGGTATGTCCCTACCAAACATAGAGACTAAAACCTTTGCCTATTCTTCTTTGCAGGATAGCTTAAGCTCAGTCTAATTTGACAGAAAGTATCTTTGAACCTTAAATTCCAAGTCTTCCCACTGATTCTCAACTGTAATCAGGGCTGGACTTCTGATTAACTATTCTGAAACCTTAATCTGTTTTGATCCAAGCCATTACCTGTAGCTCTGGCTGTGTGTTTAGTGTTCTTCTCCTCCTTAAAGATGAATCTCTACCCTCGGTTTCAAGTCTTTTCGCAGCATCTAGCTGACAGCCATCGCCCACAGCATGATGCTCCCATAACCAGGTTTCACTGCCTGCTGTGTTCAGGGTTTACTAAAAAGTTCAGTTTTGGTCCCTTCTGACCTTCTTTGCTGTCTCTTCTAAAAGCTGCTGCAAAAAACTTTCAAAAGTGCGTTTCACTTTGCCTCCCACTATGTATGGACTGGATTAATGTAGAGCATGATTAATATTTCTGTGTATTGCCCATCTGAGCCCTGGACTGAAAATCACCATGGAGCACACTCCACGTTTTCTAGACTTTCATTCATAAAAACGAACATGTATCATTTTCCACCCCCTTTGTAATTTTGCACATGCTTATCTATCACATAACCTCCAAAAGAAATACACCGAAGTCTGTTATTGGAGAAGGAACCAGTGCTTTTGCATTGCATTGCATTACATGACTGCCCCGCAGGTGCAGGTTTCTTGGCAAAAGTGCTGAAGTAGATCAGTCTTTAGCAGGTGGCCTTAAATAGGCCAGAAATCCACGCGTTGCCTTGGACCAGTGGGGGTGCTAGGTGGCCTGCGGCGTCGCGCGAATAAATCTTGGGGAAAAAGTGTTTAGAGTTTCCTGTTCTCTGTGTCTCTGCAGCGTGATCCGTCTGATAATGCAGTACCTGAAGGAGAACAACCTCTACCGCACGCTGACGACCTTACAGGAGGAAACCACTGTTTCTCTCAACACGGTGCAGAGCATCGAGAGCTTTCTGGAGGACATAAACAGGGGCCACTGGGACTCCGTTCTGCTGGCCATCGAGTCTCTCAAGTTGCCCGACAACACGCTGATCGACCTCTACGAGCAGGTGAACTTTTAGCGGGCAGTGTTTGATTGTATTACAACGCCTTGAACGATGGTTCACGTGCCTCGAACGTTTCGCGTACTGTCCCGTTACGGCCAGGAGATTTAATCTGTTTTACCAGGATTCTACGTAGACCAACCCAAAGTAGTACATCATCATGAACAGGCGGGAAAATGGCACAATTTTCCACATTCGTTACAAATAAAAATGTGAAAAGAACAATATATATTTGTATCCAGCCCTTTTCATTTCGATGCTCCTAAATTGAATCCAGTCCAGCCAACTGTCACAGTGGAGTCCACCCGTGTGTCATTTTATCTCGGTCTGAAGGCGGCTGTTCTGTTTTGGCCTCAGAGGCTGGAGATAAAGTTGAAAAGTTATTAAAAAATATATATTTTAACCTTTGATAATAAACCTTTGATGATATCAATCAGAAGAGGGAGGAAAAAGGCCCGTGACAGTTCTGAAGAAGCTGCTGAGATAGCCATCCATGCAGCATCCATTCAGCAAATTCAGCCGTCATGGTCGATCAGGAAGAAGAAAGCCACTGTTAAAGGATGGCTAAAGATCTGCACTGCAAAAATAGAACTAAAAATAAGAAAATATTGCTTGAAATGAGAGTATTTTTCTTTGATTTGAGCAGGTAAATAACATTATTTGCCAGTGGAATAAATTTTTTTACACTTAAAATAGGAAAAATTCATCTCCATCATCTTATTTCAAGTGCAGTATATCTAATTGTCTTATTTTAGGGGTAAAAATACTCATCCCATTGGCAAAAAGTCCTATTTACCTGCTCAAATCAAGGACCAATACATTCATTTCAAGAAAATTTTACTTATTTTTAGTTCCCCTTTTGCAGCGTGTCTGCAGTTTGCCGACAGGCCACACAGGTGAAACAGCAAACATGTGGAAGTAGGAGCATGGGTCATATGACACCTAAAGTTAACATTCTGGCCAAAAAGCAAAACGTTATGCTTAATGGAAAACTAACACTGCACGTCATCACCCCCCCAAACACACCATTCCCACTGTGAAACACGGGGCGGGCGGAATCATACTGTGGGGGGTGCTGGCAAGAAGTGGGGTGTTAAACGCAGGGAAGTTGACGTTTTGAGATGCTCTCTGTCCAGTCTGCCTCTAGTTTTGGAAAGCATGTAGAGTTTCTACTGCCAAACACTCGCAGCTGGTATTTTTATTTGTGAACAAATTGAAAATCGTGAACATTTTCATCCCACCTCACAGTTGTGCACCACTTAGTGTCGGTATTTGACATGGAACACACTCGTTTATAGTTGCAATGTGACAAAACGTGAAAGCGTTCGAGGGGCGGCGACCGTTTTTGGGAAGATCCTCCGATCACCACGGATCTCCTCCACAGGTTGTGATGGAGCTCATTGAAATGAGGGAGGTGGGCGCCGCCCGGTCGCTTCTCCGACAAACCGACCCGATGATCGTGCTGAGGCAGACCCAGCCAGAGAGGTTCTCCCGCCTGGAGAAGCTGCTGACGTGTCCTTACTTTGACCCCCGTGAGGTTAGGAACCACAGACGCGTCATTTCTCCAGGACAAACAAAACGTACGAGGGCGTAAGGTCCGAGTCACCATCCTTTCACTGTCACCGCAGGCGTACCCAAAGGGGAGCAGCAAAGAGAAGCGACGCAGAGCCATAGCTGAGGCCTTAGCGAGGGAGGTCAGTGTGGTGCCTCCTTCCCGCCTCATTGGGCTCCTGGAACAAGTCAGCGTGAGTACAGAGATCGATATTCTTCTCAGCACTCGCTCCAATTACATGCCAGGGGACTTCATGTTATTGATGTAGCACTCTTTTATTCGTTTCCTCTCGTTTTTTTTTTCTGTCATCGCTTTAGTTTTTCGTCCTACGGCGTATTATCTACACCTTTATAGAAGTTACGTGTGCCTTCATAGTTACTGTGAAACACCTCTGTCATCTTCTAATTCTGCAAAAACATAGAGGGTTGCTCCAACATAAGAACCGGTCTGGTTCATTTGCTAATTGTTTCCACGTTTTTTCCACCCGCATTCAGAGTGTGTGCGTTAATCAATCGAGCAGTCTCATACGGAGTCTGTCTGTCACCCACGCTAGGGGCCTGCCCAGACGTCTTGGATGCTTAGACAGATGAGTTTTGGATCCCAGCTGGGACCGCATGTCGGTATAACAGCAGATAATAGAAAGGGGTTAATTGCCGGGTTTATCAATGGGAGGATTCCTATTTGATGACAAGGGAATACAGTTTCTTGGAAGCTGCACAGGAAAGGTCTCTTCTTGGTACTGTTAGATTCACAGGTATAAAAACCAGTGATGTGTACAAAAACAAAACAATGGATGTCCTAGCAATGTCGCTAATAGGCACATCTGATCAGACCTTTTCTTTGTGCATCCAGCACATGTTGATCAGAGCAAAGCTCCAAGAATACTCTTTCCCTTCTGACGAAGCTTTGAGGTCCTCAGCGTTAAAGCCGCCTCTCTCTCTCTCTCTAACTTGGAAAAGGGTTCTTAACCTTCAGATCGCAGACTTCAACTAAACCTGACCAAAGGAAGGACATGGTTTCACACACGGAGCCTACATCAAAACAACACTTTAAAATACTTTTGAAGACTGCTAATTATCATTGTGATCATTTCAATCCTGTAAACATAAAAGCCATTCAATGCATAAAACAGAATACCAATTGTAGCATGTGTAGCACGGTCATTGTTAAAATGAAACTATAAAAGAATAGTGGACTAAAACTTAGCTGGAAAGAAACAAAGCCGACATCACATAAAAAACTGGTCTGCTGGCTTAACAGAAACTCAAGGAACTCTAAATGAAAAAAATAGCATTACCTTTTCTGCAAGATTTGGGGATGTGGAGGAGAAAAGGTTCAAAATGTCTCATCTTGTTGATAATTACTTACTTGAATTGATTTCTGCTACTAAAGGCTGCATAATAATTTCAGTAATATCTTTTCTGTATTAAACTGAAGGACTTCAAAGCATTCATGTAAGTTTCAAAGAGTTTGCCCAGCTCATGTCACTCCTAAAACATGATGTACTTGGGCTGTATAACAGGCCACATTTTAGATTTTTATTTCATTTTAGCACACAAAGGATCCCTTTTGCTTGGAGATACTCAACAGTCACTTGGTGACTATCAAAATGAGAACGTATATTATTTGTTATTTGATCAAATCAAATCAGTTCTCTGCCATGTAGCAGTTGGAGTAAAATGCATACATCAGCACACGCTAAACCCCGGCTCTGTAAAACACTGAGGATTCTGGGAGAAATGATTGCTTGACTTTGCTCAGAAAGTTCAGTCCCTGCTGGGCCCGTTTCACGATCCCGCTGGTGTTCTTCTACCCATTCCGACAGTCAGAGCTCTCTGAACTCAGGAATTTAAAGGCATACTATGCAACATTTTTCAGTTAATTAATGTGTTCCATACCGTTTTGGATGATTAAATGAGTCATTTCAGGTTGAACAAAAGTTTTCTCGGCCGCCCTGGTGGTCTGTGGGGGAAATACCGTACTTGCAATTGCAGGAGCCCTCGGCCCGCACCCACAGGCTCAGAAGTCTCGTGCAACACCGCGAGAGTCGGTCTTGCTTTACGGCGAGAACTCCATGTGTTTTTGCCCTGCCATTCACTATATGCACGCGCGAAAGCAACAACAAAGAACCGCCTGTTAACCTCAAATAAACATGCAAGCATATCGAGTTTTTATTATTATTATTATTATTTTATTTAGTTTTTGAATGTTGGCAAGGCGGTAGCGTGAGTTTGGCGAGGCGGCCGCCAAGATAGCGCTGCGGGAAACCCTGATGTTCATACCTTCATTGTGTTAGTCATTGTTTGTACTGCCGTTTTTTCCACTTTTCGTTGCGTTCGCCTGTCTGCTAAGCTCAAAAGAACCGCGCCTGGCTTGACGGAGAAACCAGAACAGCTGAGCATCTTTATGACAGTGCACTTTTACTTTCGCCCTCTGGGGGGAGCCTCGCTGGAAAATCAACCCCGGTTGCATAGTATACCTTTAATGTAATTTTCAGGTTTGATGGGTTTGTTGAAAGACAAGAGCTGGGAAGTTGCATGTTGAATGATGAATGCTTTATTTAAGTAAAGAAAACTAACAAAGGATGACAGGAACCAGGAGAACGACATGGATGAGACCAGAACAGGGTAGTATGACGGAGGACCTGATAACTAGTAATGGCTGAACTAACTAAATATAAAGGGAGGAGACGGAAGGAGCAGCAGGTGGAGTAGATTACACAGGTGGGATGAGTAAAAGTCAAGTAAGCAGAGGGAAAGGAGGGCAGTGAGCTGGCAGGGTAGAGGATGAACTGAATCTAAAAGGGAGACATGAGAACGGCCAGATATGAAGAAAAAAACTTGCTAAACTAAGGAAGAGAAAGCATAAAATAATAACAATAATTCAATAAGATCTACTGGAACTACTGAAATCATAAAGAAAAGAAGCAAACAGGAACCAAATCTAACCAGATGCACTATTAACATAAATACTGAACAGAAAACTGAACTAATGACAGAAACAAGGATCTAAGGATAAACAATAATGAAAGTGCAAACATAAACAAGATTACAGGATCCCCGGGGAGATACAAAAGTAATCAAACCCCTGGGGGATCCTGACAGTAGTTCTCTCTCTCTCTCTGCATAGATGTTGACATGTTGTGACCCCCAGAAGTCGGTGATCATCTTTTGTTTTCCCCCATGTTGTCTATATGCCAACAGTCCTCTAGTTCTTCCATGTAGATTGGTTTATCATTCACACGAAAGAGTCAAACTCTTCAAATTTAATGTTATTTCCTTGTACAAACTCTTCAAATTTAATATGTTATTTTCCTTGTGCAATCACAGTAGTGAGTAACTGTAAACTGCAATGGACTGAACACACAGCCATGAGGGGCTCCTGTGCCCAGCTTGACGGTGTGATAGCGCTAACTTTTTATGTTGTTATCCCCGTTGCAGTACGTGAAGCGCCAGATAACTTCGGGTTATCTCACCCCTGAAATGACCATCGACACATCTGAAAGCAAGGAGCAGCGTGTGGAGAAAGAAAGCTTCCCAACCCAGCTGTACCGCCACATAAAGGTACTTAACAAAGATCCGCACATCGTTGTATAGATCTGTGTCAAAATGTTTGGGCAGTGAATGTAGAATGTGGTGGTTTCTGGTCCATTTGTGGTGAGTATGAGCGTGTTAAGTTCTTAGTGCATTTCCTTTCTTTTGTCACCCGCTTCACATCCTGACACAAAACTAATTGCCTTTTTCACCCCAAGAAACCTCTTCCAGTCAGTTTTTGCTCTCGGCGCTAGCCTCTAGGAGCTGCAGGCGGCACTCATTATTGCTTTCCAGTGACAAAAATGATAAGTGAGAATGGTCTGCCCACGCAGCTGCAGAGCACTGGAGAAATGTATTTCTCCCCGAGGATGACCGGTGTTAGGTTCTTTTTTTTAATTCTGTTTATCTGCACTGCAGAAGAGGCTGTTTTTTTTTTTTTTTTGTTGCCAAGTTCTCAAAGCCACTCTACGTGTGATTTAAATATGCAGTTTGGACGCCGTTCTCATGTGGAATGTGCCCGGTTCTCTCCTAATGGCAAGTATCTAATCACCGGATCAGTGGATGGGTTTGTCGAGGTCTGGAACTTCAACAGTGGAAAAATTTGCAAGGTAAACATTTTTTTTTAATTCTATTATGTATTTATAGGTTTTATTTGCATTGATTTTAACATTGTTTAAACAATGACCTAACTTCTTGAAATAAGAAGAAATATTACAATCATTCCAAAACCATATGTGTGTTTGTCAATATCTGCTTGGCTTTAGGTTTTTAATGTTTCTTTCTTATATTTGGGTCTCTGTTTTGTGTATTTGTGCACAAATTGGTTCCTGCAGGACCTCAAGTATCAGGCCCAAGAAAGCTTCATGATGATGGACGATGCTGTGCTGTGTATGTGCTTCAGTCAAGATTCAGATCTACTGGCCACAGGAGCTCAGAATGGCAAAATAAAGGTCAGATTGGTCAACATTTCTTTTTTGTGTGGTATAAAAGTAAAAATCCAGTGTATGTGTCTTTGCTTTTGACATGCGTACTTAAACAGAAACGATAGCTTTTGCTAATAATCGTAACATATGTCCTTGCGTGTTGACGGGGAAGGTGTGGAAGATCCAAAGTGGCCTGTGCGTGCGGAGGTTCGAGCATGCTCACAACAAAGGTGTGACTTGTCTGAGCTTTTCAAAGGACAACGACCAGATCCTCAGTGCCTCATTGGACCAAACCATAAGGTGGGATATCATGGCATCCACAGCGGGCTCAGAGACGTACCACATGTTTAGATTGATTTAACGCTACATACAGTGCAATCAGCATTTATCTGCACCCCTTGTATGTATATGTATAACATGGAAATATTTAAAAAAAATGCAACCTTTATTTTGAGGCATTTTTAAGTGACTGTGCTGTTAGCAAAGTTACCGGTTTCATGATTATTGGCAGCACTGTGAGTTTCTGTAAAATACACACAACTGGAACATGTTTAAATTCACACCTTACTTTTCCTGTTTTGTCAAGGAATTTTTTTTTTCTATTCATAACTTCTTGTTTTCTTTTGGGTATAAATATGAAGCGACACAGAGGCCCATGTCTCTTACTAGTCGCTGGCCACTAGTCACGGCAGCATGGAATCTTTAAAATAAAAAGCGATTTTAAATAAAAGTCCGTTGGAAAATGGTCCAAAACATGCAGCCAAATCAACACATTAAGGGTTCACCGGGCCCCCAAGTCAACCTGCTTCCTTTGACATCTTAGTCCCCAGACCTAAATCCTATAGAAGACCCGAGGGGTGAGCTGAAGTAAAGGGAACATTTGGGAGAATGCAGGACTGGAATGATTTAGTGAGACTGTACAGAGTGTCAAATGTCAAAGATCCACCTTGTGAAATAATATATAGAGGACCAAGTGCTTTCCTATGGGTAAAAATGGGGTTTTACCAGTTAATAACAGCAGGGGTGAGTTATTGTTTCACAGGTGATTTTGTAAATAAATTAAAAAAGATTTCTTGAGGATTATTTCCCCGCTGAATAAATATACTAAATTCCCTTTTTTTGTTCTTTGTTTGAAGTTATGCCACTGCATTAAAGGTCTCGTTTAGTTTGAGGCGTTTCAGGCATCTTTAGCAATTGTGAGAAGGGTCCTGTTAATGCACATGTTCTGTATATACAGATATATACAGATTGTAGACTTATACATTACATTTAGAGCACCTAAAGTACAACACCTAGTGGCAGGAGAATCAGCTAAACTCTAAGAGATTTGGATAAATGTAAAAGTATGACAGGAATAGAAGCGAGATACGGTAGATTCCCATTGCTATTAGGAATAAGGGGAAGTGATTAAAAATGAATTTAAAGATCTACTTTCCAATGTAACCAAAGTATAAGGAAGACAGCGCTGTTCAGCTCCTGGAGTCTGGTGCAGAAGCACGACTGTCTGCAGTGGGAGGAAAGCGAGAGATCTTCCTGACCTCAGACATGATTCATAAAGGTTTGGAAGGTGCACATATAGGCATCAGCACAGCTCAAGGAAAGCTGTAAGTTTTTTTTTTTTTTTGCTAATTTAATGTGTTTTACTTACACAGCCCACCGTAAATTCATAGGAAACAGCAGCGTAGGCGTGTAACGAGTCAAGGGGAAAAAAATGTATGTAAAAGATCGGTGTACTTATAGTGATGCTCGGTTGTGGTATTGCGCTTCAATGTATTACTCTTTCCCAAAGCGACAGGCTATATGTGGGCATTAACAACACAACTGTACACAAGCTTTGCATTTCAAACCTGTGGAAATCCTATTCCCTACTTTCAAAGTAAAACAAGCTTCGAAGTAAAAAAAAAGTAGAAGCTGTGATAATCCTCATCCGTTTTTATCCGCTTGCATAAGCACATCTGCAAGGCTGCAGAGCCTCCGAGGTACAAGGATGTCTGCACCTGACTTCCTCCACACACACACACACACACACACACACACACACACACACACACACACACACACACACACTGAGTTTTCTTTCATTTTGAGGCGTTGAATGTTATTTCTGACTCCTGGGGGGTGTGGGCTGAGTCTGGAGTTGGAGGCACATGTGCTGTGTGGGTGCAGCTGAGGTACCATGTGCCCAGGCACAAAGCTGCAACGTGTTTCTCAAGCTCGCCGACCCTCAAGTCGGGAAAATTCTATGCACATCGTAAACCATCCGCCGGGAGACAAAGGGAATCCGTAAGCGTGAGGCGTTTTGTCACGGTTTAGCTCGTCTGCAGCCGTTCACCCGGCAGGAGCTAAAAATAACCCGCCGGCCACTCGTTTTGTCTGCTCTCAAGAATAATCCGCTCCTCCAGTAGGACGAGTGATAATAAAAACGAGTCATTGTTTGTATGCAGGCCCAGTGTCCCTTATGTCACTCGCTTCTTCAACATCATTTTCAGAGTCCATGAACTGAGGTCAGGCAAGACGCTGAAGGAGCTGAGCGGCCATTCGTCGTTTGTAAACGATGCGTTCTTCACTCAGGACGGTTTTCACATCATCAGCGCCTCATCCGATGGCACTGTTAAGGTAGGCTTCACATAAACCGTCCAGATCCACACTCCTGTTGTTCCATCTAGGATTCAATTCAATCTAGGATTGAAGAACAGGATAGATTCTCAGTCATCCATGTCATGATCATTCCAAAAAAAAGTAAAAAAAAACACAACAACTGGACTTTTTATTTTCTGAAGTTTGAAGACGTTTCGCTTCCAATCCAGAAGGCTTTCTCAATTCAAACCTTTCTCGATTTCTTTTGAATTGAGAAAGCTTTCTAGACATCCTAGATTTTTTTGGAACAAAAATCTAGGATGTAATTTATGGTTCTCGCCAAAAGTTATACACTTATCAGCAGGATAGATATTGTGGTGTTTTTAGAGCTTTTAATGATGCGTTGGGAAGGTTGCTGTTTTTATGGAGAAATGACATTGCATCATATAACTTCAGTTACTTTTTAAACACTAGAACTGGATTTGCACGTTTGAATTTGCTGTAGATATGGTTTTCCTACCCATAATTATACACACAAGCCTAAATCTAAACATGCAACCCTATTAATATTTGGCAGGATTTTTCTGAGCACATCGACCCAAGCGCTTGTTTGTCTCCATCAACACGTTCCGGGAAAAATTCTGCCTGGCAGACCGGGTACCGTTCATATTAATTGCTTTAATTGGTACAGACCCAGCTTTTAAGCATATTCAGCATTTTCAAAACATTCAAGACCATTCTGAACGTTTTTCTTTTTTTTTTTTTTTTTGGCCAGATGAGAAAATAAATGAAAATATCCACAGTGACAGTCAACTTAAGCTGAATAGACCTAAGAAAACTGTGAAACATGGTGGTGGAAGTGTAATGCTGGGGGGTTGTTTTGCTGCCAGCGCTGCTGGTGGTGGTTTAAAGAAGAACAAGGAGAAATTTTGACAAAACTGGGCATTCCACCTGGACAACCTCTCAAACACACTTAAAAATAGTAAAACAAGCTAAGATTAAACTACTGAGTCAATCTGAACCACGCTGAGAAGCTGAGTCCTTATAAGAAAGCCCATTAATATGAAATGTATCATTCATTCCTGATAAGCTATGGTGGGCTGGTGACCTGTCCAGGGTGTACCCCGCCTCTTGCCCAATGACCGCTGGAGATAGGCATCATACCCCCATCACCCTGCATGGGGAAGGTTTAGATAATGGATAAATGGATTGGTGATAAGAGGAGCGATCAAATATTCAACCAGAGTTATGATACCCTCGCTGATGTGTACAGTGTAGTTATTCTGTAACTTGCTAAGGGACACTTTGTGCAGGTACTTGTATGAGTTTGGGCCTGTATGTACAATTGTGATCCTGTTTGGATGAGAGAAAACCAACAATTAATTCACACGCGCCCATTTCTTGTTTCAAAAATGCACTCAAGGTGAAAAAAAATACTCTTTGGGTATTTCCTCCCAGATTTGGAGCACGAAATCCTGTGAATGCGTTCGCACGTTCAAATCCCAATCAGCGACGCCGGACGCCCCGGTCAACAGTGTGATTCCCCTTCCCCAAAACCCCGAAGAGTTTGTGGTGTGTAAGCGCTCCAACACGGCCGTCATCATGAACATGCACGGCCAGGTGAGAGCTCCGCAGCCTATCACACCTCCTCCAGTCAGCATGATTCAACTATATTATTTTTAAAAAATTAAAGAAATCAATGCGAGGTTTAACAGATTTACTCTTCATGAGGCTAGGAAAATATGGACATACAGTATGCATGTCTTGTAATTTACTCTTAAATCATTTAATAATGATTTTATTTCTTGTATTCAGTTAATGTTGACTATTGCATAGAAAATCCTCAAATCCACAAGTTTTAGAGACTAGAAAGTCTAAGTTTTATGCTTCTTTATGGGGAATATTAATGCTTTTGTTTCATCTAAAGATGTCTTAGTTTAGGCTGAACTTGGATGGGACTGAGGTTAAAAAATCCAAGTGGATGGGCTAAAACAGTCATATTCTCATAGGCTAAATTAGAAAGCATCTAGGCTAGGCTGATTTGAAATAAAATTTAAAGCTGACTGGACACCCAGTGAGTAGAGCAAATTAGTTTGAGCACAGTTAGGCACAAAGAGGAAACCATGTATTGCTGGTATGATTATTACAACAGTGGCCACTATTAAGAGCGACGGCAGTTTTAATATGGCTTTTGCCCGTAGAGTAATAGTTAAACGGTCATCCTGCCTTCCCTATGACAAAAAGCGCATGATTTCCAAAGCTAGCACAGCTTCAAATGAATACAAAGAACACGTATGATGTGAAAAAGTTCTCAGGGTAAGCAAGGATAAGCAAGTATGCATGGACCAATGGATGGATCGATAGATGGATGCACAGAGGGATAAATGTATTTAGACAAAGAGAGAGGAAATAAAGTCTGGCAATATAACCGTCCTTCCATACTTTTCAAAACATTTTTCCAGGCCTTAAAGAATCAAATCAGATGATGTACTATTCCTCTATCGGTCAGACATTTCAGGACCCTAATAGTGATTTGTTTAACTATTAGGCTCATCCTTTGCTAAAGAGAAAAAAATAAGATGAAATCTAACTACTGTTTTGCACAACTATTAAAGTATTAAATTCTTCAGTGCTGTCAAAACATCACTAACTTCATGTCAACATAGTAAAACTGTTATTAGAGATATCCATATTTGTCCAACCTCTACGTCTGCATGTATTCTGAATCTTTTTTAATTTTTTTTTGCAGAACACACTTTCATGACTTTTAGCTTTTTGGTCAACCTGGTCTAAACAGAGTGGTAGCCACCTGTTTTTAATGTTTTTTTTAAGAAAAAATAAAGTTACTTTCCAAAGTGTTAAAACTGACAGGAGAGTTGGGGGGGAAAAAAAAAAAAACTTTTCTTTTCCAACTAACTCAGAGAGTGGGTGGTATGGATGGTGAATTGTGCTCCGTCTTCCTCCTCAGACAGTGAAGACGTTCTGTTCTGAGCAGCCAGAGGGGGCAGGCTTTGTGTGCTGCGCCGTGTCGCCCCGCGGGGAGTGGATCTACTGTGTGGGGGAGGACTGCGTGCTGTACTGCTTCAGCTACACGACGGGGAGGCTGGAGAAAACGCTGACTGTAAGGCCCCTCTGCTGATACCCAACAATTACGTTTGAGCAAAGCCGTCAGCGTTCCTCAGCCGCCCATAACGCTGTCTCGTTGTCGAGCTGAGATCTTTCAGCAGAGGCAGTGAGGACAGCCTGTGGGGAGGGAGGGAGGAGAAATGGGAATGCGTACTGATCTGCATTCCTCTGCACACCCAGGTTCACGAGAAAGGCGTCATTGGCATCGCTCACCACCCACACCAGAGCCTGGTCGCCACATACAGCGAGGATGGCCTGTTGAGGCTGTGGAAACCCTAAAGTGTCTCCTGCTGCCTGCGGTGGAGGAGCTCGGCAGTCGTCTGCAAAGTTCAAAAACACTCTTAAAGGGACAGTTCATAGTTTTTCCTGTAAAGTTCCACAAAAGTGCTATACACAGCATCTTATCTGCAGTACGTGTTCATACAGTGTGGATCACAGATTAGAAACTCACACTAGATTTCATCGTTTAATATAGTAAAGCCAAAGAGCCACCTGCGGCTCTGGAACTGCAGGTTGCAGACCTCTGATCTAGCAGAACTGTGATCCACTTTCAATACATAGCTGAAGCTAAAAAGAGCTGCAGCCTGGTTTTTAAATCATTGTTAAACTATAACGAGAAAGGTAAAAAAAAATTTAATTGGTCCAATCTGTTATGGTGTCTGTAACCAGCGCATATCATCAGCAGAAACGTATTTAGCATTATGCTTTAAGTCCAGGAACCAGGACCAGTCCTTCTGGGGCACTGGCCCCCTGTTGGCCCCCCGTCTAGAACCCACCTGGAAATAACTTGTATCCAAAAACTGCCATAGGGGTTTAGGCAAACACTATTTAATGAAGCTTTTCACATATGCATTGAATGTTTATTTACACAACAACGCAAGCTGGAGGTGGTGCACCACCAATGGTCTTCCTGAGCGAAACCAGAACTGAAACTCTAACATGAAACCACGTTAGAGTTTAGGTAAATGTTTGTCCATATGGTTGGTGGTGCTCCACCTCCTACCTATTCTAAAGACTCCATCTTCTACAGGTAAGAAACTAACCGCTCATAGCCTTTTATCAGAGCCTCACTTCAAAAACCCTGAACGGTCACATTAAGAGTCGGGTGGAGTCGGTTTCTTTTTATATTGTCCCACAGCCTTCACCAGCAGTTCAGTTACTTTTTGTTAGTATATGAGCGTGAATTAAACGTTTTTTTAAAAAAGCAAGAAAATTCAGGATGCAGCTAAGAAGAACCAACCTTATATTTCCTTTTTTTTTGCCCTGACGTATAAGGTTCAGATTTTTAGTTATTTATACATCGTTTTTTCTAAGCAACTTGCCAGTTGACCGCTCTTTGTCGACACTTTTTAAGTCCTCCATGTTGCTCCTTGTGAGTCCAACTTCACTAGTGCCATTTGAACCCAACACTCTCATCTCTTCTGTCTATAACGGACATGGAAATGCATGATGGTGAACTGTTGTGAGTTTATTTACAATAGAGACTGCCTAATGTTTGGGCATTAAACTATATCAGGTATTTGATGCTTTATTGGTTTTGTTTTGTAAATGTGCTTTTTCCCCCCACCCCCATGATTCTCTCTGTGAATAACCTGCATGCTACCTCAGCTCACCGCCTCGCCATGGAGCTGCTGTAATTCACAAATATGCATGCTAAGTGGCAGATCCAGCCTCGTCTCCTGTGTGTTCGTGATAGCCGGACCAATTTGTGGTAGCGTTCCTGTGCATGGCTGCAGGTGACAGACCGCCTCCTACCAGGGTTTATTGTGTGTGTGATATTAAATGTTATTTATTACTGTTGCGCAAAGTCACTGCACTCTATTTTTGGTATACTATATTGTTTATATTATACACGTCTGGCACAGGAGAAAAAAGAAAAATAAATCCAAATAAAAAAATTAAAAAAACGATGTGCTTCCAGTGCCATTTGTTAACTCCTTGGTTAGTGTCAAGTTTGTTCTGCAATTACAGGCTTCAGCTGCCGGAGGCTGAATTTGGGCAACGCGCCAGTCCACAGGGGGTGATGGTTAACTGGGTCAGCGGGATGTTACATTTTTATTTTTTGGAGGATAACTTGAACAGGACATGGACACAGGTGTCAAGCTGCAAAGAGGGTTTCAAACGTACGTTTCGGTTCACTGGTCTTTTAATGAGACGGCTGTACGGAGCGCTGCCCCTCCCCCACCTGTTGCCACCTGGCTGAAAAGAGCCTACTACACTTTTTAGTCCCTTGATTACAAAAAAGATAAATCTGTTAATTTCTTGATGGTGAGGAAAAACCTAAGGAGTGCAGCCCCTTCACTCTTGTCTAGATAACTTGGTATTACAGCTGTAATAATATTAGCAGCAGAGAGCCGCTTCAATATCCTAAAAGAATCGTTTTAAATGTTTGTGTTAATACCAGAATACTGTTACACCACAGTATGTTTCCTTACTTAATTGAGAAGCTCAAACCGGCCTGTGCCCAGAGCAGATTTTGCGCCAGCGCCTTTTGGGAGACATACATATCATCTCACATCAGTTTAGTAAGACCCCAAAATGACATTTATTAACAAAACATGATAAACAATCTTGGTCCGAACATCGATCAAGTTAAATTAATACTCAGGTTAACTTACTGTAGTTCTAACCTCTCAGATATAAACCCGCTTTCTAGAGAGGAGCTCTTGAATGTTTCCTCCGGGGAGCGCAGCTGGTCCCCAATATCCGCTCCAAAGAACGCTGCATAATCAGAGTCGCTTCAAGTCCAGTTATGATAAGGCGTTGAAACAGACAAACACTTCAATGAGGTATCAAACTTCCCAAATTTAAAAACACACCCGCCTAAACGGCCAAGATCTGCTGGGGTTTTTCACAAGAATAAGACACAATTACCAATCTTCGGTACCGACAGCAAAACATCAATATTCAACTCTAGATAGATTTATTCTCTAAATTCCAGATTTGAATGCTTTAGGGCTGGTTCACACGGCAGGATTTTAAAATAGTCGGAAAGATCGACACTCACATTTCATATGAGATCAGTCAGATATCAGACGGGAAGTCTTGCGAATCCTCTCAAGCTCAAACGTGAGTTCAGAGTAAAACAAACATGGACGACGGGGAAGAACAATGACTATAGTCTGTGGACTGATTTTAACAGAAACAAAAAACATAACAAAAAGAAAAGGCCTTGGTTAAACAAGATCCAGGGTTATATTTTAAAATTATTTTTAAGAGAAATGCCGATATTCGGCCCCTTTCGGAAGGGGAAGATCGGGGCGGAAATTTTTTTTTAAATCCTGCCGCGTGAACCAGCCTTTATTTTCTTGATTTAAAGATCATGCCTCTATAGGAGAAATCCTGACATTGGTTCATCTTCATTTGACAACATAGGTGCAACAGGCACTTTATACCCAGTGGTACTTTTTTTTTCTTTATAACCGTCGTAACAACCAGCAACATCCATCTTTTAAACCTAACATAATTACGCGTGGAAAACACGCCGTTAAACGTCCGCTGCCAAACCCAAGACCGCGCTGACGCTCAGAAGTGAGATACAAAAACCTAAAACATTAGTTTGAATTATCGACCATTTAGTGGCTTGAGCCTGCAGCGGTACTGCCTCCTTCGTTCGCACCAGCGTCTTTCAGTCACATTTTTAAGATTGTTTAGAAATGTTCTAAAATAGCCCTTTAAAGGGTAGGTCAGCATAAAAACTTTTAAATAACGCTCCGCCTGAACTCTGGGTCCTCGGAAACAACCGGCAGCGGTTCACCACCACGGATTAAGCAACAGCAGATTAGAGAAGGCTTGTTTTAAATGAATATTGGCATCAGTTTTAGTGTAAAATGCTTTAAACGCAGAGTTCTTCTTCCTCTACAGACACTGTGATACCAGCCCTCATGTTTAAACACAGTGTTTTAGAAAAAAAACAACAAAAAAAAAAACGATTGAAATATGGTCCCAGAAGGAATGAGGAATCCAAGATCAAGTCCAAAAGACAATTAGTGGAAATAAAAAGGGAGTCTGGACCAGAGCCTGAAATTCAGTTTTCAAAGTAAGGGGAAGTCCACCCTTACAATTCTGTTTTTTTTTTTTTTTTTTCGGGAGGAGAGGGTAAAATACCTATAAGTCTGAAAAGAGGTCTTACCCTGTCCTACTCATACCTTAGAATAATATGCATCTTTAGTTTGTCACTTCCTCCCTTCCCTGTTTGTTCTCCTCTAGCCAATCATTTCCCTTAATAACACAGGAGTCAACAGGAGACGTTTATTAATTCATTTCCTACAATCCGTTTTCATTTAGGTAACTACCACAGCTTGATGTCTTTCTGTTAAGCTTTTTAAAAGCGGGACACGCCGCGTCGTAAATTCATTAAACCAGAGACGGCAAAACTTTTGCTTTGGCCAATTCGTTTTCTGCGATAAAAGGAGACACTTTTTAAAATCCCTGTTGTTCCCTGTTCACATTGCAACTGTGCATTTTCAAGAGCTTTAGCCGTCATCACATCTTTTGCTGAATGCCGTCTTCTTTTCGCTGCCGCTGTGTGAGAAACACCGTCGGCGCGGCGCTGCAAAGTTGACCTTTTATAACACGGGCTGGTAAAAAGCTCAGCACCGCAGGTTTTACAAAGACGGCAGTTAATTTCACCATCGTTGTGTCCCGGCCATGGATATATTTTGAGCCGATTAGCCTGAAACCCGTCTTCGTAACCTTACCCTTGCTACCTGACGGAGGATCCGGGTCATTCCCGACATCACTGGCTTCACTTCTTTCCTGTTTTTTTTTTTTTTTTTCGGGAGCGGGTTCCCCCCTCAGCTGATGTAACAGTGGATTTACGTTTTAACCAGTGGTTGGTTTACGTTACGGTTAATAGCTCTGAATCTTTGTGCGTCGGCTAACAAAAGAGGTAATCCGCCAGCAGAGAGAGAGAGAGAGAGAGAGAGAGAGAAGTAGAGCGGGCAACAGTGAGATGAAACAGTTGAAATGCTCTTCTTCGTTTTAATTTTTGATCCATACGGTCACGTTATATATCCTGCTGTTATTATATGCGCGCAATACCCGCTCTGAATTTCAGGCCCTGCTGGACTCTTCCGATTTCGAGCTGGAGGGGAATTTTTTAAACGTAGACGAAGCAACAGCAGGAAAAAAATGTGCACAAACGTCCAACAAGGTGCATTGCATCAGAAACGGGGGATTGTGGAACAGGCAAAGTCTCGACGCGGGGGGACCTAAGACGTGTGGCACTGGACGCCGCTGGTGCTGGGGTAGTCGTCCTCGTCCATGTAGTAGTACTGATGTCTGTGTCGTCTCCTGCTCTCAAAGTCACAGTCCTCCAGGTCGGCGTAGATGTAGAGGTCCTCGTCCATGCTGTCCGTCTGCTCCGTGTCCATCTTTCCGGGCAGGTAGCGCTCCAGCTCCTTCAGCTTGTGCTTGGGGAGGAAGTTGGCTGGTGGGAAGACCACCTGGTGGAGACAAGCGGGACGGAGATCACACCGGGAAGTCATCGTATAGATCAAGCTTTTCACGTGTTGTCATGTCACACAATCTTTGTTAGGATTCTTCAGGATTGTAAAAGAAACCGTCTGAGTTTGAGCTATTTATTAATGAATAGGCAAAAAAACGTCCCCCTCTAAACAAAGCAGGACGAGACATAACACCAAAAAACTTGCAGCTGCAGCCGTAGCAACATTTGGTTGCCTCTGGGAGGCTGTATCAGCACACTTTGTAAAAACCTTTCAAAGCTACCCGTCTTTTCTTCCTTCTACATCCAGGGTTCCTACAGCACAAGGCAAGTTAAATTCAAGACTTTTTAATGCCACTTGAAATAAAAAGCTAAGATCAAATTCACGATAAACAAGATAAACCTGGTTGCGACAACTTCACCCAAATGTTTATTTTAACATAAATCATTACTTTCTGGCCCAGTAGACATGTTAAAAATTTTGAAAAACATTTCATATAGGAAGAAAGCTAAAAAAACACAAATTACAGATATATATTTTTAACAACTACTGAACTGAATTCACAAACTTTGTTTTGTTCCCTACTAAAATAAACTATAAATCAGTTTTAAAAACCACAACATAACCAGTGCCAACTCTTTTTCCCAGCTATGGTCCGGCTGCAACAGTTTTTTTTGGTTCCGCTATCGGGACGGAACCAATAATTGTTAAATTGAGCCGTTCAGTAAATTTAAAAAAATATAATTGTGTCAATTATTTTACTGTTTGGTAAGGATTACAAAAATAAAATAAAATCCTATTTATGACCTGGTAACAATTTTAAGACCTAAGAAAGACTGATTTAAGACATTTTAATGCCAATTAAGGCCTTAGTTTTATATTACAGAATTCAATGCCTTTTAAGACTTTTTAAGGATCCGCGGGAACCCTGTACATCACAATTCTGCTTTACTTTGTGGTCGTCTGTCACATAAAATCCAAATAGTTGTTATAATGGGACAAAAGGAGAACAAGAGTACGACAGGGAACACTGCAGGTCTTTTCCCAGTTGTGTCGTTTGCATCAATGCAAATGTGGACTTTCAGTCCACGGTGAAAAGGTGCAACGGTTACGTAAACAGCCCGACTTCTCTGATTAGTCCAAAAGAGAGCCATCGCTAACTAATCTAACTTCACTTCTGTGTTCAAGGCCCTCGTATCTGTTTTCCTTTACAGGTTTTGGCATCTATAACTTACCAGATGGTTGTGTTATCTACGGCTTAGCGGGGCTTAATCTGCATAAGCATGCAGCAATAACTGCAGAAAAGAGCAGTAAAAAAAAAAAAAAAAGAAGAGGGGCACAAACATTATGATGGGACCCAGTTCTGTGGAGCCCAAATCCATGTTTCATCCTACAGAGAGGAGCATTTCAGGTTCTGCCCAACGACCAAAACTGGAACCAGGCGACTAAAATGCCATATTTACGGCATCAGGGAAGAGCAAGCAGCAACAAAAAGTGTGCTGAAAGCTTTCTGTCAGGAAGAAAGTTTAATGGAGACTTTATATTATTCATTCATTATTTCCCCCTGTTTTTCTGTCAAAAACATCATTACAACTAAATCATTACAAACTAACTCCTAACTCTCACTTGTAATGCTCAACTGGCCTGGCTGAACAGCCGATAAAAACACTTTTAAATCAAATGTTCGTGGGGGGAAAAGATTTTTAATGACTATTGTTGAAATGCCTTTATATCACTTAAATGTTTGCCCTGTTTAGGCCTTTTTTACCGTCAGAGATGCATGTTCTGGTGTTGGGGGAACAGGCAGCATTTGCCTGCTTTCATGTGATTAAATGAAACCATTTAATTAGAGTTCTTACCGAAAAGTGAATAATAAGACGTCCCTTCTCAAAAGGTCTGCGATACAAGGGCATCCCCTCGTTGAGGACGCACTTGGTGTCTCCAGGCTTGATCAGCTCCCCTGTAGTTAGAAATACAAAGAGGGGAAGAAGAGAACAACATGGATGAAATATTCCATCGAGGGTAAAATGTAGGAACCACAAATAAGACCGAATAAGGCCATCCACTTCACATTTCAAACACGTCGAAAACATTACAAACGCTCAATGATTTTTCACGTTAAACCACCATGAGTAAAATGTGAGGAATACCCACGGCGCTGAGTTTGGAGCGAGTTCCTTCGTTTACCTGGGTGAGACGTGACGAGGAGAGTTCTGCTGTCCAGAGTCTGGACCGGCCTCTTAAAGCCGCACAGAGCCTCCACCAGCTGCAGCTCCATCGACATGAGCAAGTTCTCTTCTTTCCTGAAAACAAGTTCAACCACACAAATCCTGTCAGTTGTTTTACTTGTGTATTCTGCAAATGTTAGTTATGATGGAATGATGACGACCATTCACTTAAAAGACGTCCTGCAGCTGTGAAATCAGCAACATGGCGCCCAGACAAACATCAGCTGTTTTGTTTTTGTTTACCTGGTGAAAATGGCGTGTTCCTGCTGGTCGAGGACGATGATGATGTCGCCTGGTTCCAGCCCTGGCTCCTGGTCCCCCTCGCCGTGAAAAACTATTTTCTGTCCGTCTTTCATTCCTGTGAAAAACATCGGCTTCAGACTCTGTCCGTCTGCTTCGCTGTTTTTGCCAACATTTGCCCATCAGACAAAAAGATCCATTCGTCAAACCTTTGTCGATGTGGACCTCCAGAATCTTCTTCTGGCGCAGGATCTTGCGCCCGGCGCACGTTTTGCAGCGGTCCTTCTGGCTGATTCTCTGGCCCTGTCCCTGGCAGTTGTGGCACACCGTGGACACTTGCTGCACCATGCCTGGAAGCAGCTGATGCATGCGCACCTGCACTCCTGTACCGTGGCAGGACATGCACATCTGGGCGGCTCCCTTACGACTTCCGCGACCTGCCAGGGATGGAAAACAAAGAGAGCCATCAGCGCTGAGGAGAACGGCGGGAACAGATGATCATTTCACTGGCAGGGGAAGGCGGTGGCATCAGGATCATCGCCATTTCTATTGAAGTTATTTTCAAAATGTCTTATATAAGATAGCCTCGTGAGACCATCCTGATCTCGCAAGCTTTCAAGGTTTCACTCGCAGATCTCCGTTAAAGAAAATTTGGAGCCGTTCACCAAACGAACGTCCAATCAGCGTTGGCTTTGAGGCGGGTTGAGGTGTGACGCAACGAGAAGCGCGTCAGTTCAGTCTAAAGAACATGGCGGCTTCAGCCGATGAAACTAGCGTTAGCGTGACTATCGAGCAAGTTTTATCGGAATTACAGAGTATTTCTTTGCTGAGCTAACGAGCCTTTACCTGCAGCAGCAAGAGTAGCTTGGCTTGTGGTTGTGTTTTCGTCGTCGCTCGTAACAGAGTGACGACGAATCTGATTGGTTTATTTGGCCCGTCTATCACCAACATAGGCCAATCAGCTAACCAGTATTTTCGCCCCTTCCCAAAATTACTTCAACGGAATGTTTCCAGATGGATATGCGGAGCAAATCTATCTGGCAGAGTCAGGTTATATATAAGCAGCTCTGGGGCCGAAAAACAAAACAAAACAAAACAAAAACAAAAAAAACAGAAAACTGTTTATTGCTTGGAAAACTAATCAAATTCAACAACATTTTGAACTTGTTCCAACCAAAAAGCTTTTATACAATGACTCGGTTTGGCACGCGGTGCCGCTAAGTAAACCAGCGAGTCTCTAATATAATCCGCCCGTCAAAGCCAGTTAACCTCCAGCATCCCTAAAGCATGCAGACCACAGAGGAGCTGGAGGTGGCCTTTGATGAGTCTGCTGCTGAATGGCCGGCTGAAAACATCCCCGCTGTTGGATGCTTTCCACAGATTCTCGGCCAAAGGCGGACCTGTGAGATGGGATGTTTCAGCGGCGGTGGAAACTAAGGACAGTAGATGAAATGTGGGCATTAAGCTAACACAAAGATCCTGTCAGTGAGCCTCTGGGTGGGTTACAGGATCTGAAGGAGAGTCTGAGACGGCGACTTGTTGACGATGGTTGTGTGAACTGATCCTCTACGGCTTCTGACTTTAAGCACCACAACTAGTAGTTTTACGCCGGAAACTGGAGCTTTCTTGCTAAGGATTTAGTTTGTGTTAATGACTATTTGCTCTGGTGGAATAATCTGTGTTTATGATAGAAAAAAAAGAAAAGAAAAAGATAAACTGATTTCCTGTGAAAACCCAGCGTTAGCTTTTGGAGATGGGGCTAAAAATGCTGGAGGCAACCTCTAACCAAAAATAATCTAACTTCCAATTCCCAACTTCTCTCATCATCACCAAAGAGTATTTTGAAAAGGAAAGAAAAATGGCATTTTATAGCAAGGTTGGGAGATTTGCCGTCTCACCAAGGCCCGTTGTTCTTTGACTGATTTATCTAAAGAGCCGTTCAGTGGTTTCAGAAACAAGTCCTATTCCATTCTAGGTCAGAAATACGTGGAAATCTGCTGTTTTTTCCAGGATGTTCCATCTTATTTCTATAATTGTAGAAACACTCGACTCTGTTTCCAGTTCATGAAGGTAGACTGCAACATGACGACCTGGCAGAGTAAACAGAGGCAACCTGACAAACAAAACCTGGACACTGAAAAGCCTGCTGGGAAAACCAAAAACAACCGGACAATGTGCAGAAAATTACATCCGGAGGTTCTCTCAGGTTCCCGATTCACGTGTTTAATTGACGTGACGCCGACTGTAAGATCGCTGCGTCCCCGTGGAAATTTACCCCGGGCTGATCCAACCGACCACCGGCAAACAGAGAAGTTGGAACGGCGGTGAGAGTCAAGCTCAGTGTTAACAGAAGCACTTTTGCCTTATCTGCCAACATTAAAGCAAAGAAGACGGGGAAAAAATTTTAAACACGGCGTACGTCAAGTCAGTGAAGTTATTTCAAGGTAACTACGGACGAATCGACGCTAAAGCTTAACTTAAAGTATATATTAGTAACTTAAAGTGGTCACTGCAGACTGCAGTGGATGTTGTCATTAATGGCAGGAACTTACAGTGAAATTCTGTATTAGGAGAGCAAGTTTTCCATCACACTACCTATTAAACACTTTGTGCATAATCGGAGTCCTGTCAACTGATCACAGCCAGGGATGTTTTTTTTTGATGAAGAACGGGCAAAAAAAACTTCCCCTTCTAAGCAAACAAAGCTGGTGGAGCCATAACCCCAAAACACTCGTAAAATCCCGACAATGTTGTCGGAGCAAAAGCGTCTGCAGCCCCCGGAGCTAAGGGCCGTTTCACGTTGGGACACATTGAGATTGCTGATTGCTCAGTTGGTGACGAGCCTCTAGAACTGACTGTCGATTCAGAGGAAGAGTTTATTAAATTTCCGCTCCGGAGAGCAAAGACTCTGCCGACAGAGATTTCCCCTGGAAGGAGGGACATTTTTTCTTTAAAGATTCTCTCCCAAACTAAAAGAAAACTCCCTAGCTCTAGCGCTGCTATTGGGAAGAGAAAAGCGGAGCAGGGAGGAAAACTAAATGTTGCCTACATGATGCTCTACTCTAGTCTCAGTGAAACGTGTCTATCAGGGTCATATTGAAGTGACCCGCGGAGCTCAGTGCAGTATTGTCCCCAACTTCCTGCACCGCCGAGCAGGTGCCTGCTGCAGCGCAGATGGAAACTTTCTTTTTTTGGTGTGCAGTTTGCAATACAAACACAAATGGGTTTCTGATTACGGCGACACTTTTGTCGAGTTTGCTGTGCAAAGGCCGACGCTCTTAAAGCACTGTTATGCTTCAAAGACATATTCAAATTAAGCAAACAGAAGGCAAAATAGAAAGCTACATGTGTCCAATAAGAATCCTATTGCTTTGTTTTTATAGCAGGCGTTGAATAGTGGATTAAGTTTTGTCAACACTAAAGGCAAATTTAGTGTTTAAACACGATAATTCGGTGAGCGAAGCCAAGGTGTATGTAGCCAACAAAGTTATGCCAGCATTAGTCCTTAAACTGCAGAGGAACTCACCTTCACATCGCTCACAGATGCAGTTCTTCTGCACTGCGAGTTTTCTTGTTGCTCCATTGTAAAGATCCTCCAAGGTCACAGTGATCTGATGAACAATATTTTTTCCTGTGGAGAAACAAAAGACATCAATGTCAAACATTTCACAACAATAAAACACCTTAATATCTGCTTTTTTTTTTTTAAGAATATGGCTGTTATGTTTGGACCAAAACAATTGGAAAAGATTTTTTTTATCTATATTTAAACTTATGATAAATCTGGGTCTGTAAGACCTACCTGGGTCTGTCATTCACCTCGGAATACGTGTTATATTGAGTAAAATCTACTTTGTTGTTTACTTTTCCAGACTGATGTCTAGTGTTTTTTTGAAAGACGAACAGCAAAAAGTGTCTTGACCCTTTGTAATGCCGCCCGCTGCTTACATTTATATTTAACCCCATGATTGGCTAAAACCAACCTTTGGTAGGCGGGTACTAGGTGTCGAAAAATTTGTTTTCATCTGCAGTATGATGGAAATCAGTAGAAATCAATGCACGCATGCACATTATGGCTGCCTGCAGTTTTAAAAAGGCAGCTAGCAGAGTACAGTTTTAGTAGCCTGGCCAGTTAGTCATCTTAAAACTCTGCTTTAATTCTTTTTTTTTCTTCTCAATCCAAAGTATATATTTGGACGCACTGTATATACCTCATGCACCTTTTCCTCCTTTTGGCACCTTCTTTTGATCATTGAGCCGATGTGACACGTGAATTTCTCCGCTGTGAGATCAATAAAGTCTATCTTATCTTATGCCCCGTGTGTCTGGTAAGGGTCCGTACTCTCTGGTCTAAAAGAGACCGGACCAATCACAGTGCGGGAGACGGGACTCTATAGTGCGTCACTCTCAGCGCCAGAATTACCCATAATGCAGCATTGCTTTTCTGTAACCTTAACAGTCAAGATACATACGGAGATTTTTGTTGCTTGGTGCCTTGGAAAATTAAGAAAGTAAATAGAAGTACACCATGTATCCTCAGAATTTTTAGACAAAAGGTTTTTGCGTCACATCTGTAGCTATCCGATTGGTTCTAACCTGTTGACGCTGATCCTGTTAGTCCCACCTTTGAAATCAGGCTCTACCAGCTCCTTCATTCAGGCCGTATCAGTCTGGCTGGCCAGGCTACAATTTTAGCTGCTGACTCTTCTGAACATAACCACGGCTATAATTCAAAGTCCCCGCAAACAACGGTTGAACCTTATCATCTGTCCATAGGAAAACTTTATTCTCTGCCACCTGGAAGGTTTATTAGTTTTGGTGGGTTTTACGCAGTACGAATGCACATGTTGAGTTTCAAAATCGTAGCACTACTAGTGGCGCGGTGTGGAAATTACACCATTTTTAAGTTTCTACTGTTGCTGTGTAATAAAAAAAAAAAAAAAACGGGATTAAAACGTTGTTGTGTAAACAGAGACTGAACAAAAGTCTCGTTTTCAATGGATCGTTGTCGCGTAGAGAGGACCTGAGGTTAACGGGCAGATAAACGGACTTTATTATGTCTATTGTTTTTTTTTTTTTCTCTAAACAGATTATTGTATAATTATTCTTTTTTGAACAGACGTCCCAACTGTTACCATACCAAATACAGATTTTTGCTTTACATTTTCTTGAGATACAACAGAATCTTTGTCACTTATTCGGGAGACGTTCCGAAAGACACTGCAAGCTTTTCCAAACACTTGGTCTCACCTTTTCGCTCTCTGTGCATCCGACTACCTCCGCCGAAAAACAGGTCGAAGATATCCATGGGTGATGCGAAACCTCCGCCGCCGCCGCCACCGCCTGTTCCTCCTTCTTTTATAGCCTTTTCACCTCCACGGTCATACACCTCTCTCTTCTTGGCGTCTGACAGCACCTCATATGCCTGTGAGATCTGTTTAAACTGCAGCCAAAGCAAAACGACGGGGTTAAAAAACATTTCTGCTGGAGCTGTGGGGGTTATCGGGAACGAAAAGAGGGGCCGTACCTTCTCTCCTTCGGTCGGATTTTTGTCAGGGTGATATTTTAAGGCTAATTTGCGGTAGGCTTTTTTAAGTTCATCGGGAGTTGCATTGGGTTTAACACCAAGTGTGTCGTAAAAGCCTGTTTCCTTCACCATCTTTGCCTCTATCAGAGGATCCTAGAAAATGGAAAGGGAAAAAAAAAACATTTGTTTAAATCATAATAAAGTAACTCAGCAAAGTAACTGTGAAAAATGTATTTTGTCTGTCAGCGCAAAGCAACATTATGGCAAGTATTTCAATGAAATGCAAACAATTTGTGCAACAACCCAGGTCTTACGTATGGTTTTACATAAGCAGACACATCTAAATTTGCTTCAGCAGATTGTTGATTTCTTCACTTTTTAATAATCTTATGAATATATCTTTTTGGACACACCCTTGTGAGGACCTCCTCAAATGTTTAACGTGTCAAAATAGCAGTTAATCATTTACACTTTCTCTAAGGAACAACACATGAACAGAACTTGTCAGAAATCTAAAATATTGTCTGAAAAGAAACGAAACATGGCAAGATTTTAAAATTGTCGTCTGATTTTCAAAGCCTTAGAGACACCATACGTAACGATAAAAAAAAAAAAAAATCGTAGATATAACAGGTTTGCTCGTACAGTGCGTTATTTCCAATCAGACGGCGAGCACAACACACGAACAGATTTCACTCTGGATCATTCAGATGTCAGATGAGTAAATCTTGCGAATCCTCTCATCATTAAACGCGAGTTTAGAGTAAATAATCGTGGACGACGAGGAAGAACAACGGCAATAGTTTATGGACTATGAAGCCAAATCATGGCAAAAAAAGATGAATGAACGTATCAGTTCTTTCAATAACTCACACCATCTCATCATTAATTGCATATGTTGAATGTAGCCAATTAAACATAAGAATAACTTATAGCTTAACCGTACCCGATTAAACTGCATTTTCATACTTCACTTGATTTGCTGCCATGTCCTTTTAATGCCTGTCAGGTTGCATCAAGACAAGTAATAAATGCTCCCCTTCCGTTTTATTTTTGGTGTTGAATGAGTATAGTGTGAGAATACAGCTTTAATTCTCCGTCAAATAACACTCATATCACTCATGAATTGACTTTGTCAGCCATTCTCTGTCTCTTAACTTGCTTTTTCTGCAACAACAACGTTGTTTATTTTTGTTGCTTAGGGTTTAATATTCTCTGTATGCCTTTCTTAAAGATTTCTAACTCCAACGCGCACTTCCAGGCTTATTTCCTGCCGTTGCCATGGTGAATGGCGTTATCTGCGTTCCTTTGATGAGGGCTTCTTTCGTGCTCGCGCTCAACTCAGGGTTGATTGGACGCTGAGTTTAGCTACCTGATTGATATCACCTGGTCTGAAACCGAAAAAACGCAATTAGCGACTCGTTTATCACAGAATTTAGACCTTTAAATGATGCAACTTTATTTTAGCATCATTTGAAGGTTCATTTAACGCCCCCCCCCCCCCGACTCGCATTGTTTATTCTAACATACGCTTCTGAAAGTTTCGCTGACATACCTGAGAACATATCTATAACCACTGGGCACCGAGTTTAAAAGTAATAATCACAGATTCATTAGCGGACTTTAAGTCCCTTTTATAGGCATTTCTTACAATAAAAACAATCCAAAATAATTTGATTTCCTTTTATAATTCGTCAGCTGCTCGTTCAGGACAATTGGCATTCATGGGGGGGATTTGATATTTATTGGTATTCACAAATCGAATCACGTTGCACAAGTTAAGTAGTTTTGTAGTGTGTCTGTCTGATCGCTGTTTGTTAGATCGAATCTGGCTGCCATGGGAATCTTAAGTTTCGATTCACAGTGACAACACAGGTGAGACTAATTTTAAAGGTTTCTTGGATTCAATATTTCTGGGGCTTTTTAAAGAAGAAACTCACAGGGGGGCAAATTAAAAAAAATTAATAAATAAAAAAAAATCGACGGCTGTCAAAGATTAAATGTGTCTGGGTAAGAAAAATACGCCGCTTGCATCGGCAAATAAACTGAAACTGATGAGGCCTTTCGTAGCTAATTTAGCTACCTGGTCGGGTCGAAGCTAAAACGCTAGCTACGTTGTCTTTCCGACCTTTGGCCAAACGAAGCCGCGCTGACAGCGACATAAATACAACATGTGCGATAATAACCGTTTTCCAACCTTATACGAAGACAACAGGCGGCAGCCTCACAGCAAGCCTTTCTTCCAGAATCTTCTGACCCGCGTGCCAAGCGAAAACACTCCAGTCCAGCCCCGTTCGCGTTGTAATCTCGCGATAGGTTAGCCTTGCCTAGCGGTGGAGGACGGGGATGTAAACGTTGCTAACACCGAAAAGGTTTTAAAAATGATAAAATGCCTACTTGCTGGCTTATCAGCGAGGAGGATAACCATCAACCAATTCAGCTACCTCATTTACAAGCGGTTGTTGTCGGGCGAGGCCCAGAAACGACTATTAAAGACAAGAAATGCTCTCGGCTGCAAGGTAACGCTATTCAACACCAGTTTGTATGCTAACATAAATGTAGACACTCCTCAGTGGTGCTACTTAGCTTGTAATTATAAAACATTGTTTCAAGTGGTGTTAGTACATTTATTATCATAAAATATTTCAAAAATAATAATAAAAAAACGGGATAAATATTAACATTTTAAGTACTATTTTGAGAAAACGTTGTTTTATCCCACTCTGTACATATTTACATTTAGTGCTCATACGCTTAATCATTGCGCGTCACTTAATTTGGCTTGGAAAATCAACAAGCAGTGGGAATTAATTAAGATTTGGGTCATAAAAATGCCCCAAATCTTACCTTTATCTTAAATACACAGTGTTTTCTGGACAGCATTGCAACCTGTTTCTATTGAGTTGGGTTCTGAGGACCGGTTTAGCCAGTTAACAGGTGAAATATACTTGCTTTGATCAGAGGTCATAATCACTCATAACTCTAAGCAACCTTTTGTAGAGGGGTGCATCTATCGGAGCCACAAAACCACAGTTCCTTTAAGTGGACTGTAATTGGATCTGAATCAATTGCTCTAAGCTATCCATGGTCAAAGCAGATCTGAAAATGGCTCATTTTTGTATCATTAAAAAAAAGATCAAGTCAACAGAGTACAAAATGGCAAAGGAGCAAAATGAGCTGCACCTATCCGTGTTCTTATTCTGTGAAGGTATTGCGATGATGAAGGTATACTAGTGATGGTCACATCGTAAAGACCCGTTTTCTAACTGAGCTCTTGTCTTATTCAATGCTGTCCCTTCCTACCCAGTTGAACTGAAAGCTGAATGCAACAAAGGTTATGTCAAAGTTAAACAGGTAAGACTGCGAAATTCGCAAAATCTGCAAATACTGATTAAAAACACAGCATTTGTTATTTCAATTTTATCTTTGTTGTTTTGCTGTAGTTTTCTGTATTCATTGGTCTTCCTTCTTTATCGTTCTATTTAGGTAGCTTTACAATTCCTAATCTGCTTTGTAAATCAAACTTCACACGTTTCTTTTGTTATTGTTTTTTTTTTTTTTTTTCATTTCATTTATAAAGCTGGGCTTAAACCCCACCTCAGTAGACTCTGTGGTGGTGGGGAAAGGCAATGAGGTCAGAATAAAGCCTGGACAGACGCTCCATGTGGTCAATCAGCTTTACCCGTACACCATACAGTTCAGAGAAGATCTCACTGGCCACAACAACAGCAGCAGCAGCAGCAAAAGACCAAGAGAGCAGACGTCGGAGGACCGCGACAGCCAGAGAGATGCGCAAACTCTGAAAGCTGCAAAACAGAACAGCAACGGCTCTCCGTCACTGAGTCGTGGCGAAAACACAAAAACGAATGTGAGGAACAGAAACCTGTCCTTGTGCTTAAGATGTCGGTTTAATTGTCTTGATTGTGTTGCAGTTTTACTTGCTGCGTGTCTAACTACATTCAGTTTAAGAATTGCTCCTTGTTTTAGGAAAATGCTGGACATTGGAGCCAAGGTCTGAAGACTTCAATGCAAGATCCTCAGATGCAGGTCGATGGCTAAAACAACCGTTCTTGCTCATTGCTGGATTTGGACCCTTCGTTGAACCTATTTTTTTTTGTTTTTCAGGTTTACAAGGATGATAAAGTTGTTGTGATTAGAGACAAATACCCCAAAGCTCGCTACCACTGGCTAGTCCTCCCGTGGCAGTCCATTCCCAGCCTAAAGGCTTTACGCGCAGAGCACTGTGAACTCCTCACACACATGCAGCAGGTTGCTGACCGCATGATCCAGCAATGCCCAGAGTCCAGCTCGCTGCGGTTCCGCTCCGGTTACCACGCTATCCCGAGTATGAGGTAAAGTTGTCTTGTTGTGGCTGTTACTGAGCAACATGACTGCTGCTATTTTGATATTTATGCTCACTATTTTTAAGTGGGTGGTGCATCATTTTCCTGCAGCGAATTAGAGTTACAACAATCAGGCTAAAATCGGAGGAAAGCAGGAGTCTTAGGCTACGTTCACACTGCAGGGAGATGCAAACCAAATCCGATCCTTTTGACCATATGCGACTTATATCTGTCTTTTTCACCGCAGTGTGACCAGCCCAATTCACCCCCCCAAAAAATTCTGATTTGTGCTGCTTCCGTATGTGGTAGTAATTTGTTACATATGGGATTTTTTTCAAAGTGTCCGCAGTCTGAACGGTCATGTCGCATTTTATCCGTCTTTCACGTCACTCTCCTGGTTCCACCTACACATCCACACCCACAGGGTTTCCGCGGGGCATTGAAAGTCATTAAAAGTCATTAAATGAAATGTTTTAAAATTAAGGCCTTAATTGTCATTAAAAGTCATTAAATGTGATTATCTGTGGCATTAAAAATAGCTTTTTTTTCTAAAACAAATACGGTCATAAAAACAGTTTCGTCAGATATATTATCAGATATAACTGATTCCGCGTTGTGCGCGGAACTGCTTCCGGTTGATCGTAAAGCCGTATGTTTACAATGTTCGGCAAAGATGCTCGAGGCGGAGAAAGAGCTGGGGAATGGGGAAAATGCTAAAAGTGGATGGAAAACATGGCCGCAGCCTGTCGATGGTAAGGATGATGAAGGAGTTTGCTGTGTGTGTAAAAAAAACAAACAAAAATTAAGATGCACAATGGGTGTCAATGC
This sequence comes from Fundulus heteroclitus, assembly GCF_011125445.2. NCBI lineage: Eukaryota > Metazoa > Chordata > Actinopteri > Cyprinodontiformes > Fundulidae > Fundulus > Fundulus heteroclitus. Next base: position 16,644,840 of record NC_046365.1, read on the forward strand.
TTCACGATCTCATTTGAAGTCGGACAGTGTATTTCAGGGTGTATGCGGCGCATACCCACTTATTTCTCAGTCAGCATTTTTCGGGAGCGATATTTGTGTCTTTTGTTTGAGCGCGCAGTGAGACAGGTATTCAGCGTTTAAACATCATACGCGCTCGCGCTCAAAACTGATAAACTTTTCTCAATCCACTATCCTCGCTCGCGTTCGGTTCCGTGTCTGCCCGTGACATGATACTTCCACGCTCACCATCAGCTGTGCGCGGCTCGCTAGATTCTGTGCGCTCTGACTTCAAAAAAACTGTCCACCTCACCAGCCAATCACAGACAGGTTTCTTTCCATCCAATCAGAGTAGGGCTTGCAAATACTGCATTCAAATGGATTAAATGAAAATGCTGCAGCTTTTGGCAGAAATTAATAAACATAACGGTGGGATTTAAGAAAAAAAAAAAAACAACAACCAATAAACAGTTTCATATTTTAGCCTAAAATATTTAGTTTGGAATAATTCCTTGAGTTACTAAATGAGGTATGAAAAATCTTTTTGTCTCTTTTCTTTCCAGCTTCTGGGTGATGATACAAAAGTTTCTTGTGATCATAATCATCATCATTATTTAAAGAGCACTTTAACACGAGGTAAAACAAAATAACATCTAATAAAATTACTTGAGTAAAGACTCAACAGTTTAAAACAACAACAATAATAATAAGCTGTTTAAAACCTTAAAAACAAACAGATGTTCTTTAAACTGAACTCTAAGATAAACAGGTAACCATTGAAGGGAGGCCAGGATCGGGTAATGTGCTTTATTTTATGTTTTTCCATTAAAATGTGTGCAGCAACATTTGAACCAGCTGTAGACATCTGAGTGAGGACTGACCAATTCATAGATAAAGAGAATTACACTAATCCAGCCATGATGAAATGAAGGCTTGGAGTAGTGTTTCCATATTTATGCCTTGAAAGAATAGGTTTCACCTTTGCTTTGTTCCTTACATGATAAAAATGACTTAACTGAGGTCTTTTTTGGCTGTCAAGTTTAAAATCACCGTCCATTTTAAAATCGAGGGGCTAAGCATTCATTGTCAGGGTGTCTAAATCAACAGGATCAACAGTTCTTTGGGTGTTTCAGCTGGTATATTTGACAATTCATGATTTTCAAAGACAAAGTGATTTGAGTTTTGATGTTCTCCTCGTTATTAACTTTAGCTCTTTCTATAGATTCTCTTTCTCATTCAATTTAGGACTTTCCATATGCCTTATCATCTAGGTCTATATTAAAAAACCTACAGTAAAGTAATGAAATGTTGATTCTGGATGTAGTGTAGAAATTCCTTGAATATAAACCAAAGAAAATTGTACATTACCCGCCAGAAGCTGGGTAAAATCTTAAAAAAAAGAGACAACAGTATTTTCACGCCTCACGTAGTAGCTCAAGGAAATATTTTAATCTAAATGTTTTAGGCTAAATTATTTAGGCAAAAATGAGTAAACCCTAGTGATGGATTTTTGGGTAAACTAAATATAGCAGTGTTACATGTCATTGTTTCTAAAACAGCATTTTTCTGAGCTGCGTCTAAAAGGGCAAACATTGAGAGTATATCCACTTCTCCAGGGACCACTACACCACTGCAGACAGCCACAGATCAGCTGCAAGGGGCAGACAGCAGCTAACAATGTCAAGTTACTTTTCTGTAACCAACGCAGTCACGTCCACATTAGCTATCGCAAACAGCACAGCAGCAGCTGGTGCAAGGTCTACCGCCACTAACGTCGGGAAATCAGACGGTCTGCGAACAACATTTGGATCCAATGCAACACTGCATGATCGCATGATCGCATGATATATATATATATAAATAAATAAATAATATGGGTACTTGTTGATGGCATTAAATTTATTTCTACGAGCATTAAAAGAGCATTAAAAAGCATTAAATTAGGGTTACTCATTCCTGTATAAACCCTGACCCAGCAGTAGCAGTTAGCGCTCCATAAAAGACCGTCATTAATAGCTGCGCTGCTTCCTTAACTTATTTCATCTTGCCACGATGTGGGCTTATTATTGTCAGCCTCCATTGCTCAGCAGCTTTCTAATAATAACAAGGAGAGATGTCGGCCGGTATCCGTTTTTTTTTTTTATACCTTCTCTTTTCGAGTTTTTTTTTTTTATTTCTTTTTAACAAAACTATATTGAACACTTCTAGAAACAATTAAATTCACCATTACATCCGTAAACAGTGCACTGCTGTATGACGTCCCCTTCTGTTAGCAGCGCACGCGGGTCGCTTATAATAGTGCTATGAACGGCCACCAAAAAAAAATTCCATTTCATCAAAAAATCAGCACTGAGCATCAAGACCTGCGGTGTGAACGTAGTTTATGTCAATTCTCCACAGGTGTGGAAACGCTTTCAGAAAACTGAGCGAAAGTCTGGTTGTTCCCGATTCAAGCCTGTTTGCTGTTGCCATGGCCGGGATAACTGAGAATTTGCACAGGCTAATTAGAGTTAATTTTCACAAATTTGATTCGAGTTGGGGCTTTTGTTTATTAGCACTATTCTTTAAGTCCTTTTATAGATGGGTACCTACGGAGTCCGGGCATCTCATCAACCTCTCCGGCTCGTTCTAATGTTCCAATCAGGTTTTCTGAGCTCCCATTGTTAGCCTACTTTAGTTGGAGTACTACTGGGGAAATTTATAGGGACGCATGTCGGGTTGTGATTAGTAGGCAAAACAAGTGTGGTAAATAAAGTCTGGACATACAAATATTTTTGAGATTTAAAAAGAAAACAGAATCTTAAAAATATTTGAATTTCCAGACTTTCTTCTGTCTCTGTCTAAAGGTTATATCCTTCCTTGCTTCGATTCTCGCTCCCTCTGGTTTATTTTGGTTCCGTATCTAAAGCCTGAGCACTGCAGCAATAGCTGCCATAAATTCACAATGATCTTTTGTATTTAGAATATAAAAATGTATCTGCAATCTCAGAAACTCTATACACTTGAGTGCTTATAAAGTTGAATTTTTGTATGAAATATGTTTGAGAAACGTGAATTTTACACTCAATAGTTTTACCAAACATTAGCTCTGTACTTACTTGACTTTGACTTTTTTCTGTCAGGTTCACCTGTAAAATCTGATTGAATACAACAAGCCTACTTTAAATAACTTTATTGTCCTGTCGCTACATTTTTCCCCCCAACACCTTATAGCATTTTAGTTTAAATTTATACCTGTGCACACTCTCTTACAGTCACATTCACCTCCATGTGATCAGCCAGGACTTTGACTCTCCTTGTTTAAAGAACAAGAAGCACTGGAACTCTTTTACTACAGAGTACTTCATTGATTCTCACGGTGGGAGCAAATTTATTCAAGTTGATAGTTTCAGCATAATTTACTGTATTTAATAGTTGAGCTTACATAATTTGTAAGAATGCATGTTTTTTTTTCTTCCCCCCCAACAGATGTCATTCAGATGCTAGAGACAAGTGGAAAAGTCTCTGTTAAAGAAGCCACCAGCGAGTTGCTGAAACTACCTCTCCGCTGCCATGTGTGCCACAAGGAGTTTCCCACTATCCCGTCTCTGAAGGAACACTTAAAATCTCACTTTCCCAGACACTAATGTGACCTTACGCATACAACAACAAAACCTGTGTTCACGGGAGATTTTTTTTTTTGTAATTTTCTAAAAATGTTAGGTTGTGTTTTTTGCAATTGTTCAAGTTGCAAGCTTGTTAAGTTGTTTGTACAAGTTTGAAAACTGCAGTATCTATTTTTTTTCCAGAGTGCATTTGTCAGTTCTAAGTCAAATGTTGAATATTTTTTTTATTTGTACATTTGCAAAAAGGTTTGTTTCTTTAATATCATGCAATAAAAGTTTTCTAGAAACTAGATCCTTTTTTTTCTTCCCCTCCCAGTGTTTTCTTTTTCAGTAAGTCAGTGAAAATAGACTGCCTTTATCCTGATAGAAAAGTGTGATGCTTTATGCCATCCTCAAGGCAAGGACATCCTTACAACCACATTTACATAAATATGTCTTCATGCCATATTGTTTCCATTTGCTTCAGTACCTAATTTGCATATTTTGCAGGATAATTACCGTTCTAGTTTCAGAGGCAATCATCATTGTCATAAGCCTTTCTCGCCATCTAGTGGTAACACTTAAAAACAACAGGATTAGAGGGAAAAATGGCCAAGACCGTGACCTGCGGTTACTGAATGACATGTGGATGTGGGGGTCAAACTCAACATTTAGCATTATTAAGCAACGCGATTTTATTAGATGTTATGAAACACGGAGAAAAAAAAGTTTATTAAAGAAAATAAGTGGCCCGTACGGGGATCGAACCCGCGACCTTGGCGTTATTAGCACCACGCTCTAACCAACTGAGCTAACCGGCCATGTTGTCAAACTCGATGACATAAATGAATATATCACTACATATGTATGTTTTGTTCTTTGAGGATTTGTGAAGTGACAGTTTCTGTGAAATCTGTAAAGTGCATATGAGCCCCTTTTAACCAAAAACCCCTAAAATGTCCAGTGCAACCAAATGACCTACCTTATAAATAGTCTTCTGAGACGTCTGAGTTGGTAGAAAACGTTTGTGAACACAGTGTTGTAAACAGGTTGATTTAAAGTAGGATTTGATTATAAAACAATGTCCTAAGAATCTTACGTAGATGCAAACTCTCATTCGTAAATGGAAAGCATATTGCAAACCCTCTAAGACAGACGTCCACCTAAATTGACTGGCCCGCCAAGGCAAGCATTATCCAGAGAAGTATGAGACCTATCTGAGATCCACTGCTCAGGTGGGAGAAACTGCTGACTGGGCAAATATTATGTTATGCTCTCAACAAATCAGGCCTTTATATTAGAGAGTCAACAAGAAAGCTATAACAAGGCAGCTAAAAAGTTAAGACTGGGCTGATGGTTCACCTTCCAGCAGAACAACAGCCCTAAACATACAATCAGGTGGGAAGATTAATATTCTAGAGGATAATTACAAAGGGACGTCATGAGGTTCAGATGGTTTTTGGTTAAAAAACTAATGTTTAAAACCATAAATCCCATTTCATTTCCCTTTGCTATTATGCCCCACTATGTGCTGATCTTTCATATAAATGTTGGTTAAGACAAACATATTGGCCACATTATGTTTGTGGCTGTCACATGACACATTGTAAAAAATCTTCAAAGATTATCATTATGGTGCAGGGAATTTATTAGCAGCCATTGCTTTGCGTAGAAATAAATGAATACAGTAGTACTTTCCTTAAAAGTTTAATAGTCAAGAACATGGTTGCACGATTCCCCACTGAGGGACAATAAAGCCTGTTTACTCAGTATGAATGGGACGGCCTGTGTACTGATACTGTGTTGCTGTGTGAGGGTCAAAGTGTGCAGATCTAATGGACAACACAACAGACCTGAATACAATGGTTATATTAAATTTATTTCTGACATAATATCAAAGCAAGGTACATGTGTAGGATATACTGTCACAGTAAGTTTCACACAAAAGAGTGAATCAGCGGCAGGTAGCATTACGGCAGATTCAATGTTCAGAGGCGAACATTCCTTAGTCTCTAAGCTGGTCATTAAGTGAAATGGCATGACGACACAAAGGTTGCATTTCATCATCGCCTGAGCCTCAGCTCTCTATCATCCTCGTCTGGCACCATCAGATGCTCCACTGGTGAATGGGCGTCATCTCCTATACTCTGCAGGAAATACTCCTCGCTTTCGCAGCTCTGCGTACTATTCGCGCAGTCTCTGGCCCTGACTTGTTCCAGTTCGGCGCTGTCGCTGGCGTCGCTGTCCTCTGTGCTCTGGCTGGCTGCGCTGCTGTCGTTGCTGTCGTTGCTGTCGCTTGCCTCCTGGCTCTCCTGGCTCTCGCTGCTGGCGCTGTCGCTCGCTGGCGCCGTGACGTCGCTGCTCTCGCTGGTGTCCGTGCTGTCGCTGGCGGTTTCGCTGCTGTCAGCGGGCTTCTCCACCAGCCGCTGGTTGGTGTGAGTCTGCGATTTGTCGCTTAGCTCGTGGCTCAGGAATTCTGGTTGACCTTTGACCTCTGTGCTTGTTGTGTCCTCCGCGCTCACTCCCTTGACGACGCTCGCAAACACTCGCACCCAGCTTTGCTGCAGGGTTTCAAAGAGAAAACGCTGTTACCCCAAGAGGGATTCTGGTAGAGTTTAAAATCAAGCGAGTATAAGACGTTTCCTCCAACCTTTCGGACGTTCTCCTCACTGCCCATGCTGTTGTCTTTGGTTTCCTCCAAGGAGTCCTTCTGTGCAGAGATAATGAAATAGATGAGTCGACCTGAAAAGCTACGTGGAAGATTTAGCAAACGACTATTTTTCATTTCCTCTCACCGCGTCATTCTCATCCGATTGGCTGTCACTCTCCTCTGAGGTCTGTTTTTGAAGACAAGCACAATTTCAGACGGTCAACGCAAAGTTTCGTGGTAGTGCAGCAAAACTAGCGGGACATTTGTGTTTCATTTAGTTAAAGGTTGAGTTGCTATGCAGTGTTCACGGTGTCTTGCAAACTGACTTTTATATTTTTTTTTATATATGACAAATTGTAATATGTTTTACTTGGAACACAAAGTAGCACATAGATATGAAGTAGAGGAAAATCAGATATATGCATTGTTTTTTTTTAATTTTTTTTTTATATAACTCAGAAAATGTTGCCGTGCTTATCTTGTCAGCCCCCTGGATTATCATACCTCTAAATAAAATTCTGTGCAGCCAAACCGCCTTCAGAATGCACCCAATGGGGAAACAGAGTACACCATTATTAAACGTACCCTCACAGCTATTCTGTGAATGCTCAGCGGTTTGGTTAGCAGACATCAGACGACGATCAGCATTATGAAAGCCAAGGAATAAAGTTGTAGAGAAGTCTAAAGTAGGGTGGCAGAAAAGGAACTCTGCACATCACCCTCAACTCAACATTTTCAGGGTGAAAATTGGCCGTGGCAGCATCGTACGGAAGGGATGCTTTCACTGACCAGGGACAAAGAGGCCAATCAAAGTTGACTGGAACTCCTGCCAAACGCAATTTTACAAAGTACTCTGATTTTTATTTGTGAGAAAAAAAACACAAGCAAATAAAAAATAAATTCTGAACTTATTTGTTCTTGTTTATTATACCATAATTTCTTGTCAGTTACAAAAATTTGGGGTCTGGACCTTTTCGCTCAATCTTCAAACGTATTGAGAGAAAAATGTTAAAGGAAGTTATGAATGTATGGATAACATCTGGGATGGTGGAGATTGAGGACTGTTTAGTGAGTGGTAAACGGTGAATACTCATAATTACATCACATACCTTGTCCTCTGAAGTGGATTCTGCTGATTCAGATTCTGAACTCTGTTTACAAAAAAGACACATTTACAGCCCATTTCAGAAGGTTTTATGTGGTATAAACCATTTAAAATACACTTTCTTCATGGATCAAGCATAGGTCTAGAATTTGAAATGACTCACCTGATTGGAGGTGTTTTCCTCAGAGCTCTGCACCCCCGAAGAGTAAAAGCAAACACACACATTTAACTAAAATACGAGAAAGAATATTTTTTTCTGAAATTGAATATTTGTGTATTTTTATTTTTATTTTTTTACCTGAAGTTCTGATGTGTTGTTTTCAGAAGATTCTAAAACTGGCAAACTTTCAGTCTGGAAAAGGAGGGAAAAAAGTTAGGCACACACCCCAGTAGTTTTAATTAGATTTGATTATACATTATGACGGCAATATCAACCACCAAAACACTCATTAAAAGCCTCCTTCATGGCAAGCTCAGACTCAGGCAGAGCTATTGCTGCATAAATGTGTGCAGACAGATATACATCCTCGTAAACAATGTAATGCCCTCAGTGCGAGCTGCCTGGAGGTCTGTACCACGCCTATTGTTAGGCTGCCTCCTGAATCTGTCAAAGGAATGCAGATTCACTTGCATGGAAATAAATTATTGGATGGTCATGTTCCTTCATAGCACAAGTCTGAGGAAGTTTGGATGTAATAAATGTGTATCTAGGAGGGTTCTTGCTTCAGGAACCCTTTTCCAAGATCCAGAGTCGCTTTCTGACACTATTCTCAAAGGGAGGGGAGTAGTGATTCAGATTTTACCCATGAACCTTCAGGGTGGATCTTTTTGGGACTTTCTATGCAAAAAATTGTTTTAATTGCTGCCATATATTTTATATTTGTACTTAAAATGCCTGTACATTAAGAAAGAAGTGGAACCAAAGTCAAATTCCTTGTTTGTGTGTTTACAAACCTGGCCAATGAAGCTGAATCTGATTTAAAAAGGTATGCTAAAAAGCAAGACAAGTTATCTAACACTAAAGTATTTTTAAGCGTTTATAGCAAATAATAACTAATATTCATGCTGTACATTTTAAAATCAATATATTAACAACATATATTCTATTTGGATAGTAGTAGAGGCTGTGATGCACTCCTTAGTCTTATTATTTTTCTGTCAGAAGAAGCAACAGCTGTGCAAAAAGTTAGCTAAGAGGAGTGACCAAGTCCGCATCAAGATTTACATCTGGCAGTTAAAACAGTAAAATTGCTCTGGTGAAGTCGAAGGTTCAGGGTAATTAAGTTCAGGGAAGCATGATGAAAATAATCTTTCTAATAATACTTACAGAGTTTGATTCCGACTCAGACGATACCAAAACGTTGTGTAAAATCTGTTAGAACAAAGCAAAGAAGGACAACGATCACAAGAAGAATGCAGGCATTCAAAAGGTTCATAAGCATTCATAATGCTGCTTCATTTAATGGATATCTCAAAAGAACATCAGAGCTCAAGACCTAAAGCTTGTATTGTATTTTGATACTGAAAGTAAATCGTCAAGTCAGAAATTTTGACACCAGAAATGTTGGCCTGTTTTAAAGTGTTTACTTTTTAATGGGGTTTCGTACTTACTGGGTTAGCAAAAGCTGCTCCAATAAGGCAAAATGTTATAATGACAACCTTCATTCTGTAACAGAACAACAGAAGCGTTATATTAATCAATTCAGTCCAGCTTGTTCACAAAGAACACGTTTTCCCGCAGGTCATCTCTTGGTGCTCTGTTGAACCAAGCAAAAAGGTTTCAGTTCCAATCCGTTACGTTTTAACTGTTTAGTGGCACACCATAACATCACAAAATCAAGAAATAAATAATACTAACGTCTTAAATCTGCTTGTGAGCATGACAGCATTGCTTTAAAAACACTTATGATCAAGAGAGAGAGATTTGAACATCATCCGCTTAACTTGTTGACGCTGACGCAGGTATCAGAAATGACCAGATATGAATTCGTCCTACCGTTAGAGAAAGAAACTTAAACATAATACCTCAGTGTGAGAATAATGCCAATAAATGGAAGATCATTTACCTTTCAATCCCTCAGATTCAGTCTGTCTAGGAGATATCAGCAGCGGGCCCAGGTACAGAAAAGGACGGCAGCACTGAGCAAACTCCAATGCCTGTTCTGAGCTTTGTACCTAAGCTTACGGTTAATGCACGATGTATTGCTGCAACACCCCAAACACTGCTGTATATATGAATCCTCAATTAAGAGGATTACATCACTTCCTTCCGGGTCCCTCTCTCTCTGTCTCTCTTTCTCTCTCTCTCTCTCTCTGTGCTGTTGCAGACACATGTAGGTGTATTTGTCCCAGAAAGTGAGCTGAAAACAAACTCAAACTGGCATGATGATGATGATGATGATGATGATGATGATGATGATGATTGCAGGGTCAAAGAACCACACATTCACTCTCATAAATTTTCCTCCGCCCCCTCTCATGTCTAAAGAGAAATATAATTTAGCCAACCAAACCATAGGCTTGTGGTCTGCTGAAAAAACAAACTCACCCACACTGAGAGAGAGAGAGAGAGAGAGAGAGAGAGAGAGAGAGAGAGAGAGAGAGAGAAGGAGGGAAGCTTGTTTCCGGCAAGTTTTCGGACTGAAGTTTTCATTGTTTTTACATAAATAATTTAAAGACAGCAATTCTACCTCAAGACAAGCAACATCATTAAGTAATTGATTAAAGACTTAGCTAAGGTCAGGCACTTCCATTCAGACTAATACATCTGACCAGTACACTGTGCGGAGTATAGTCGGAAATATGACTCATTCTTAAAAATAAAGCATGCATATAGTACGGATCCCCGATGGAAAGCCCTTCTATATTTTCTCCCCGAGGCTCCTAATTGCTTCCAGGATGTCCTTATATGGTCAGGCCCAAAAATAAGAACGCACAATTCCCCGCTTAACCCCAGACTGGATTTCTTTTGAGCGGATGAAACTTGCAATTAGCCTGGATGTTCACCAGCCTGGAGCAAGCCACCAAAGCCACAGGGCAGGGGTTGGGTGGAGGATGATTGATGCTTGTTGTGGCGCACAGGCTGTCAACAATATGTGTTCACGCCAAGGTGACAGAGTTTTGCTGTTGCACGGTCCCGCTCCACCACACAGCCAGTGCAACCAGCGCAAACAGACCTAAATGGGCTTCACGGCAGAACCTCTGTTTTTCACTTCAGTAAAAAAATTGGGTGCTTCTCTTGTGGATATATAAGCGGGATTGAGTTCCATCTCTGTCCTCAAGATCACCCATTACCGCACATTGCTTCTTTTGGGCAGAAAGTCTGCACAGTACTGGGCGCTGTTTTGATAGAATTGGGAACAGTTTTAATAACTGGAATTGTAATCCTCTCAGTGTCTGAAAGATTATGGAGTTCAACAAGGTTCAGTATTTGGATTTGTTTTTTTTATTATTTAGCCATATATAGTGCAGGGTTCTGATGCAGAGCGGGAATGTTTGGAAAAGATGGAGTTTTTTTTTTTTTTAGAATGAATATCTGTACATTTTACTGACTTTATTCAATATCCTATTCATCGTTTGTAGATTGGTTCATGTGGGTAATGAGTCTGGGAGGGAGTCCTCTAGACCTTTTATGCTGACCCGTGTCCAGAAAACCTCCAAAGTGAGGTAATTAAAAGGAATCATCAGGTACCCAAGACACCGCAACCTGACCCCTCACCCTCAATCTCTAATGGTGAGCCCAGCCGCTCCATGAAGGAAGCGCTCTCCTTGTCCCATTCTCTAAAAAGTGCCATCCCTCCATTTCAGATTTCAACACTGACCACAATAAATCACTGCTATAAATTCCTTGTGAGTTTTTTTTTTTTTACAATTGCAACAAAAGGACTGAGCACTCTGAGACATTTTGAATTTTAATATTAAAAATGTGTTTTAACCCTGCAGTATGTGTCATTGACATGAAAGTTTTTTAAGAACGTTTTAAGTTTCTTTCAAAAGCCCTATAAGAATAATAATCAATGCAATGCAGTTGTTTTGGGTAGAAAAAAGGTTAAAAAAGGTCTAAGGAGCAAAATCCAAGTCTGTCAACTTAGGAAAAATAGCCACGCCATTTTTAACTAAGACACTAAACTGAAAGCAGCAGCATTGGATGATATGCAAATTGGAGGAGGCGTGAAGAACAATTTGATAATTCACATTAAAAATCACAATGAGGATACAGTACACCGTTATGAAGAAAAAAATCTCTTAGAAAACATTTAAAATCCTGTTCGTTCCCATCTATGTAGGGCCTGTGGACCTTGTTTATATCCTGTATACCCTGATACACCCAGACAGTAGCACGACTGTATACATACACACACTTTTCCTGGGAGTACACTGCTCCTTCAGTCAGTCTACTCGGTAATGACCCAATATTAGATTGAGGTCTTAAATTGTTACTGTTTGCAGAAAGCTGCTTTTTCTAAACCACACACACCCTGCTTCCCACAAACACACCGGGCCACCTACCCAAGGCTTACGCTCTGGCTATACATCTGCACAAAACAATGGTTTTTGCATTTAACTTGTGCTCTTGGGTGGGGTTTTAAAGATTAAATCCGTCCTGTTTTCCATCTTCTCGAAATGTTTCGTAATTCTCCAGGAGTGCAGTCTTGGTATACAGTGACATCTAGTGGCCAACATTATGCACAAGCATCCAGACCAAATTAACTTTTCCACACTTTTTCATGGTAAAACCACACATTTGCATGTCATTTAATCAGAATCAGATTTACTTTAATAATCCCAGAGGGAAATTGCTCAAAGACGTTATGTTATAGGACAAGTCAAACTAATGTAAAACTATCCAGTGGAAGGGCTCAGTTTTTTTTTTCTGTATAAAAATCCAAAAATCTGTCCTATTATTCAGCACCGCTACATCTGAAATCCACCACCTTTACATGTTACTGTGGGGATTGTGTACAGTGTTGTGCTGGGTGAGCTTTCCTCCACACATACCACCTAGCATGTAAGCTAAACCTGGTCTCACCCGACCAGAACACTCTCTGTGGTAAACTTCAAACGACTCTGATGCCTTTCTTCCAACTATCGGTTCCTCTTTGTTGCTTTACCTTGAAGGCCATATTTGAGCAGTGCACGACTAATATATTTATCTTGTAAACAGATTCTCCTGCCTGAGCTGGAGATCTCTGAAGCTCCTCCAGATCTTCCACGAGTCTCTTGGCCGCTTGGCTAAACAAATCTCTCCTTTCCGAGGCGTGTTTTTTTAAGTGCTCACCTCTCTTGTGCTCGTTCCTTTTTTTGGATGATGGGTTGAACGGTGCTCTGTGAGAATATTGGAACATTGTTTCATAACCCAAACGGTCAAAACTTCCCCCAAACTTAATCCCTGACTAGTCTAGTTTGTTTTTGTCACACACGGTGATGTTCATTTTCTTTAACAAACCTTTAGAGATCTTTACCGAAAAGGCTGTATTGAAACACAGATTAGAGAAAACTAAGTAGGGGACTTCTGAAGGCAACTGGTTGCAGTGAAGATTATGTGGGATCATCTAAATAGACGCTGAATGCATGGGCATGGCAAACTGATTTTTATTTGTTACATTGTTTTGAAAACCATGCATCTCTTTTCGGGCTGCATGTCAGAGTTGTTAGCACTGTTGCCTACCAGTGAAAAAGGTCCCCTATTAGAACTCCAGCCTGTGGTCTGTGTTTTGCAGGTTCTCCCTGTGCAGCATGGATTGTCTATAGGCACTCCCACAGTCTAGGAATATGCAGGTTAGATTAATTGGCTACTCTAAAATGTCTACCTGTGTTGCCTTGTGATGATGGACTGGCAACCTGTCCATGATATACCCTGCCTCTTGCACAGTGGATGCTGAAGATAGGGCAACATCCTCCCTACAAGCTAGAATAGACCATGGGTGGATGGATGGATAGTGAAGCATTAATAGTACATGCATTACACAAATGGGATAGTTTGCATCATTTCTCATAAAATTTATATGAAATGCATCAATGTTTGTGTTTGTAATGTGACAAAACGTGAACAATTTCAAGCTGTAGGAATATTGGTGTAAAGGCACTGAACATTTTAATCACATGCAAACAGTCTTAGCGTTTGCAGTTTTTAATGCACCTTCACTGTTTGTTACAGGTGAAATGCAAAATACTGTTTTTAAATTTCTTGCCCGCTGGAGAATATTATGTCCCTTTTAAGGCAGCTGACAATCCTGAAGTTCAGTGTGTGTGCCTCCATGTTATCCTCTGTGCAGCCCAAAGACCCTCCCAAATCATTGGCATCAAAGATCTTAAAAAAAGAACCCTCCTCTGTGTGTGGTTCATTTCAGCTTGCGTGGACAGTGAATGGAGCGTTGAATACGAAAGGACATCTTCACGGGTTCAACATCAGCACGTTCTGGTGTTTTTTGCAGGACTCTCGTTTGTCTTGTCACTGCCAGAAGCAGGTAAAACCTAATTGCGAGTGTTTGTATCCCTTTTATTCAGTGCATCCTAAAGGTGTGTAAAGAAATAATGTTTTAAAAAACACAAACTTAAACTGCTGTGTGTTTCTAGTGCCTACTGGCCTTGTTTAAATGTTTCCTCATTTAAGACTTTTTATTTTAATGTTCCTGCTCTACTAAAAGTCATGTCTTGTGAAATTGCTTTTTTTTGCACGAAGACACACCTGATGTGCAGTTTATATTGTAATTTGCCATTATACTATAGACTGTAAAGCAAATTAAAATGCTGCATACGGGGAGTTATGCACACATTTCAAAAAAGAAAAACATACAGATATTATATTGAATAGTTCCCTAAACGATCATATTTATGTTGAAATAATGTGAGGCGTATTTCTGTATTACTAAGTGATCTGACGGAGGTTTGTTTGTACCACAATCTAGCTTGGCACCAAAGTGAAAAAAGATCCAAAGATGTTGATTAGTTGAATACGTTCAGTGAGTTTTTAAACACACAGTCCTGATGCCCTCCCCCATGTCAGGGGTATTTTCACTGAACCACAGAGCTTTAACTCCCCTGGACGGAACCACCGATGTCTCTATTGTTTCCCGTCCTGGCACTCAGTTTGTGGATTCAGTCAACTTTTTCCAGTCTGGTAGCTGCTGATGTTTACTTTACCCCTGAATGTGACTTTTCAGAGCGAGGCCTATCTACTGGTCCGGTAACCATGACAACGGTGGAGCCCACCAAAGTTGCTGGCTGCATACAGATGCATCCGCCTCTTTTTGGGGGAATAAACGCCAAGATTCAATTTTCTCTCAGAGTCATAGACATTCAGTCTTGCTGGGAATTTTAAATATGTTTTCAATGACTGACATTTCCTCACTCTTGTGACGTTTCAGATATGAGGCTCTGCTTGGTGTTCGTTTTCTTACTAGGTGCAACATTTGCTCCATGTGTGAGTAGCAAAGTATTACACTCATCCCTTTAACATGCACAGCTTGTTAAAATCAATAAATGATCAATGTTCCCGTTGTGATTAGGTTAAAGGCAAATCTCATGGAAGACGTCAAGGAATGCAGAAGACCTCGCACTCAGCCAAAGAAAAGGTAAAAAAAAACTATACAAAACACTGAAAAGTTTCATTATTCAAAAGATACTTCAGTATCATGCAGTGCCTTGTAAGTATTGATGACACTTAGAGTTCAGCACATTCTGTGATGTTACAACCGCAGACATCAATACATTTTATTGGGACAGTCCAACACAAAATAGTGGATAATAGTAAAGTTTAGGGAAGGCTTTTCACATCGACACACTGTATTTTATGTGTTTTAAAAATTGCTAAAAAATCTGTCAGTGTGGTTGAAGACAACCTGTGAACAGCAATTTTCAAGTCTCACACAGATTCTTGTTTGGATTTATGTCTGGACTTTGACTAGGCCATTCTGACACATACATATGGTTTATTCTAAACCACTCCTTCGTAACTCTTGCTGTAGGTTTAGGGTTGTTGTTCTGCTGGAAGGTGAACCTCTGACCCAGTCTCAAGTCCATTGCAGCTTTTAACGGGTTCTCTTTTAGGATTGCCCTAAAATTAAGTCTATGTTTGCATACATTTTAAACACCTTCCCAGTCCATACTGAACAAAAAATAAAAAATCCCCAAAACATGAAGATGCCGCCACCACAATGTATTTCACAATACTTGGTGTTGTCTTTATAGACCATTAGGGTCAGTTTTAATCTAATATGATATAGGTAAAGTTATACACCATAATGCTTATGTCTTTCCCAAGCGTGGCCAATTTTAAAACTATCTTTTTATTGCAGCAGCCTTCCTTTATTCATTTCTGTTATTCAAAAGTACATTTTTGTCATGCAAGAACATGAGTTGTCCTGACCCACCTGAGCCGTGGATTTCTGCAGCTATCGTGCACCTCCTTTTGGCTTCTCTTAAAAAAACTCTTGTGCAGCCTGTCAGTTTAGCAGCACGGCCACGTATCGGTAGGCTTGCAGTTGTCCTACAATCTTTCCATTTTCAGACGATGGTCTGAACAGAGCTCCATGAGATGTTCAAAACGTCCAATATCTCTAAGGTCTTTAAAGAATAGGTGGATTTATACTCAGATTAAATTGCAGAAGAGTGGATTTAATTGAAGAGTTACATAATATGTTGAACTGGACCGTACACAGGGGTATCAGAGTAAAGGGGCTATGCCGCAACATTCAGATTTGTGCTTGTCAAAACTTTGAAAACCTAGGCATTCTTTTCTTTCTACTATTAAATTGAGTCATATTTTGTGTTGCTTTATAACAAATTACACCAATAAAATACAAAAGTTAGTGGTTGTGACATCACACATTGTGAAAAAGCTGAAACGGTATGAATACCTTTGCAAAGCACTTTAAGCCAAACGTTTCTCCTCTCTCCTGGGTAAGGATGTCGTCACAGTGGAGGACAATCTGCCACAGGTCTTCCCCACTTTGGTCACATTTGAGGCCAGCAGCCGGGAAAAGGAAGACGAGGAAGTGAGTTCTGGGGATAATACTAATGCCAAAAAATGGGATAAAGAGGTGACAGAAGAACAAGAAAAAGCCCCTGCAGTCTTATTAAGTGAAGAGGAACTGGCAGACCTTTTGGAAAAGGAGGCGGAGGAAGATGAAGAAGCAGAAGCAGAAGCAAGAGAGGATGAGGATGATGGCATGAAACTGGCAGTTACTGAGGGTCAGGTCACTTTAAATGATGACAAGGAGCCAGATGACAGTTTGGAAACAGAGAAAAAGAAAACACATAAGGAAGAAAAGAGGGATGACGCTGAGGAAGAAGGTGGCAAAGTGGAGGACAAGGTGGAAAGACCTGTCCCCAAACTGACTGAATGGGACGTGCCGGTGGGATTGCTGGGGGAAACAGAGGGTAGCACAGAATCAGAACTTTCATCTGATCTGGATTACGCTGCTGATAGTGGAATACTAATACCTGTTCAGGTAGATCTTAACACATCAACTGAAAACCAAGAGTCTCCTTCAGAAAAGGATCTCCAAGATCAGAAAAAGGAGGAGGTGGGCCAGAAAGAATTGTTCATGCAAGACATGCAATCTCCTGAGGCAGGAGACGGGGAAGAAGTGGCTGAACAGAACAAGGATCCGACAGCCAAATCAAAAGAAAAGCAGCCCAGCGAGAAAGAACCAGAGGCAGCCGTGGACGGTCGAGAATTAAAGAGCAGCGGCGTGCTTAAATCTGGTTCACGGCGGCCTGAAAGGGAAGAAGAGATGGGCAAGAATGAGAGTGGAGCTTTCACTAAGAGAAAGACAAGAAAGCAAAAGAAAAACAAGAGAGCCAGGAAGCACTCTCCTCAGAGGAACGAAACCCATCCTGCACAAGATCAGAGCCAACTGGACCGTCAGGAGTCTGAAGGCAGCAGCACCGAGAATGTGGTTCACAAAGCAAAGAGGAAACGGACTGGAAAATGGGTAAAGTATTGGTACAATTGTTGTCCTTAAACTAGCTCATCAATGTTTTCCATTCAGTAAGGCTCAAGGAAAAAAAAAAAAAATCCAACCTCAGTTCTGTGAATTTGGGTTTTACCTCCATTATTTTGATTGTTCAGATAGCACAATTCAAACCGAAACTCCCAGAAATCAGACGAACACATAAAGGTAGATCAAAAAATATCTTGTGACATAGCCAAGGAACAGAAATCTGACACAAAAAGTGAACTATACACCATATATCCTGTTAGATTGAAATGTATATAATGTCATCCAATCATAATACAATCCAATCGTAAGGTTGTCGTGGCTGTGAGCAAACAAAGCCTGAAATTCAATTCAGTTTATTTATATATTAGTATATGAAGACACGTCGTCTCAAGGCACTTTGAATCATTACAGACAGATTAGTTAAACGTTTTTATCTAAGAAAACCCAGCAGATTGCATCCAGTCATTGACCTCTAGCATTTACCCCTCCTGGACGTGCATGTAGCCATGGTGGACAGTCACCTGCATTGTGCCGTTGGCTATGCAGCAATCCCTCATACTGAGCATGCATTTAGCGACAAAGGAGAGGAAAACTCCCCTTTCACAGGAAAAAGCCTCCAGCAGAACCAGGCTCAGTGTGAACGGCCATCTGCCATGACCAACTGGGGGTTAGAGAAGACAGAACAGAGACACAAAAAGCACAAGAGTTGTAAAAGTTGTCCACGGGAGAAACAGGGCTTAACACCGAAAGACAGGGCCAACTGTAATATGTACAGAACATGATGATGTTGGCAGTAGCCTAAGCCTATAGCAGCATAACTATAGAGATAGCTCAGGATAACCTAAGCCACTCTAACTATAAGCTTTGTCAAAAAGGAAAGTTTTAGGATTAGTCTTAAAAGTAGACAGGGTGTCTGCCTCACGGACCAAAATTGGGAGAGGAGCCTGATAGCTAAAGGATCTGCCTCCCATTCTACTTTTAGAGACTCTAGGAACCACCAGCAGACCTGCAGTCTGAGAGCGAAGTGCTCTGTTAGGAACATACGGGGTAATCAGAGCTCTGATATATGATGGAGCTTGATTGTTAAGGGCTTTATACGTTAGAAGGAACATTTTAAACTCTACTTCTTGGGTTTAACAGGAAGCTAAATAGTAATCTCTCTTTTTAATTTTAAGCAGAACTCTTGCTGC
This sequence comes from Fundulus heteroclitus, assembly GCF_011125445.2. Classification (NCBI taxonomy): domain Eukaryota; kingdom Metazoa; phylum Chordata; class Actinopteri; order Cyprinodontiformes; family Fundulidae; genus Fundulus; species Fundulus heteroclitus. The sequence goes on from NC_046365.1 coordinate 16,663,313, forward strand.
AGATCTCTTGAAAGTTAACGCAAATTGGCATGAACAGCCAAATTAATAATTTTCTGGAACAATACTCAAACCCACTCTGTTAATTGTATTTCTTTGTAAGTTTCTCCATCTTCTTATAATATTAAAAAAGGAAAGCACCCTGGACAGCCTCACAGCCTACAAGGGTTTAAAAGACAGAGGAGTACAATGTTTTATTATAATACAAAAGCAAGAGAAAACATAATGCTCATATAACTCTTAACCTAAAGAATCTTATTTTCATCAAAAGTGACAACATGTTATATTTTTTATCTGCAATATATTGAGTTTGTAAGTAGCATTCTAATGATTTTTTTTAAATTATGTTTTTTAAACCATTTGTCATTAGGGTCCTTTAGTGGGAGTGAATCCAGTGCAGATCAGAGCCGGAGTGGATTTGTACCCTAGGTCCAGATCCTCTTTTAGTGGGGACCTACACCTTTCAGAAACTCCACCAGGTTTGTGCTTAATGCTTTATTATTTGTTATAGAGAGAGAAAAACAAAACAAAATGCTCGTAACAGATATTAAATGTTAGACTGAGGGGCTGGAAGACAGAACCGTCATTTCCCAGCCAGTGCATTTATGTGGGCCTCATATGGATTAGGCTCAGACTGGATGTGTGCTAAATGAGCCTTGTGCTCATAATAGGCTTCTTGAATGAGACCCACTTGAGTTGACTAATACAACCCATAATGGCCAGACCAGTTGCACAACACATTTAAGGTCCATATGGGCCCCACTTTTTACCAAAAATGGTTCTGCATCAAACTGATTTAAGCAGTTTAAATGGTGCCATTTGGTCACCCACCAACAAATCCCACCTGGGGCCCATTTTGCAGCCCAGTACCTAATGGGTTGAGACAGGAAAACCAATTCAGGTTTCACCAATGGCATTTGAAGTTGTGAATGTTGTAGTTGCAAAGCTTTAAGAATTGAAAGAAATTGAAAGAGGCCAATGACAGTAGCAAATTAGTTTATCTAAATATAAACATGTGACTAAACATCTAGCACAAGTATGCAAAAACAAGGTATACAACTGGAACATATGATGTAAGTAAATGTCTTAAGCTTTAAGATTTTACTTTAAGAAATAAGGCAAACATACTATAGTTCAGCATTTTCAGAAGATTTGGTAAACTGCTATAGTTAAGTTATGTTGTAGATGTAATTTAAGTATCCATCCTGATTAAAAATACATGAACATTCCTATTTTGAAGGAAATATTAATTACATTTTGACTTAACTCTTCTCTGTGCTGCAAGTTTATGTGATCTGTCACTTACATGGAAATTTAAAGAATTTATGCTGTTTTGAGGACATCTCTTTAAAATTCACGCGGTTTTGAGGACGTAAACCCTTAAAATCCTGATAGAAGAAATGAATGTATAAGAGTGCAGATACTTTAAAACGGAGCGGTGAATGCTTTTCACAAAACACAAAAGTTTTTATTGAAACATTACTCGGTCTTGCGGTTTTTCCAATCATATCTATTATGTGTCGTGTAATTATGGTGAGCAAACATTTACATTTAATATATATTATAAAGACACAAGGCACAAATGAGCATGTTGTTTACATCTTGCTTATAAAAAAAAAATAATATCATGTCAAAAATTATACTTTTGGCCTTTTCTACAAGACATTTTATGATGGATGGCAAATTGTTCATTGTAAACAAAGATACTGACTTAGAAAATGTTGTCTTGACCAATGGGGGCACTAAAGCCACTGCATCTAACATTTGGCATTTCTGTTTCTTTTTATAAATGTAAACATCTAAATATTACAATCCACTTGTTCATGCCTCACAGATATCTAAAATTGCAGAAACTAAAATTATACAGACTTGCATAATTTTTTTATGAAAAATTCTCTTGTATTTTTTATCCCTTTTCATCTGTTTATTATAAATGTGTTTTTTTATTTTAACCTTTTAAAAGACAGAAATCCTAGAAGATAGAAATTTGTTTTATAATCTTAAAAACACGGATGAAATTGTTAAAAAACAGAATTACATTCAAGCGGAATGTGATACTCAAGTTTTTGCATACAAGTTGAATTGAGTTACTTGTATATTAAAACTTTATAAATTAAAATGTATCATGATGAAAGACAAAATGAACTATAAAATAGCGTTCGTCCTTGGAAATAACATTTCTTCCGTGGTCTCTGACAAACAGCGTTCACCATCCAGTGACTAATGCCCAATCCCAACAATCTCACAGGGGAATCCGCTGACCGGGCCACTTTGCTCCTACTTCCACATGAATAGTGCCCACATTACTTCCCAGTCACTACCAAAACACAGCTCTGCAGGCTTAAGGAGTGAATGAGGCAGATCAGGTTGAATTTAATCACTGTACCAGCTCTAATGACAGAGGAATGCAGCAGGTGATGCAGACTGGCGACTGCTCACTTGTTCCCACAAGAAGAACCCGTCAGAAAAAGGAGCAATTTTGCTGTCATTCTGATTTATGGTGCACAATGTTTGCTCTTTCTACTAGATCCGTGTGACAATTTCCGCTGCAAGCGTGGAAAAACATGCAAACTGAATGCGGATGGTAAACCTGGATGTGTGTGTCAAGAGCCACTAGAGTGCCCGCCCAGCGTGAATACATTTGAACAGGTAAGTAGGTGTAAAATGTCGCCTGTTTCAGCTGCAGAGCCTAATCCGTGGCGTTTTTTTTTTTTATTTCCGTTCAGGTTTGTGGGACAGACAACAAAACGTATGATACGACCTGCGAGCTCTTTGCTACCAAATGCAAACTGGAGGGCACAAAGAGAGGCAACAAGCTTCATCTGGACTACACTGGCCCATGCAAATGTGAGACCTGGACAGGTTTTTGTTGAAGCAAAACATTTTAAAAATTGTTGGGGAAAAACACTTTGACTAATTATTGTATTGTTATTATGCATCTTGCTCTCTCAGTAATACCGCCGTGTGTGAAGAACGAACTGGTCCAGTTTCCTCTGCGGATGAGGGATTGGCTGAAAAATGTGCTTCTGCAGCTCTATGAGCATGACTCCACATCACCGGGCTTCCTCACCCCAAAACAGCGTTTCAGAGTAAGACACACGCCTGAGTAAGCTTTTACAGTAACTGCATCCACCTGACCAACATTTTCTCTGTGAAAAGGTAAAGAAGGGATAGAAGATACATACAGTATATATATATATATATATATATATATATATATATATATATATATATATATATATATATATTTATATATATATATATATATATGATGAGGGTTAGGTCTTGTAAACTTCTTTTAAACAATGTTGCTTTTATATATATATATATATATATATATATATATATATATATATATATATATATATATATATATATATATATATATATATATATTAAGGCTGGGCAAGTTAACGTGTTAATTTTTAATATTTAAAAGAAGTTTACAAGACCTAACCCTCATCATTGGAATAGGGTGAGGGTGTGTGCAAAAGATTTTGGACAAGAACACTCAAACAGACACATAGATCTGCTGCTCATAGAACAGGCCTTTTGCCTGTTCTATGAGCAGCAGATCATCAGAGGTGGGTCGAGTAGCCAAAAGTGAACTTGAGTAAGAATAGCACTACTTCAACATATTTTTACCCGAGTAAAAGTAAAAAGTCACCAACCAAGAAATAAATCAAGATAGAGTAAAAAAAAGTATTCGGAAAGAAGGATACCCAAGTACCGAGTAACTAATCTGACATTGGATTTAATATTACAAATTATGTGGTCTTGTAGACAAAAATATAAAAAGCTGTGTGCAAATTCAGGTATTTTAAAGATTAAAATAGTATAATATACAAAAATTACACGATTACAAATCAATACTTACAACAGGTAGGTACTTACAGTAAGTTAGAACAATACTTCCAAAAATGATATCTACTGTTTACTGTATGTTCACCTGACCTCCAAATGGCTCAACGAGGTCAGCAGATAGAAAATCACATTAAAACAACAAATCTGGTGTACAAACAAGAATTCTCACTTTACCATAAACTGAAGGTGTGTGTCTGGTGCATTTTTGGTTAAAATTAGTATGTTCTTTAGTCAGTGAAGTTACTCACAGTTGGCGGAGTAGCCAGAAATTTTACTCAAGTAAGAGTAACGATACTTCTTGATAGTATTACTCAAGTAAAAGTAAAAAATACAGCACAGTAAAACTACTCCTAAAAGTTAATTATGTTCAAAACGTTACTCAAGTACATGTAACTGAGTAAATGTAATTAGTTACTACCCACCTCTGCAGATCATACATTGGGAAAGCTTTGCACAGAATGTTCTTCTACACTTTCAGCATTTGTTATTTTTTCTGGAAAAGCTCTGAGAAACGTGATGTACATATTATGAAGAGCTGGCTTAATGCGGACAGTAAACACAGGGGAAAGTCTGAATGAGTTGAAAGGAGAGAATCAAATAAATACTAATGATCAATTTTATTTTAGAAGCCTTCAAGTTTAAATGAAAGAAGCAGTGATTGGAGTGTGTATTGTTACAATAACTGCATGCTCTGAACAAATCAAAGGCAGCCAAGACAAATTTGTCTGACAGCTGCACTGAAAGCATGAAGGCAGATTGAAATGAGCATGTTTGAAACTGTTCACATGAAAACTTCAAAACAAGTTTGCGTAAAAGATGAAATATCAATTTGATGAAGTTCTGAATCAGAATTTAGTTTGTTTGAGCATAAAGTCAGCAGAGTGAGACTTCATTGGGGATGCTCCAAGTGTAAAACGAAAACAAAGCGTCAGTGCTTGCTGCACATTACCGTAATTAATTTTACCTAAGAGAGAGAGGCTGGGCGGAAGTCCTGCCTTTGATGAAACTTGAATCTAGTTGTAGGCTTAATTAATGAATAAATCCTCATCGGTATGCTATTCTAGTTTGAATTAAGTAAGGGTACAACACCTACATTTTTCAAAACTGGAGTGTGACGTGTTTTGTTTACAGGTCAAAGTGCATTTCAGTGCCTCATCAGTTTGCTATTCTAGTTTGTTGAATAATAACTGTAGGCGGCAACAGTGGAACCAAGACGGAGATGAGCAGAATTCTGATAAATCTGAAGATGAAATAAGGCCTAAAAGGAAAAGAAATGAAGCAGCAGCAGACGTTTTTATTTTCCCCTCCCTGAGAAACAGAAACTGATCTCCAGTGATGAGATGTGAAACGTATGTAAGAATGCAGATGCAAATTAGGCCTGAAAGCGGTCATCTGTCATGTTATTTTCAGATTAACTTTGGCTAAAAAAGCCTTCTGAATAAATAAAACACGTCTTGTCACTTCATGTAAAGATGCAGTTGTTTAACTGACATACTCTGTATTTAGTCACCCACCTGAAACTTAGGAAATTCTCGCTCTTGCGACAGTGGCGCAAGAGTTAGGGAGGTTGTCCTGTAACTGATGGGTTGCTGGTTCAATCCCCCACTCTGACTGTCTCAGTCAAGTGCATGGCAGCCTTGCTTCTCTCAGTCTGCCCCAGGGCAGCTGTGGCTACTAACATAGCTCACCACCGTCAGGGTGTGAATGACTGATGTTAGTGTAAAGCACTTTGGGGTTGTCAGACTTAATAAAGCACTATAAAAGTACAATTTACCATTTATAAATGACAAAGGTACAGTATATGAAAAATAATAGAAACCTTCTGCGGTTTCATGGACCTTTTAGAATCACCAAGTCATTTGTGTTGCAACAAGCTGAAGAATATGTTGTTTTTGACCGACCTTTAATGATTTATTTAACGTGTGAGAAACACCAGCTACAGATTTGTTGCTTGTTTGTACGTGATCTGCTTGTCCTTCTTTGTTTGTAGGTGAAGAAAATCTCTGAGAATGAGCGGCGCCTTCAGGCTGGAAATCACTCTGTTGAGCTTCTGGCACTGGACTTTGAAAAGAACTACAACATGTACATCTATCCGGTGCACTGGCAGTTTGCTCAGCTGGATCAGCATCCCTCTGACAGGTACATCTCCACCACCTGTGCTGGACTCCCAGATGATTGGAACCAGAACACAAACAATGAAAAAGTAAAAAAAATATTTGGTTTTAGAAATTAAAAATGATCCTTTTTGTTTCTCCAGTCTGATTCATACTGAGAAACAATTTGTCTTGATCTCAGAATGAATGAGTTAGAAAACCACAATGTAGTGTATCCTCTGGATCTTTCTTACTGGGTAATTGTTGGCTGTTATTTAGAGTAATGATTATCAATCAACACTGATTATTAATATTCTACTAAGGCTAATAGAAGGTGTTCAATTTAATTAAACTTTCTATTAATCTAGATATTAGGAAAACGCATGTCAACATCCAAAATATGATCAAAATCCAACATGTAAAGGTATCACAGAAACAGCCTTGCTCTATCCATCCAGCCCTCTTTATGAAAATCTCCCTACTGCTCGTTCTCTTTAGGGTCCTGTCCCACTCAGAGCTGGCCCCACTCAGGGTCCCCCTGGTGCCGATGGAGCACTGCACCTCTCTCTTCTTCCGGGAGTGCGACGCTGACAAGGACAAACAAGTTACCTTGAAAGAGTGGACCTCCTGCTTTGGCATCAAAGATGGTGAGAGCGGAATCACTGATGAAACTAAATCATCTACTATCAGCTCATATATTCATTTCAGACCGATTCAGCGGGGTCTGAACACGGCTGTGGTGACGACGTCACAAACATTTTCCTCTTAGTTTGGTAAAAAATAAATAATGGATGTGTTGTTTATCTGGAAATGCAAACCTCTCCTCGGTCTACTGACAATACATGAACGGCTGCTGGTATTTCAAAGCTGCTCACATTTCCTTCAAACCTGTTTCTCCACAGAGGATATGGACGTCAACCTGCTTTTCTGAGCTTCATCTCTGCTCTCCTCTGCCGCACATGCTTTTGGAAACTTTAAAAGGAAACTTCCACGCATCACTTTAACTTTTGATATCCTGTTTATCATGAGGTTAAAGGAATAAAACGGTCTGTAACCCCAACCCTTCCCTGCTTTAAAAGCAAGCATTTATGATTATTGCTGTTGTTGGGCTAGGTTTGGTCATTTAAATTGGGAATTTGTCACTTGGAAAACTCTTTCTGAGAGGATTAGGTTTGTGTTCAACTGGCATACTTCAGAAAATGTTTTCTAATCAATTCCACACGGGGGTAAAGTTGACTTATTAACAGAGGAGACTTTGTACAGTATGTGATGCTGGGTTTAAAATAACATGCGTAGAGATATTCAGAGTAGAATCAATAACTCAAATAACTAAAAGTTAGTGTTTCCTCAAACCATTGCTTTGTAATACTACTGTGAATGTGTAACCGTTTCACTGAACCTGGTAGTGAATGTGGTAAATGTCTTGTGATTTTAAGTAAAAGCTGAATTGGCTGCAAAAAAGAAAAAAAAAGAAAAAGAAAAAAAAAATCACAAAAAGATATAGAATATTTTTGTGTATCCTGTCATTATTAAAAAATAAAAAAGACCTGTGTTCCTCAGTTGTCCAGAAATAAAGTTGTTTTCACACTTGGGTGGCACCAGTTTATACTTTTATCTTTGGACGATTTCTATTCAGACACACAAGATGCTTCGACTCGCGGGAGACATTTACAACCACAGCAAAACAAAATGCCGCAGTCAGTTTTCCAGTTTCTCTTGCTATTTTATGTTAAATCGTTGTTTAACTTACCAAATGATGCACCCATAACAAACCGACTTATCTACTCCATGTACTTATCATATAAGGTATTAGCGGACAGAATAGAGTAATGATAAGCTCTGTTTGAGTCCTTTTACACACATTTTTTCCTCGGTGGGATTTACTTGTATTTTGTATCGTTGAATCAAAGTCTTGGAGTCTTTTGTCGACAACGCTGAGCTGATTTTTGGATAACTCGGCAACAGAAAGGTCTCGGGACTTCCTCTCTTGTGCCGATGCATCTTACTCACTTATTTATCTTGCTGTTAGCCCTTATGACGTGAACTCAGTAACTGAGTTTTGCAGACTGTGAAGATTAAGATTTGAAAATCAAAATTCATTTTAGTCTGGAGTTTTTTTTTTTTAATAACTGATTTAGAGCTGTTGAGTTTTCTGCTTGACTGCATGACACGACTGTGTGTCTTCAGCAACAATAGGCTTGGAAATGCAAGTCACTCATCGGTGGTTTTGGTTTACCTCTAAATCCTAAATAATGGTCCTCTGTAAAGCAACAAACAGAAAAGGAGAAACCTTAGTCACGGTGATAGCAGCGTGTTGTTGTTTTCCCCCTGATAAATTATTGCATTCTGATTGGACGTTTGTGCTTGACCTCTGAATGTGCCTCTCTCTTTATAAGCCGAGCGGGAGGCAGCCGGTTACCTGCTGACCGTCTGCCGTGGCTGACAATAAACATGTTCCGCGTGCTCTGGGTTATTCTTCCAACTCTGGCTGTCGTGGTGCAGGGTGGTGCGTCCTCGGGGAGTGCTGAGGACCTCCTCAAAGGGGGAGCAAAAAACAATGGCGGGGGTGCTGCAGCCGCCGGGAACGTGGCCAATGCTCAAAACGGAGTTCCGCTGGCCGGTGAGGCCGTCATGGCGCGCCTCGTCCAACTTGGTGGGTCACTTTTCATCCAGCCAATAGGAAACCCCGGTCAGCCCCCGTTGCAGCAGCTAATTCCCATTTCAGCTCTCCTGCAGGGTGGGACCTTTGTTGTGGGACAGGGCGGAGGAGCAAACGGGAATCTGCAGCTGGATCAGCAAGCCGGGGGTGGGCCAGTGGTGCTGCTCGCTGCGGCGCCCCAGAATAACGCCGGAGTAGGCCCTCAGATGTTCTCGGTGTCTGGGCCCAACAACCAGCCGCAGCAGCAGCAGCAGCAGCAGCTGGGCGTGGCTGCTACCGGCGGCGGCGGCGGCGCGCAGGCCAGAGGAAGATTGAGGTTTCAGCGTTCAGTGGCAGCTCGTCTTCGGAGAACGCAGTCTCCCTCTCTGAAAGCCGAGGCGGAGGAAGAGGAGGAAGAATGCTCCGGGATGGACACAGAGGAGAAGCAGCAGTGATGAGACCATGCTGCTCTGACTGATGCAACCTTTATACTCTCAGATCTGTCATATAAACAGCATTCAGAAATTGTGATCTTAAGAAATAATTGTTATCATAACTACTGGTCAATAAATTGATTGAAATTTCAAGTGCTGAGACTTTGTCGACTGTTTTGTTTACATTTAATCTGTCTCTCAAGGTATACCCAATTAAATAAAAAAAAAAAAAATAGCAACTCACCATGGTTTATTTTTATCAGAGTTGAGTAAATATATACACAAACTTCTATTTCCAGTGTATTCTCAGCGTGAAACCTGGTCATTTGGCTCTCTGAGCTTGAAAAGCAAACACGCCACAACATTTACATCACTGCTTAGCAGGGTAACTGAGTGCTGCTGATTAAAGGCCATGACGGGATAAAAACAAGCAATCCAATCTCCTACATGAGAGAAATTATTATATTCACTCGGGGAAAGACCAGTTTTCACAAAGTAAACCTCCAAGCAAGAGAAAAAAAAAAAATCCTCTCAGGGAACACGACCGCGGTGTGTAATTAAATGTCCAGACCAGACTTCCCACATGGTGTTTACGTATGTTACTGTGGGCAGCCTAGTCAGCAGCCAAGAAACTGTTCCCAGACAGTCTGTGGATGAGAGCAAAAAAAAAAAAAAAAAAGAGAGTCAGCTATATGCAGGAAATACATTTAATGATCACAATATGCTGAGATGAACAGCCTGTCAAAGCTCCTAGAAGTAATGGAGAAATTATATCATGTTTTTTTCTTACCCTTTTTGGTTTAAGTGCATATAAGTTAGGTATTTATAAACACAAGTCCTAATTAAATTATTTTGCTTCGTGGCGTGGAAGCTATTCCGTATGATTACCAGAATTAAATCACAAGATATTAGTGAGTGTTATGATTTATATCGACAATGTTGAATTTTAGTTCGATGTCCTAGTTGTAATGTTTTAATGGCAGCTATAAATCTAAATTCAGTTATGATGATCTGACGATGGGTTTAGGTGTTTCAGGTAATTGTTCAGTCATTCTGATCAAAGTGACTCACGAGCTCGGAGGTGTGCGTGACGGATATCTTGCGCCTTTCTAACATATTCATCTCCCTTTAATATACAGGTTGTTTTTACTTTCTATTGTTACAACATGAAACTTCAGCGTATTTTATTGGATTTTTATGTGCTAGAAACCAGTGCAAAGCAACAAACTAACTGTGAAGTGGAAGGAAAAATCATACTTTGTTTCCAAAGATTTTTTCAAATAAAAGTCCAGAAAGCATGGCATCCATTTTTATTTACCCTGTTTAAGTCAATACTTTTGAGATTCACCTTTAACTGTAATTAAAGCTGTTCCGTCTTTTGGGGTGTCTCTCTACCGGCTTTACAGGTCTTGAACCTGAACTATTTGCCCATTCTTCCTCGTGTAAAGCTCAAAGCCAGTCAGATTGGATTAAGAGTGTCTGTTAACAGCAGTTTTCAAGTCTGGCAACTGGACTGAGGACTGGACTATGACTTGATTGTTCTAATACTTGAATGTACTGGGATCTAGGGGGATTAAGAGTTTAGCTTTTGACCAACGTGGGAATATTTTAAGGGTTTAACTCATGTGTGGAGACATTAATGATTGTAAGTTAAAGTGTATGAGAGGTATGATGGAGCCATTGGTTTTTCTATCTTCAACATGCTCCTTTTCTAACCACTTGTGTTAACTGGCACATCTAAGCCATTTTTATTTCATCGTTTATTCAAAATACATAAATACATGAATTAAATGTGCTTTGATCTAAACAATTCCTCCACCTCTGGTGGTTTAGGGATTTTCTCCTGCTGCCTCCCAAGCCTTAATATCTTTTGCTGCCTTCGGCAAGTTTACTTCCAGGATTACCATCTATTTGGTTCCATGTATCTTCCATCTAACCTGACGAGCCAGATGAATTTCGTTCCGCTTAGCTCCGTCTAGCTTCACTCACATCCATCTGGGACCTCTCCCATAGAGAGTGATTTCTTCAACTAATTTTATTGTCCAGCCAATCAGGACGCAGGGCTGGAGTTTCATAGATGTGACGTAGCGGAGAAGCGACCGTGACGTGAGACTGTTTTGATAGCAATGGCGGCTCGTCGAGGAAGCAAGTGTTAACATTGATGCTGCTACTTCTTCTGTGTTGTCTAATCTACCTGATATTGTTTCATTAAAAGAACATCAGAGAACGTCTCTGAAGGCTTTTGTTGGTGGAAACCATGTTTTCGCCCTTCTCCCGACCGGATTTTGGCAAGTTTTGTTTTTTCCTGCATCACTCTCATCAGCGTCACGGGTTAGCTTCGGTGTGAGTGGTTGAAATAGCACGTTGATAAAGATGACAGACAAGTGGCTTATCCAATCATATGCAAGGATTTTTGATAAGGCCCAGCCTTCAAAAAAGGCAATTCCTATGGATCTGTTCCAGATGGATGAGTGGAGCTAGATGGAGCGAAATTCATTTGGCTAGGGTCAGGTTATCTTCCATCTTCCAGCTTTGAGCAGCCTTCCCATCCTTGCTGAAGAAATGTACTCCCACAGCATGATCCTGCCGCCCTATGTTATACTATGCAGATGATGTGCTCTGCTAGTCGTCCGCCACGCATAAGGCTCAGTTCCACTGACCTTTCTCGGTTTGGCTTGCCTGCCTTCGGCTCCTCCTCGAAATGTTTAGATTTATCTTCTTCATAAAACTCTAAATTTTGGAGTTTTATGAAGGAGATAAATGTAAACATCCACACATGCATGAGAATAGCTCTGACGCCATTCAAGCCCAGGTTCAAAATCCTGGCAGGGCAAGCAAGAGCTCACTTCTCTCACTGAAAGTAAAAGAAAAAATATGATTGTCCAAAAATTTTCTGTTATTAAATGTGTTCTGAATTTAAATCATTTAAAAGTTTGAGACAGCTGAGTCCAGATGGGAAACATAAAACAGAAAATCCAGCTTTCCTCCATTTGCTTTTTTTAAGTCAGACACTTCAGAGCGTGCACAATATTATTGTTATGCTTGTTTTTTGTGTACATGACATCATAACTTTACTCAGTAAATTAGGGAACATCAGAAATTAGAATGGATGTTCAGCTCCATTTTTCAAAACAAAAAATATTGTCAAAAGATTCTTGAATAAGACTGAATTCATTTCATTTGAATCAAGGCATGCAGATGTTGATACAACTACGTAGCCATATATATATATATATATATATATATATATATATATATATATATATATATATATATATATATATATATATATATATATATATATATATATATATACATATATACTTAGCATATGTATGCTAAGTAGTTAAATAGTTGGACTTCTGGACCTTGGCATCATGAAATATTGTCGGAGTGGCCCTCTTTAAGTTTTAATTGAATACCCCTGCTCTAAAACATGTCAAACAGCACAGAATGAGGATATTCATTTTAATATTTTTTTCTACTATGACTTTACTTGTGATTCTATGGAACGTTTTAGTCGATGGAAGGAAAAATACAAACTAAAATAAAAACTGTACGCATCACCTTCTTCCACACTGCTGGAGAGTTACAGCATGGAGGAAACCTAGCTGGGCCTGTTTCTGGCCTCTTTGTGTATGGTGAGGAGGCTTTTTGACCAGAAGTTGGTTTCAAATGAACCGTGAACTATTAAATTGAATAAACTGCTGAATATTGTCCGTTTCCGACTTCTGAAAGTCATGATATAAAAGTTATGTTGCTTGCAGATTATTTTGTACTTGTATAATAGTTCTAATACCACATACTAAATACAGCTCCTTCAACAGTTATTGGGGTTCCAGGTAAAATTTCAATGAATTATTGAGTCTTGGTGGAACACAAGATGGCCCTAATTGGTGCAGATTGTTCATGGTGAGCTTCTTAGATAAGATAAGATAAGATAAGATAAGATAAGATAAGATAAGATAAGATAAGATAAGATAAGATAAGATAAGAAATGGGGGGCAATAGGGATGTGATTAATCTATAAATGTGCTAAGAGGACACTAAAATATGACAAAAGACTTGAAATGAAAAGTCCCTCCGTTTGGAGCTGACAGTTCTAAACAGCATTGACTCAAGCAGGCCAAATACAACTATTTGCGACACACCTCAGGTTTTTCCTTGTAAAATAATTTTAAAAACCATGCATGCCTTTTCTATTTCCCAATTATGGAGGACTTTGTGTTGATCTGTCACATAAAGTAGAAAAAAAGAGTACACTGAATTTGTGGTTGCAGCATGACAAAATAAAGGAAAGGGTTAGACGTATAAATGTTTTTACAATCCACTTTAAGTAGACGTATAAATGAGCTTTTCTTGCTCTGATACAAAGCTACGACGTTGTCATCTGTTTTCCTGCTGAAACCACAATCCTCAACATTTAAAGGGTTCTTAATGGTTTGTAAGTCAGTGCCGTCCGCAAACCCCTAAAGCTTCCCGGTGAGACACTAAATCGCTCCGTCATCTTTTTGTGGTCATTCACCCGCGTGAATGAACAATAGTGACCGAGGTAAAATCTTTTTTAAAAAAAAAAGGTAACTTGTGACTTTTACCATTCCTTAAAGCTTTTCATAATGAAGATGTCATTTCCCAAGTTCCCATGACACACAGGTGACAAATGCAGAGTGCAAAATTAGCACTTTTCTTCTTTCTAATTGGTTCGCAATAATCTCTGGGACCCATAAAAAGGTGCTCCCAAAGCAAAAAAGTTACAGTTCTCCTCCAACACCTGAAGGAAGAGTGCTTTTTGCAGATTTCGAGGTGCAAAAATGAAGTTTCTTCTCTTCACTGTATTTGTGGCGGTCGTCTCCAGCGTAAGTACCGTCTGTCTACATCTCTCTCTTTAGTTTCTGCTGTCTTTCTGTTACACTCCATCGCAACATCTTTTTTTTTTGTTTCCTCTAATCTCCTGCAGGTCAGTGGAGGCAAGGTGAGAAACAAACAGTATGAATCAAAGCCTGATTTGTGATATAATTGGCTACAGACAATAAAAAAAATCTGTTTTTTCTTGTAGACAGCAAAACTGTTGGCAGCTATGAATGCTGGGATGCTTAACGGGATGATGGCTGGAGGTCTGAACCCACCTCTGGTAGCTGGAGGTGGAATGGGTTTAGTTGGGCAGCCTCCATTTGCTCAGGTCAGTCCAGAAGCTCATAAAATTGTTAGTTTGACACAAAGTTATGTCACATGTTGAATATATTTTCATTTATGTCCTTCTCACAGTTTGTTCCTGGACTTCCTGCCTTTGCTGTTCGAGCTCCAATCCCTAATGTGTTCCCTGCTGCTGTCAATCCGGTTAGCAGTCGTGTCAATGCCACAAAACTCATCCTCTGTTTTTTTTTTTACACTTTCACAGTTCATATTTGTGTCTGTATTGTTTAGTACCAGTTCCCTATGATGGGCGCTCCCCAAATGCCCCAAATGAATCCTCCTCAACAATTTCAGATGGTAATCACTCACTTCCCTCTAAAGATGGTTGCGTTTCGTTAACGTTAATCAGCAGAATGGTGAGGACCTCGTGTTTTTCCTTTAGGGAATGGCGGCTGGTGCCATGCAGCAGCAGCAGCCTCCCTTCCAGGCTTTTCAGGCTCCCGCTCAGCCTCCTTTTCAGGCTCCCGCTCAGCCTGCCGTTCAGCCTGATCCGCTACGTAGGTTCAGGGTAAGAATTAACGAATGAGCATTTGTAGTGCTCTGTAGACAGTCTGTGAGATGCTTTCGAACTTGAAGGGGTTGAATGTCTCTCTGTTTATCTGCAGCGTCAGACTGTGAAATCTAAAAATGCAGGGCAGTCTGCTGTGGACACACAGGTATAACGATTCACTTCATGTCATTTTTTGTGATCCTGTTCTGACACATGCATGGTCATTCATTATTTTCCGCTGTTACCTACATATGTCAACAGGTTCCACGTCCCCCCGAGTCCACAGCGGTTCCTCCCTGTGACAACAAGGCAGCTAGCTAAGTTCACAATGGCATTTATGTCAAGAGCCACGATGACATGAAGAGGCATCTCACGTTGTCTTGCTCCAATTATCTCAATCATTTTGATCAAAATAAAATCTGTCACTTTTTGCACGTTTGATTTCTAATAAAGAAATTATCACGACTGGGATTTATTTGAGTGTAATTTGTTGTGGCTCATTGCTGCCATCTAAAGGTAAAAAATTCAATTTAATGAAAAGAATTATCAAAAGCAAACAAAATAGCAAACAGAACTCTAAAAAGCGTGGTGTCCATCCATCTTCTCTTCAATTCAAACCTGCTTCTCTGTTCCGGCTGAAGAAATGCATCCCATGATCCTGATGCTGCCACCAGTAATTTCCCAGCATCTCTCCATCTCTCTCTCCCTGACCTGCCTGGTGTGTTCTTTGCTCTTTAAGATGTTTGTTGCCTGATCTTCTCCAACAACCCTTTGACGGCTTCCCAGAACAGCTGGATTTATACTGAGATCAAATTACACGCAAATGGGATTTATGTACTGATTAGGTGACTTCTGAAGGCAGCTGGTTGGATTTATGGGTTTATTTAGGGACATTGAAGTGAAGAGAGTGGTGGGAAAAAGCCCCCAAATTTAGATACTTCACACTTCAGTGCTACTTTGTTTTACTTTCCCACAAAAAATCCCAGTAAAACAAATGAAGGTTTGTGGCTGTACTTTGACAAAATATGAAAAAAAGGGTTTGAATACTTTCACAATACACTTTAGGTCAGCAGTGGCAGTTAAGAAGCTTTAGAATAGAATAGAATAGAATAGAATAGAATAGAATAGAATAGAATAGAAATACCCTAATTGTGCCACAATGGGGAAATTTAGGCTTGACAGTAGAAAAAACACGTAGACAGGATACATAGGAGTTACACACCAGATTGAGTAATTTGATGTGAATTTCTAAGCCAAAGGAAAATGCAGTTATCAGAAAGGGAAACAAAGAAAGAAAAAGTGAAGTTATTAATTTATAAATTGGCATATTCAGGTGAAAAGGCATACATTGGGTAAAAAATGTTGCTTGGCAGACTTTACCCCTTGCTTGAGCTTTGGGGACTTGGTCACTGGGCAGACCTTGGTGAAAGTATTTTTATTCATCCTTCAAAAGAAGTTTTCCTTCACTTTGTTAACCTATAAAAACATTTCCAACCTGCAAGCAAAACATGGTCTTTCAGTAATTTAAAGAACCGTATGCTTATGTCGACTGATAGCCATGCTGGGATTCAGGTTCTCTTCTGAAATGTCCTGCATAAACAAAACCTTTCCTGGGACAGGTTTAATCTCAGTTTTAGACAGCAGTTTGAATTTTGATTGGGTAATAAACTTTGATTGAATAGAAATATTGAACTGTAAATTGTATAGTTTGTAAAGACATTAGACGTTTGTCTAATGTCTTTAGAGGATTTATCATAATCTAGAAAGGTAAAGTATAAATTAGGCTTTACCATGCATTGAAATTCTTTCAACAGTACATTTGTACATTAGTACTAAAAAAAAAAAAATACAATAATTGTGTCTTCCACAGAAAATAGTTCATCCTGGGTCATCAGTCTACATCCCCATATTTTCCTCCAAGTAATTTAAGACGTCTTTAAAATTTAGATCAGCTCTACCATTCAGCTCATTTTCCATCTGATAGCAGATAAAACAAATTGACTAAATCACATCTGCTGCACATATAAGAGTCCTGGAAACAGTGATATCCATGCTAACTTGAAGGATGTAGACTTGATGGTAAACTGGAGCAAGAAAAGGTTGGAGGACAAGTTCTAACATTCCCACGTTAGCATGCCGAGAACAACTGAAAGAGCTGTAAAATTGGCAATATTACTCCTGTTTGGTTTGCTCCACGTGCAAAACTTTATCATAAACCATTGTAGACATTTTATATTGATCAGTTTATTGCATTAAGTCTATTTTTATCAAATATGATCTGTAGCTCCAATGTATTCTACATTGTATGGGGAATAACATTTCCACTCTAATATTTAGAACACAGATAAATGTCCTTGCCACTCCTAAAAAAAATACTTTAATAAAATGCAGTCAGTGAAGCAATAACAGCACATTATCCATCAATAATTGCGAACGAAAACAGAAAAATAGAAAAGAGAGAAAAACAGTTGATTTTGCCGTCTGTCTCGCCAGCAGCCGCTCAAACTAACAGCGTTGAAATGTTTGGATTATTGAGGGCTACATGAACCATGTGACCGGCTGTCGACGACTTCAAAGTTGTGTCCTGACACTCACTATATGGCACTGGTTTACAGCAATCACTGTGGTTAGCTCACAACTTGTTACAACTTATGTGTTAATCTGTGGGACACATCTCGCTGGTGATCATTGGGGAGAGGAACGTGATCGTAGAAAACTCGGATGAAATGCTGTGCAGATTTTCATTTACGATTTAAATTGGGTTATTGTATTCATTTCAAAGGTCCTTATCAAGTAATTAGTTTCTTCACACAGTTAAACAAATTACCCCTCGAGTCACAAACACGTTGTCTTGCATTACTTACGACACACAAGTGAAAAGGAAGCAGGAAGAAGAGAAATCTGGCAAAACCAGCCCCGTTGCCATGGATAACAAAGTATATTTCTTGGCCATATGCATCAATTATATATAGTTATGGCTCCCCAGCGGAAGCCTGAATAACACTGCAGTTTTGAATGCTTATAATAAAGCAACCCAGTCTGTTGGTCCACAATGGGGAAATGTAGTGGTGTCATAATTTGGCCCCTTAATACTGTATGTGTCAGTTCTAGGTTTTATTTGGCCTTTTCATTCACATTGGCTTGCAACTCTGTCAAAAAACCCCAAAAACATGCCTTTGATTTCCCGTAATTTATGTTGAAGACACAACATTTAAAGTATGCATCTACTTTCTGAAGTGTGAAGTTATGGTGGATGATATATAAAATATTCCATTTTGACTTTAGAATATTTCATGGCTGGGATCCCATCACAGAAACACGCTGGAGTTCTCTGAGCTCCTGAGAGCGAGCCATTCTTTAACAAATGTTTGTAGAAAGTGTCTGCATGCCTGCAGCTTGATGTTAAACACTTGTGGCCATAACAGTAATTAGAACACCTGATTTCTATTATTTGGATGGCTGAGGGAATACATTTCGGCTTGTTTTTGAATTTGGCCAAATTGCAAACCTAAATTTGCATGTTAGACACCTAGACTTTAATGATACCCTTTCCCCTTTGATTTGTAAGATGAGCTTGTAACAGGTTTCAGGAATGTGCAAGCAGATCTATCCCAAAATCATCCTTTACCCAGCCTAGACCCAGATCTACTTCATTCCTGTCGGAAGAGCCGCATCTAACCAAGCACTCATATATAAACATAGTGCTAGGCTCTGATTTGGTATCTGCGTGAAGGCCAACTACCACTGGGTGTCTGGAGTAAAATCTGTGCAAGCGTCTTTGCTTTGTGAATGTCAGTTACCCCAATGGTAAATGTGTAAAGTTAGATCTCAATGTGTAACTCTGTTGGAGGTATAACTTTATGGGCAGAATTATACTTTAATGGAAGCTACAAACTAGAAAACAGCCTGACCTAAAATCTTGGTAAAAGCTTTTCCCTTTGCAGAAATGTTCACGTGTATTGTGTATTTACTTATTTAGTATTCAATTAAAATATATCCTTTATTAATCCCAACGGAAATTGAAATGCTAGTATAACTTATGTTATAGATGCCGATGACTGTATGCAGGAAGGATTTCGTGCAGCGGTCCGTCTTACAGATGTGGAGAAGCTTCTCACTGAAGACTCTGCTGTGGTATGACAATCTGATGAAGAGGATGCTCAGGGTTGTCTTCATTTATGAAGAATGTCTCCGTGTAAAATCATCTCAATAGTCTCTAGAGGGCTCCCCAGAACAGAGTCGGCTTTCTTTATTAGTCTGTTGAGCTTCTTCAAGCCAATTGCATCTGATGCTGCCCTAACAGATAAGAAGAGAAAACACACAACAGAAAATATCTGCAGCATCTTGCTACAAACACTGAAGGACCTAAGCTTCCTCAAGATGTCCAGTCTGCCCTGTCCCTTCTTGAAGACGCTATACTCAAATGACCTTTAGACTGCATTGTGTCTTGGAAAATGTAATGGTAAGATTGTCTCATTAAGGACTGCGCGAGTGATAGAGTGATGTTTGGATCACAGGACATGATAGTATTATAAATGGAACAGAACCCTTGGCCACCCCATGGCTATAAATGCATCAAGTTATGTGACCTTTATTTCTTTAAAATTGATGCAACTCAGATACTCACTCGGCAGATGATGCTACACATCATATTTTTGTTTATCAACACCTCTGAATTTACAACAGATGGTACAAGAAAGATGGATCTCCTTAAAAAGGCCCTATAAACACTATGTTATGTACCCCCGGCACTTTGTATTCTGATTGTGTGTTGATTAATGTTCTTGATGACCTGTGAACAGACCGTTGCTCTGTATTTCTTTTAACTTTCAATTAACGTTTTGCAGAAAAAAAGATAGCAGTTTCTGAAACAGCCTTAACAAGATGGTTAGGTAAACTATTGTCTACACTTCCTGAATGAATATTATGGAAACATTATGCAAACTTTAGCTAGATATGTCATCAAAATGTATAGAATTGCAGAACCTGTCTTTAAATGTTGCATTCCACTCTGTAAATACGGGGAATGAACACAGACTAAATAGAACGCAGCCCTGCTATGGCCATTGCAGCTTCTGTAGCTTCAGCCTACTCAACAGGTAGAACACGCAACACTGTAATCTTTTTTTTTTTTTTATGTATGGGGTTGTCGGCACAAGTCAATGACATAGAATGGCTGCATCCATAGCATCCACTGTAGCAATGGTAGAAAATGTAACACACACGTTTTTCTGAGAACACATTGAAATTTTCAGTGAAACTATCAAATGAAATATTATCTACCTTTCCTGTATAAAGATTTTGAAAATATTATGAATACCTCTCACTAGTAATGCCATCAAAATGCATATAAATGCATTTGCTTTCCACATAAAGTACGGGGAACTGCAGCTATTTCTTTTTTTTTTTTTCGCTGGGAGAAACTTGATAGTCACGTGACCTGGCTGCAAGCCAATGTAAATAAACTAGGCCAAATAAAATGTAGGAATGAAACGTATTGAGGAGCCAAATTGTGACAATACTACGTTTCCCACCGTGGACCAACATGGCCAACACGTTTTGCAGTGAGACTGGGTTGCCTCAGAACAGAGATAAAAAGGGGGAATGAGGGGGAAAATTAACAGTGAATACAGACCAAAGCATTGCCGTTACACTTTATATAGACCTCAACTGAATGATTTCAATTTGAAAAGGAGGAAATGAAAAGCATGCCATATCCCCTTTAAATGCCAAGATAGAAACTCCTTGTGACGCTACAAAAAGGAAGCAGATAGAGTGGATGGATGGATGGATGGATGGATAGAGTAGGTGCAGGCATGTTGAAGGATAGAAACCAAATCTGAAGACAGGGACCACTGCACCAGCGCCAACCTTGATTCTTTAGACACCAAGATCCGTCTACATGACAAGAAATACGCCTGACAAATGTTTGATCGTGAGCTCTCTGCTCCATTGTTTTTCTTCTTTTTCTCATTACGTACGCAAATTTGTGTGGCTCCTTGTGCGCTTAACTACATGCTACAAGTGTTAACACGTGCACCTAATCTTAAATAGAGTCTTGAGTAACTTTGGCATCTCTGTCGAAGCCGTGGAAAAGGTGTCAACGAGGTGGAAAAAAAAAACGAGACAGTGTGGAGATTCTCTCATCTCTGCAGGTGGGGAAGTGCACACATTTAGAGATTATGAATCTCTGGAGAGTTACGAACAACTCCACGCAGGGCTTGTCATGGTGCGCAGAGACATGACATACACCTAATGACAGACTTAGCAGTCCTGTGTTGTAAGAGTCTGAGTCTGTTGTCATGAGAAATGTCTGTCATTCTGACCACATATTGTCTGGATGAGCTGCTGGCGGACTGTTACAACTCGCTGGCAGAGAATTTAAAAGGCATCTGGACGCGACCGAGGAGACAGACGCTGAGAGAAGAAAGAAGAGCAACGGTAAGCTGAGTTCCTTCGCGCTCAGATTTTAAAGAAGTTCGAGAAGACTGCAGGTATTGTATGAACCTTTAACCAAACGCGCATGTCTCGGCTCACTGCAGGACACGATGAAGCTGCAAAGTACTCTTCTGGTAATCTGCCTACTCAGGTCAAGCCTTGCACTACCAGTGAGTTGTAGTCAGATCCAGCATCGTTATGCATTAACAAAGTATGTTATTTTTAATGGTTGATTCAATTCTGTGAATATTTTCCTGAAGGTACAGATTGGGCTTATCGCAAGCAACAGCAATGAGGTAAATCACATACAAAGATTTTCTTTCTGCATTTCTTGCTATGCAATAAAAAAATAAATGAATCAAACAAATTTAACCGTTTTTGTTATTAAGATCTTGAGACTGAATGGATTGACTCTCGCAGCTCTTGGACAAACACAGGTGCACAAAAAAAAAACGGCTACGGTGGAAAAAGATTTGTGCTTTTTCTGCGTCTGAAACACTGAATTGACTCCTGTGTGCCTTTCGTCTTCTCCAGGGCTCCATACTGCCCCAGTATGTGCTGCAGCAGCAGACGCCCGACGTCTTGTTCACCCCACAGCTGTTGAATTTGAACCCTCAGCTGGCGGGTCCTTTCGGTCCCCAGGGCCCACAACTGTTGCTTCCCAACCAGGGCAACCAGCTAACACCCATGCTTGTGGCTAATGGCCAGCAAGAGCAGCTTGGACCGGCGCAAGACCCGAACAACCCCAACGTCCCTCAGCAGGCCCAGAACCCTGTCCAGGTACCCGCCCAGACAATCACAGGATCCTGCAAATGGATTTGTTTCACCCCTGCAACTTCTGCAATATTTCTCTTGCAGATGTATCCGCAGTTTCAGTATCCCTCGTTCGGATTCCCTCAGCTTCACAGACAACAGGTTTTTATTTAAATACTCCGACCCAATTGTATGCATTGTATTGTTTAGAATTTCATTATTAATAAAAGTTTTTTTTTTTTTTTTTTTTTTAAAGGGCTACCCTTACTTTGTACCACGGTATGGCTATGCCCAGCAGAGGAACCCGGCGGTTCTGCCCAACAACGGACAGCAGAACCTGGAAAGAACCACACAGAGACCACAACTCCCCCTGCAGGTATTTATTTTAGTTTCAAAAAAATACTTTTCAATGTTCATCGGTTCAAACGCAGGTTTTTGATCATTACTAAGTGCATTTATTTATGAAGCACCTTTCACAGTTAAATAATCAAAAAGTGCTTTACAGCAAGGAACAAAGAACGAGGTATGCAACCCCAGAAACACAGCCTGAGAATTTTCTTGGGAGAGAATGATTCAGTCTTCAGTGCAGGTGAAACCACACCAATGGACCGGCGAAATCAGTTTAAAAAGTAAAAAAAAACAAAAATCGGTTTACTGTGTGGAATCTTTTAAATTAAAGGTTTGAACAACAAACTGATGACTCAACGCCAAGGCTTAATGATAATAACATAGCTGAGCGAGTTGAGCCAGAACAGCGTGGATGTGATGTGTTGCAATGATGTCTTGCAGCCAAAGCAACCAGACAGTTGATCTGTTTGCATAGTAGGGCACTGCTGACTCTGTTGACCTCTCGCTGATGATTCTTGCGATGCAGGACTTATGTCCCAGTGCTTTCTTTTGCTTAGTTATGAGGTAATAGTCGTTTTCAGCAATATTTTCAGCAGCTTAGGCTTGAAACTGAATTTTTTTTAAATGTTCTGAATTTATATTATTAAAACGTTGCTGTATCTTTTCTTGATTGGCTCAAGTCTGTGAGGATGTCTGTGCTTTTTAAACAAACTGAAAGAGCAGAGTCAAAAGTTTTAAATATCTATCTATCTATCTATCTATCTATCTATCTATCTATCTATCTATCTATCGATCAATCCTCTGATCTAACCGTAACACACTTTCTATTTCAGCAGGGCTCTAAGCCACAGCTACAGACAGAAAAGGTGGGATATTACTTTTGTTTTTGTTCCCAATTTAAACATTAAATCTTGAACTATTTCGTTTAGTAACTTTCTCTGTGCATTTTGCCAGACATGGCAAGCAGGGACTCAGAGAGAGTCCACCACGGTTCCCCCTGATCCCCGTGGTGATGCAACTGGTCCCGGGACTGATGAGGTAGTCCTTCCATACATGTAAACGATGTGTTTGGCATCCATTGAGAATTTCTCGCCATGCTTAAGTTAACTTTTGTTTTCCTTTTCTTAACCCCAGGGTAATGGCAGCTTTCCCTTCCTGTTTGAGCCGTAGATGTTACATGGAACGAAGTAACATCATTGCTGTGGTGAAAAAAAACGCCTGAGGAAGTGTTTGCTACAACCTTACTGGAACTTATTTTTTGCTTTGACTACATTTTCAATAAATAATTTTGTCAAATGAAATAGTTTTCAATTGAGAGTGAGTTTTCTTGTCCCATGCAAGCTTGATTTTGCATCTCTCTTAAATCTGAAATTTAAAACATTTCCAATCATACTGCCAACCCAGTCCTGGGTCAAATAAAGACACACATTATTGGTTGATTTACAACAAATGAAAAAATACTTGGGTTACAGATTTCAGCCAGCACACTGGATTAAGGTTTTAACCTAAATTACAGGATAAATTAACTGATGTTAAATAACAACACCATTAGTGAGTTAATGAATTAAATAGAGGGCTGCAATTATTTGTTATTATTTTTAGTTAAATCCTTTATTAAAAAGGATTAAATGTCCCCACAAGTTTGGCCAACTTTGGCCTTAAAGGCTGCTGATATGCATGTTTTTAGACGTTATCCTGGCTAAGCACACCTGAACCAATGAATGGGTCATTACTACGCTTGTGCAGAACTTGGTGCAATACTGAGGGTTTTCAGCCATCACTTCGAATGTGACATTTTACCAATAACCATGGCAATAAAGTATTCCTTACTCCACCCATCATCCCTTACCCTAAACCTCGGGTTGTAGACTAGACCAGGGGTTCCAAAAGTGGGGGTCGCAAGACACCACATGTGGGTTGTGAGATAAGATGTTATAGAATATCCTAGTTTTAATATAGTAAACGTATACCTTCAATGGTGGAAAATTAAATGTATTTATCAATATGTAATACCACACATTTCTTTGTTTAAGAGCATGCAACAGTATTTCAGCATGAAGCACGTATTTATTTAGATATTTAATAATATGCTATACCACGTCTGTCTTTGTTAAATAGCATGAAATAAAGTATGTCAGTATGAAATCACCTATTTGATATGCCATATGGCTGTCTGTTAAATACCATAAATTTATGAAATACATTGTTTCAACAAAATATTTCAGCATGAAAACATATTTGTTTTGTGTAACAGCGTCCTGTATCATAACCACATCTCTGCGGTTTGTAACAAACCAAACCATGTGAAAATCGGGTAAAAATTCTGGGAGTTATAAGGTAGGAAGGTAAGGTAGGTTTATTTGTATAGCACTTTTCAGTAACAAGACATTCAAAGTGCTATACATAAACCAAACTGGGTGAAAATCAGGTAAAAATTCAGGGAGATATGTTTTTTTTAGCTGGGCAAACAGCTTCCTTGGTGCAAATAATTGCACTGGGGGACCCATCCAAGATGGCGGCTGCAGTAAAACGGCAGTGCCAGTCCATGGAGTGTCTACCTATAAACTGCCTATGTCTAGAACTGAGGATCTGAAACTGCTGTCTCTGGGTCTGCAGACACATAACCCAGGTTTATCATCACTTATTTTACTTTTATACTTTAGAGTCCAAATTTGCAACTTCACTTAAAAAAAACAAGCCTAAAAAATGTGACTCACACATTTTAAAAGAGATTTTAGAAAAAAAAAAGAAAAAGCCCAAAGTCGCTTATAATAAGCAGACTTGGGAACAGTAAAGAAGAGATGTTAGGTAAACTGATAGGATTTCCCCTTTGTCCAATCAACTCCTTGTAACTGGGTAAAGCAGGAGTAAAATGACTGACAAAAAACTTGCAAAGGACACTGAGAGATGTAGTTAGTTCAGAAAATGTGTTTGTTTTGCAGTGGATATCAGTTTTTCAAAAGATAATGAACAAGGTAAGCAAGTTTTTACATTATGATTTCCAAACACAAGCAATTACTTTGGTCTTCTTTTGCTGCTGGGGTGGGGGGGGTGGGGGGGTAAATAATGGGTAGATTGTGGTAAAAAGTGGGAAACATATCTTGGAGCCATGGAGTCCGACTGAAAAAGGAAAAGAAAAACATCATTGACAATAATAAGAATTTCAACAAAAAGCTAAGAATTGTTATCTCTCATTTTGCACAAACTGTAAACCTGGTAACGAGTCAGATTACACCTTGTCTGTAACACTACACTAGAGACGGCTACTCAAAGTTGGTTGCAAAAATAAAAGACCTCAGCCTCGACTTTGACTTTTGTCCCAAAGACTTCAAACTGGACTTGGACTTGAGTCTCAGACCAAAGCATCGGCTGGATCTCAATCTCACACTGAAGACAGTTCAAGACACTTTTCTGAGGGGTCGCTGAAGTATGAGGCAAAACTAATAAATGAAAGATTGTCTACATTCCCTGAACGAAGATTGTGAAAATATTATGCCAATTTCTCTCTATAAACACCATCAAAAGGCCTACAAATGCAAATACGTTCTTTCAAATGTTGAGGGGCTTTTGTTTCTGTTTTTTTTGGATGGGGAATGTTGAAACAGGTCAGTGATGTAGAACGCAGAAACGGCTGAAAATTTTACATTCTTCCGTTTCTCTAAGGACACTGAAATCTTTGGTGAAACTAATAAATGAACGATTGTTTACATTCCCTGCATGGAAATTACAAAAATATGCATACTTCTCTCTTGAAATGTTGTCAAAACATCTTCCTCAGCCTGCGCCTAGTGACCCCCACCTTAACGAAGATCAGCAACAACGAGGCTGCAGGTCCAGACATAGTATCAGGTCCGAGGCTAAAATCATGTGCTGACGGCTTCTTGATCCCCAAACCAAATTTTTATTAGTGAACCAGCTTTTATCCAGTCCTCCTGATAATGGCATCAAAATGTAGATAGAGAATTTATTTGGTATAAACCAAATAAACTCTGTTGTCACACAAAAAGTTTGGAAAACTACATTCAAAATGGTGTGCTTGTCTTACAGACACATGCCAAAAGACGACTGCTTGAGTCTAGAGAATCCCATGTAGTTCGATGTGAATCAGCTATCAGGTCTTCTCTTTAGGAAAATGGTCTAGCTGTGCGCTTGAACTTGGAGTCTACAAACTAGATAAAAAAGAAGTTCAGGATTTCTAATATTTAAATCTCCGCAAATATAATCCGTTTTGTTTTTACCACAGAGGCTAAGGGCTACTCCAGGCACTTATGCCGATGAAGTGCCTGTTTTTTGTTGTTGCTCACAATAACTTACCTCATCAAGTAGATTAAATTGAAAAAAAAAGCATATGCCCAAATGGAGCACGACAAAGAAATAGTTGTGAAAGCTAATCCATCACTGAGGAGTGGTATGATTGAGTCATTCATTGCCAAACTGGAGATGTTTGCAAACTGCACTCGTGAAGAAATCATCAGGTTGTCAATGTTTGGTCACTTATTAGAGGCAGAAACCACAGCTGGGAAGGACTGCACGGACATTTTGCTCTAATTAAAAGCCCTTCTGTGAAATGATATGCTAATGAGCAAATTCTGAGTGCCTGGATTTGTTTATTTATAGTTTATTTATAGTTTATTTTCCTTTTCCAAACATGTATATCGTCCTTTGACAATTAAACCTAGTACATAGATGCAGTAAGGCAGATGGATTTAGTATTAGAAATCAGAGGACTCAGTGGTTGGGAAACAGCCAACACCCAACAAAGTTTGGATTTATGCATACCTCCTGCTGTTTTTGACAAATGCGGAGCGGTTCATAAGTCTCAAGTCTTTTAACCCAAGCTAGAGTTTAGTCTAACAACTGAAATAAAAAAAATATTTTATTAACACTTTAGGTTTAATCTTTTTACATCTTATTTGGCAGGCAAAAACAGTACCAAATTTAGCTTTTTGCTATTTTGACAAAAAATAATTTCAAATGTAATATTTACCCTATTAGAAATATGAATAGGCACTAATGCTGTAAGACAAATAATAGAAAAGTTTAAAATCCGTTTGTCATGAAGCTCAGAGACAGGAAGACCCATAATTCAACCAGACAAAGAGGTTTCAGATAAAGCAGGATTTAATTATTAGTTATCGGCAAAACAGTGGTCAAAATCATAATCCAAAAATGATACAAAAATGGCAGTCCAAAAACTCATACCAGGAGAAGGCAAACTTAAATGATCCAGAGGTAGATATAACAGGCAAAAGGAAAAATGTGGAACTTAAACTCACCAGAGGCTTGACATGGAAAGACACTATAGACATGACAAGAACTGACGATGAACTGGCAGGGAAGTGGCAGAGGAGGGAGGCTTAAAAAGGCAGGAGAACAAAGGAGAGAGAGTGAGCCAATTAACCAGAAACAGGTGGATGTAATCAGAAGGGGGAAAGAGGCTGCAGGAGGAACCAAGCTGACAGAAAACACGTGGAAAGGAACAGACACTAAACCAACCCTAGAACATAAATAACCACGAAGAACGAACCTAAGATAGAAGATAAACTAAGACTACACAGAGCACCGAAGGGAGATCAGAACTAAATACAAAGACCGGGTAAATTAAAACAGTACAGAAGCTGAAGAATCTAAAACCAGACAGAACAGAAACAAAACCTGAGGTGGAAGACAAGACTAGCAGATCAAATGATAAACATAAACCAAAACAAAACCCAAATCATGACACCGTTATTCTTGAATTCCTGAATGAATCAAAAAGCTTTTTTTGTCTTTGTATTGACTCAAATCAAACTTAACTCTGTTATCATGTTGTCATTTACTTCTTTTTGATTGCACGAAATATTATCTAGGCGTTCTTCTTTTCACTCTCAGCTGGAAAATCTTGAATAATACTGACAAACCATTTTCTAAAGCCACATCTGAATCCTTTGTTTCCACTTCTAAATAGTCAAGGTTTCTAATAATCAAGCACATCCTTCCACTGTAATACCTGCACAAGAAACTATTTATTACATGAGATAAAAACCTTTACCAAGACTCAAGTCTCAAAATATAAGTCCAAGTCAAGTCTCAAGCCTTTGGGACAAAAGTCAAGGTCTGAAGTCTTTTATTTTGATGAGGTGCAACCTTGAGTTGCCATCTCTGATGTAGTGTTACTGGCAAAGTGTGGAAACAGCACTTTGTTCATCTTTTTTTTTTCTTTTGTCTTTTTTATTTGTGTACCAGAAAAAATATATTGCACCCGTCTTGCTGTTCTGTTGCTAAGTAAAACGTAATAAGCAAAAAAACATGCCATGACATTGTAGTGTGAACACATTTCAGCTTGGTTGACAAGTGGTTTTCAGAGAATTGTGGTCAGACTCATTATCAGGTGGGCAGTTTGGCCAAAAAAAGTTAATTTCTATCTATCTATCTATCTATCTATCTATCTATCTATCTATCTATCTATCTATCTATCTATCTATCTATCTATCTATCTATCTATCTATCTATCTATCTATCTATCTATCTATCTATCTATCTATCTATCTATCTATCTATCTATCTATCTATCTATCTATCTGTCTGTCTGTCTGTCTATCTATCTACAGCACCTATATATTTTTATACAGCACCTTTCTAGTCATTCTGCCCACTTATAGCGCTTTACACTATTGCAACATTAACCTAGTTGCACACACCTTTATGTATATCAGTTGGGGATAAATGCCTTGCCTAGGGGAAGATTGACAAATAACAGGGGGAAGCTGGAATCAAACCCACCAACGTCCGACTGCACGATGAATACTCTAACCGCTTAGCCACAGTCACCAAACGGAATGGCACTACAACATCTTTCCACAACAACAGAGAGCCTGAATTAACTATTATACTCCAATTTTGCACTGTTTGTTGTGATTTCAACTTTTAACTTTTTGTTCTCTCTGTCTTTTTTCTCTTCATAGTAGGTACACCTGGTCTGGCGTTCTGTTAGCTGTGACGTCATCCACGGGGGCAGATCATCTACCATTACCCTCTAACATGGAAAGGATTCCTGGATCAATGTGTGCTTCTGTGCTTTTTTATGTCTCTGCTCTGTCTTCTCTAACCCCCAGTGGGTCGAGGCAGATGACCGTTCACACTGAGCCTGGTTCTGCTGGAGGTTTCTTCCTGTAAAAGTTGAATTTTTCTCTCCACTGTTGCTGCATCTATGCTTGCTATGAGGGATTGCTGCAAAGCCAGCAACAATGCAGACGACTGTCCACTGTGGCTCTACGCTTCTTCAGGAGGAGTGAATGCTGCTTGTCAAGACTTGCAATCTGCTGGGTCTCCTTAGATAGGAAACTTTTTGACCAATCTGTCTGGATGATTTGACTGAATTTGACTTTGTAAAGTGCCTTGAGATGACGTGTGTTGTGAATTGTCACTAAATAAATAAAACTTATCTTAATTCAAATGTAATTGAATTAAGATAAGTTTAGCTTACTGTGACCTTCACTAATAAAAACCATGGCAGCTGAATGAAAATGTAAGATGAAAGTGGGCCATGGGTTTATATACAACTCTGGCTTTCCTTTCACGGTCACAAACAGGCAAATTAGACGTAAACTGTTCATAATTTAAATTTTAGCATCTAACTGAATTCCCAATGGAAATGTATCCAGAGAAGGTAAAGACAGAAAAGAAACATTACATTTGCATTGCTAAAGTTTATTTTGCAGATACTATACAACAGCAAGTTCAATCATGTTTTACAAAACACCAAACAGATTTTTGTAAAAAGATTTTCAATATTTAAAATTGAAAAAGAAAACACAATTGTTTCTCAGCAACACATGACAAAACGGCTGATGGTCAAGGCTCCATTTTATGTAGCAGCAGCTGCTGTTGTAGCTGCAGTTGTGGTCGTTGTAGTTGTTGTTGTTTGGGCAGCGAGAAGCTGGAGGATGAGGGCCAGCAGGTTACTGAGGTTAGTTGTTGAGACCTTTAAGAAAATTAAAGATATGATTATAAATTATTCAGAACATACATGAAATATATAATGATTGTTGTTTATCTGGGGTTCAATTACAGAGAAGAGAAATGAGTCTCACCTCATTGGAGCCTGAATCAGAGTCAGAGCGGACAAATCTCTGGTGCTCCATCTGTGGGGAACAAACAAGTTCCCAAGTAATTAATTAGTTTACTTTGACATAATTTTTTATTTTAAACCAAATTACCTCCTGCTATTCCAACATCACTGATTTTAACTTTTTTCTATCTGCTAATACACATACATTTCTGCAGTGTAGTTCACCAAAACTTTTCAGTGGCCTTTTCCCCCCTGAATCTTTTATTTTTAATTTTTTTTAAATACAGTTTAGCCCAAATTTTTTTTTTTTCACTATTGTTCCTATGATTGTTTTCATTTAACCAAGAAGTTTGTTTCTGATAGAAAATTACACAGAAACCTCCCAAGAGAAAATGAGAAATCTTTTGAAAATAAATTATGTTTTTGTTGACATTAAAAAAAGGCAAACATTTATACACTTTGTAATGGAAAACTATTAAATTGCATTAAATAAAACTACTTTTGTAATTGCCAGCTTTATTCCACTGGTATTTTGTTACATGATGGGCTTCAAGTCTATGAGGTTGGAAAGCATCTTGACCATCACTCTACTCCTTTACTCCCTCCACAGATTCTCTATCAGATTGAAGTTTTTTCTACGGCCATCGCAAAAAAAAAAAGGTATTTCCATTGGTATAATATAAAAATGGTCATAAGGGTTAATAATTTGGGTTCAGCTTTATACGTAATAGGTGCTTGCCATTAGAATCGTCACACTTTTTAATTTACAACAGATTTTCCAAAGCAGTGAAAAGCACATCAAACAAAAAATCATGACATAAAACATGAAATATCAGAGTTATACAGTCTTCATTGCAGAGTAAATATACATCTTTTGTTTCATTTTCTTTTAATTTTTTTTTTTCGAATTCTTCGTACCATCCCCAAAAAAGTGCTCATAATATTGTTAGACTTACTGGTTTGGCCACAATGAGGCTCAGGAGGCATCCAAGAATAAGTGCTACCTTCAGCATGGTTGCGTTGGTCTCAGCTGCAGGAACATGAATACAGTCTTTGTCAAGTAAACACATTGGTTCAAGTAAATATTAAAAAAGTAATAGAGCATTAATGTATACAATCACCGTAGAGTCTTTTCTGCTGCGATTGACTGTCTCACAGTTGGAGAAGAAGATTGCTGTGATGAGCTGAATTTCTGGGTCTTCTTGTATACAGTATTTGGATCAGAGCTGTTGGGAAACTGTGCCTATTCAAAGGATTATATTTGGTTGCAATGTCTAATCCGAGTTTAGATACAGAAACCACACCTTGACAGCTCTTAGGTGTAACACTAGTTGCATGTTATTCTATAAAATCCGTAATAAAAGCCATCAAATCACAGATTGAGTCATTCATGATCCCTCAGTATTCAGACAACTCTGTAAACTAAATTCAGGCCTTTTGATTACAAATTAGGAGATTTTTAATACAAGCAACACCCAGATGAGTTTGCATTCATGTGTGTTCACTCGTGTCTTGCGCAGTTTGCAGACAATAACTCTTCACTGACTGGTTTTAGAGCTATAATACAGTATGATCAAAAGAGCCTTGTGTTTGTGCTAAGAACCAGTAGAGCACTTGGGCAACAATGTCTGAAGTAATATGTTTTCCTGAGCCTCTATCCAATTCACTAACACGTCTTCTGAAATATTTAATCTGACCTGTTCTAATATCTCATTTAGTTGGAAATGTACAGTGTCTTAAATGTGATACTATGTATTTTGTCTTGTCTTAAATTATTTTTTTTTCATTGCAGCCTTGTAAGTAGCCTTGTTAGTATAAATAACATGCTTACAAGTTTCAGGAGGACCCACCCGGCAGATGAAGGAGGTTGAGCTGTTTTTAATGTTAGATTGAGATCCAGTCGATGCCGTTTCAGAGCAGACCTCTGGATGTACTCTGTGGGTGCTTTTGGCAGTTGCCACTTTATGATTGATTAAATTAATATAAAATAAAATAATATTCTCTTAACTTGAAGTTATCGGCACCTCTGTTGTTAATACTTCGTGGTCCCTCTAAGAAGATATTTAGCTCACTTCTATATTATATTTTTATTTAAAATCTCCCAGTGATTCAAAGACATCATAATGCCACACATTGTAACAGGTTCCTGGGGTTTTTGGAAGAGAGCCAGGCCCACAGCATCACAGATCCTTCACCGCCCTAAACAGTGTGTATGGGGTGGTCATTGTTTGGTTGGATGTCAAACCCACAAGGAGTGTCTGCAGCTCAAAAGTTTCACCTGCATCTGATCTGACCCAAACACAGTTTTTTTTTTAATGTTAGTGGAACTGTACTTTTAGAACCCTCAATAGGTGGTTTTGTTAATTCCACAAATATTGACATTATTTGAGGAAGAAGTTGAAGGATGAATGCATGGAGTTTATAGTTGACACCAATTCATATGCATCTGTAATGATTAATCCTGGTGCACCCGATATTCAGCCAGACACAGAGTTACATTTTTTAAAAGGTTTATTGTGAGGATGAGTCGTAGCAGGTGAGGCAGGCAAAAAGAACCAGACCTGACAGATGAATCATGTCTGAAGGTGCTGGCAGGCAGGGATGAGCAGGGAACCAGAAGATGCAGGTAGTGACAGACCAGAACAGGCGATGTGGACCGGGGGAACCACCAGAACGGGCAGAGCAAGCGGCTCAGACTCAATGAGAAACAGGCAGAACTGCAACATGTAGACACAGGCAACGCCCAGCAGATAAGGGAAGAAAAGAACAGGTAGAGTCAAAACACATCACACAAGAAAAATTGAGACGTTCTGGCAGTGAGTGGATGATTGAGGCAGGTATATGTAGGCAAGTATATTTTGCAACTGTTTTTTTATCTGTCTTTATTTCTTTTTTTTATTTTTTTATTTTTTTTTGCTTTTATTTATTTATTTTTGCAAGGTCTCCCTAAAAAGAGATTATTAATCTCAATGGTGACTTTCCTTGTTAAATAAATGTTTAACAATTATTAAAAAATCTCTCCACTTTGAATCATATACTCTCATGTAACTAATTTGTGGAACAAGTCCAAGTCAAGTTTGAAGTCTTTGGGACAAAGGCCAAAGTTGAGTCTGAGGTCTTTTATTTTTGGGAACCTTTAGGTGCAACTTTGAGAAGCCGTCTCTAGTGTAGTGTTACAGACAAGGCGTAGTCTGACTCGTTACCAGGTTTACAGTTTGGGCAAAATGAGAGACAACAATTGTGAGATTTTTGTTGAAATTCTCATTGTTGTCAATCAGTGTATTTTTCTTTTTCAGTATGACTCCATGGCTCCAAGACATCTTTCCAGCAGAAGACAGGAGAAGCTCATATTAAGAGTAGTTTAGCTTCCTGTGACCTTCAACAATAAAAACCATGACAGCTGAATCAAAATGTGAGGTGAAAGTGGGCCATGGGTTTATATACACCCCTTTCTCCCATTCACAGTCACAAACAGGTATATTTGAACCAATTTGTTTGAAATGTTATCATCTAAATGGGTTTTTAATTAAAATGTATCCAGAGGATGTAAGGAGAGAACAAAAGCGGCTTGTTTGCATTGCTAAAGTTTATT
Source organism: Fundulus heteroclitus (assembly GCF_011125445.2). Taxonomy (NCBI): domain Eukaryota; kingdom Metazoa; phylum Chordata; class Actinopteri; order Cyprinodontiformes; family Fundulidae; genus Fundulus; species Fundulus heteroclitus. The sequence goes on from NC_046365.1 coordinate 16,697,203, forward strand.
AAGCAGATACTACGCATGACAGCAAGATTCATTGTGATTAGGAAAAACAAAATAGATTTTTGTAAATTCTCAGCAACACATGACAAAACGGCTGATGGTCAAGGCTCCATTTTATGTAGCAGCAGCTGCTGTTGTAGCTGCAGTTGTGGTCGTTGTAGTTGTTGTTGTTTGGGCAGCGATAAGCTGGAGGAGGAGGGCCAGCAGGTTACTGAGGTTAGTTGTTGAGACCTTTAAGAAAGTCAAAGATATAGTTAAGAATTGATCAGAATTATACAGGAAATATATATTTACTGTGGTTTATATGGTTCTCAATCACAGAGAACAGAAATGATTCTCACCTCATTGGAGCCTGAATTAGAGTTAGAGCTAGAGCGAACAAATCGCTGGTGCTCCATCTGTGGAGAACAAACGAGTTCCCAAGTAATTATTTAGTTCCCTTTTATTTCAGGATCACTAATTGAAACTTTTTTTGAAATTCCTAATACACCTACAGTCCTCCAGTGTAGTTCAACAAAACACTTGCACAAGTTTTTCAGTGGCCTTTTTTTAAACACAATCTTATTGTCAGCAAATATAGTTCACCCCAAATAATTGTTTTTGCTATCATTACTGTTGCTATTATTGTTCTTTGTTTCGAAAACAAAGAAAAGTTGTTTTTTAAGGAAAATTACACAGCAATCTCCGTAAGGAAAACGTAAATGTAAAAAATGGAAACAGAAAAATGGCATGTAAGAAATTATTTATACCCTTCTTTATGGAAAAATATTCACTATCATTACAGAAAACTCTTTTTGTAAAAGAAGTTGGACGTAAGGTTAAAAGATTTAAGGCTTATTTTTGTAACACTAGCTTGGAAAATCTGATGTTAATTTAAAAATGTATGTAAATTTAAGCACGTGCAACACAGGAAATATCTGAGTTATACAGTCTTCACTGCAAAGTAAACACATGCAAAATTATTATTTAATATTCAAATTTGTCATACCATCCCTACGTTTTTCACACTATCGTTAAACATAATTTCTTATATAATCGTTCGACTTACTGGTTTGGCCACAATGAGGCTCAGGAGGCATCCAAGAATAAGTGCTACCTTCAGCATGGTTGCGTTGGTCTCAGCTGCAGGAACATGAATACAGTCTTTGTCAAGTAAACACATTGGTTCAAGTAAATATTAAAAAAGTAATAGAGCATAAATGTATATAATCACCGTAGAGTCTTTTCTGCTGCGATTGACTGTCTCACAGTTGGAGAAGAAGATTGTTGTGATGAGCTGAATTTCTGGGTCCTCTTATATACAGTATTTGGATCAGAGCTGTTGGGAAACTGTGCTTATTCAAAGATTACATTTGGTTGCAATGTCTAATCTGAGTTTAGATGCAGAAACCACACCTTGACAGCTCTTAGGTGTAACACTGTGGTCGGATGTTATTCAGCCAAAAATCTGTTATCAATGCCATTATATCACATATTGAGTCATTCATGATCCCTCAGTATTCAGACAACTCTGTAAGCTAAATTCAGGGCTTTTGATTACAAATTAGGAGACGTTTAAGACAGGCAACACCCAGATGAGTTTGCATTCATGTGTGTTCACTTGTGTCTTGCGCAGTTTGCAGACAATAACTCTTCACTGACTGGTTTTAGAGCTATAATACAGTGTGATCAAAAGAACCTTGTGTTTGTGCTGAGAACCAGTAGAGCACTTGGGCAACAATGTCTGAAGTAATATGTTTTTCTAAGCCTCTATCCAATTCACTAACACGTCTTCTGAAATATTTAATCTGACCTGTTCTAATATCTCATTTAGTTGTAAATGTACAGCGTCTTAAACGTGATGCTATGTATTTTTTTAATGTATTTTTATATATTTACATATATTCTTACATTTTGTATTTTGTTTTGTATTTAATTTTCCTCATTACAACCTTGTAAGCCTTAGTAGAAGTAACATGCTTCCATATTTCAGGAGGACCCACCCTGCAGATGAAGGATTGAGATCCATGTTCAGAGCAGCCCTTCTTGGGATACACTGAGGTTACATGTGGCAGTTGTCACTTTATGATTGGTTAAATTGATATGAAATAATGGATCATTATCTTAATTTGTTGTTATTGGTACTTGTGTTGTCAATACTTTGTACGGCCCCTTGAAGGAGATCTTCAGCTCAGTTCTACACTTAAAAAAAAAAAAATCTAAAGTGAGATTTTTTTTAAATCTCCTAGTGATTCAAGGACTTCATAATGCCATGCATTATGACAGGTTTCTGATGCTTTTGGAAGAAAACTAGGCCCACAGCATCACGGATCCTTCACCACGCTAAACAGTGTATGGGGTGGTCATTGTTTGGTCAAATGTCAAACCCACCTGGAGTGTCTGCAGCTCAAAAGCTTCACCTGCATCTCATCCGCCACTGTACGTTTAGCACCCCAAAAAGTGAGAAACAGTGACATTACAGGAAGAAAAAGTTAAAGGATAAATACATTAGAGAAGTTTGTCCTATAGCCTTCATACGTTGTTGAAGTCACATGTTTAGAGTGCAGCAGTGATTCAGTGGGATTCTGTTTACATTCTAAACTTAATTTGTGTGTCACCCGTGTTCCTGACCCCACTGGTTCATAGGTCTGCTAAGACCTTTGATTTAAAACAGGAAAATTATATTAGTTATTTTGTGAAAATACAGATTGACAAATCCTAAAGGAAAAACCATTATTTTTTCATTCTAAAGTTTGTTTCTCTCACCTGCACCTAGTACTTTAATTGATACACTGTGTTATTCAATAAATGTATATCCACTGAATGTTTTATTGCTGTAAAACAAGAGCAAAATAAATAAATTACATTCAACATAAACGTCTTGACTTTGAATATCAAATTCCTATGTAAACCTTGGCCAAGGAACCCAAAGCACAGTAAAAAAGACATAAGACATAAGTAAAAAAAAAAACATTATCGCATCTAAAATGGCTGAAAACATAAAGATGAATAAAACTATGACAGTTAAATAAAAATGGGACAACTGCCTTGGTATAAATTACTGTGCGGAAAGAGTAACATGCTGAGAGACTCGGGTATCAGGCAAGTGCTGCTTTTTTCCTAAAATATGCAGACAGACATTAAATGATTCATCTGATTGCGTACTGGACTTGGACTGAAATGTGCAACTTTAACAGCACAGGAAAGCATGAATATATTGGGAAATTTAGTTTAGAACTGGATTTGTTCTGGCAGTCAGGTGCTTGGGTATTCTATTACTTTTTCCACAATCACAGTAAGATGGCGGCTCAGATGGCTTCAGCGTGCTGAACTCACTGACTCTTTTTGTTGATCGTTTTTGTTTTTCTTATCACCACTCCAAGCCCAAATCCCCTATAGAAAAGCTGATTGAACTGAGGTTAAACTCCAACGCTTACAGATCGTACCAACCGCCAAAACCAGACTTTATTCCGCTGCAACGGACAACAGAAGCCCCTCGGCTCTTGCCTCTGAGGCCTACATGCTGAAGAGAGTGCAAAGATAAAACACGGCATGGCAGTCACAGCGCTCACCGCAGCTTGTTGATGGCTAATCGGCACAGACAAGCTCTGCCCCGTCTCCTCCTGGCCAACTTAAGGTCACTTACATACAAACTGGACAAGATCCGGCTGAGGATCACCACACGTTAGATTGAGATATGTTTAGGGATCTATACGGAGACGTGACTGGATGAAAATTCTCAGAATAACATGTTACTTTGAATATTGTTGGGCAAGTGCTCTGCTAATCCCCAGAAATAAAGCATGATGCTCTTTTGTGTCTCTAGAACCAGATAATGTCTGGAAACAAGTGCAAGACAATAAAAACACGAGTGGACACGCATCAATGTACACTCCTCTGGGTGTTGTCTGCTGATTTGGAAACAAAAGGCCTTGTTTTAGCTCACGGATTTGTCTCAAAATCATGAATGAATCATGAATGAATACACCTGCTGCAACAATGTAACGGCTTTAATATGGATTTTATTAAACAAAGTTGGATTATATTGTGTCTAAGAGCTGTATGGGTGCAGTTTCAGTATAAAATCCCAGATTAGACAATGTAACCAAATGTAATCTTTGAATAAGCACAGTTTCCCAACAGCTCTGATCCAAATACTGTATATAAGAAGACTCCAAAATTCAGCTCATCACAACAATCTCCTTGTCCATCTTTGAGACAGTCAACCGAAGCAGAAAAGACTCAACGGTGATTATATACATTTATGCTCTATTACTTTTTCAACCAAATGTTTTCTTTTGTGTTTTACTTTGAACAGAATTGTTTACTTGACAAAGACTGTATTCATGTTCCTGCAGCTGAGACCAACGCAACCATGCTGAAGGTAGCACTTATTCTTGGATGCCTCCTGAGCCTCATTGTGGCCAAACCAGTAAGTCTAGCAATTATATAAAAAATGTTTAAAGTAGAAATGGTATAAAAAACAGAAATAGAAACATAATTCCTGTTTTGTGTCATGATTTTAGTTTCATATCTTTTTGCTGATGCTTTTCACTAATTGTCACCAAAATCTAAATACTTAAAACTGAGTTTTTTTTTCCAAGCACCTAATATAAAGCTATGCCCTAAATTATGTAAACCTCTGACAAATCTGATCTACAATAATGTTTACATTTTACCAATGGAAGTAACCTTTATATTTTGGAGTGATAATAGACTGAACTTCAATCTGATAGAAAATTTGTGGAGGGAGCTAAAGATAAAAATACCAGTATAAAGAAGTAAAAAGCTGGGCAGCAATTATAAGAAGAGTTGCGTTTAATGCAACTGAAAAATGTTTTATTAAGAACTGTATAACTATGTTTTTACATTCCATTTTTTGTTAAAATTTAAGCAAAGACAAAATTTCTGAAACAATATCTTTGGTTAAATGAAAATAAATCTATTTTGGCTGAACTGTATTTACTGACAATAAGTTTGTGTTTAAAAAAAGCCCACTGAAAAGCTTCTGCAAGTGTTTTGTTGAACTACACTGCAGGAATGTATGTTTATTAAAATGTACAAAAAATTGATCATGAAATTGCAGGAGGTAATTTGGTCTACAATAAAAATGACATCAAAGTAAACTAATTAATTACTTGGGAACTTGTTTGTTCCCCACAGATGGAGCACCAGAGATTTGTCCGCTCTGACTCTGATTCAGGCTCCAATGAGGTGAGACTCATTTCTCTTCTCTGTAATTGAACCCCAGAAACATTATATATTTCCTATATAATTCTGAATAATTTATAATCATATCTATTTCCTGTATAATTCTGATAAATTCTTAACTATATCTTTGATTTTCTTAAAGGTCTCAACAACTAACCTCAGTAACCTGCTGGCCCTCATCCTCCAGCTTATCGCTGCCCAAACAACAACAACTACAACGACCACAACTGCAGCTACAACAGCAGCTGCTGCTACATAAAATGGAGCCTTGAACATCAGCCGTTTTGTCATGTGTTGCTGAGAAACAATTGTGTTTTCCTTTTCAATCTTAAATATTGAATTTTTTTTACGAAAATCTATTTTGTTTTTCGTAAACCATGACCAAACATGCTGTCGTGTAATATCTGCATAATAAACTTTAGCAATGGAAATATGATGTGTCTTTTCTCTTCTTACGTCCTCTGGATACATTTCCATTGGGAAGTCAATCAGATGATACAATTTCAAACACAGTATCATGAACAGTTTATGTCTAATTTGCCTGTTTGTGACTCAAATGAAGGCAAGAGGTGGATATAAACCCACAGGGCATATTTAGCTGTCATGGTTTTTATTAGTGAAGGTCACAGGAAGGTAAAATAGTCTTAATGCGTGTTTCTCAAGCATGTTAAGTTGCCATTGAGTCAGACTGAAAAAACAACAACACCCTGATTGTCTATTTGACAACATTAAGAAGTTCAACATCTGAAAAAATGTCCAGAAGAGCTGCTTCTCATTGTGACATCTGATAACAAGTCAGACCACAAGAAAGCTACTTGTAAGCCAAGCTGCAGTATGTTTTTTCTGTTAATTAGGTTTCATTGTTATTAATAGGCAAAACAGCAAAGTAGGTGCAATAATGCTTTTACCAGTATTAGAAAAACCAACAGTATGAAAGGAATCTGGTTCCAACACTGCCAATAACACAACACATATTATCAGTACTTAAACTATTCATTTAAAACAGGAGAAGGTACGCATAAACACAAACAGCGCTGGATCTTAAGATAAGATAAGATAACATAAGATAAGTTATACTTTATTGATCTCACAGTGGAGAAATTCACTTGTCACATCGGCTCAATAATTAAGAGAAGGTGCCCAAAGGAAGAAAAGGTGCATTAGGTATATACAGTGCGTTCACATATATACAGCGGATTGAGAGAGAAAAAAATGAAATAAAGCAGAGATTTAAAATGCCTTATGTACATGTAGGTGACTTATATACATATGGATTTGTGCATTAAAGTGGTACCAGGTAAAGAACAACAGTGAGGCTGTTTAAGTCTATTATTTAGCAGGATTATTGCACAGGTTATTGCACAGGGTATTAAATAGTAATTGCACAGTAGTTAATGCACAAGTTATTGTAGTTATAGTGCAGCATTGTAAAGTCTGATGGCAGCAGGGATGAATGACCTGTGGTAGCGCTCCTTTTCACAGACAGGGTGTCTAAGTCTGTCACTAAAGGAGCTGCTCCTTTAGTGACAGACAGATGTTTGTCCACTCCAGCGTCCTCCAGCTTCTCCCTCAGCAGCATGGGTCTGATGGTGTTGAAAGCGCTGGAGAAGTCAAAAAGCATGACTCTCACAGCGCTCCCGGTGGTCTCCAGGTGGGTGAGCGCCCGCTGCAGCAGGTAGATAGATCTTGCCTGTGTCCTAACCACTAAGCCCTGACTTCCAATGCAAAAGGCATCTGTTTTCATTCATCTGTGTACTAGGTTTTATGGTCATACAACACAGATAATGCAAATGTTTTAAACAGGAACAAAACAAATCCAGGCGTTTAAAATTTGCTCAAGCAAACATAAGTCAGTTAATTCACATACAAGCTTTAAATGAGAGCAAAACTGTCCGTGTAATCCAGTCCAGGTGTGGTTTCTGCCTCTAATCAGATGACTTACAGACGATTTCTTCACGTGTGCAATTTCCAAACATCTTCAGTCTGTTCGTCAGGGCAATGGCGACCAGAGTACCACAGGGATAGCAGAAACAAGTAGCGCATGTGTTTGATGAAAAATCTATGTACAGTAGATCCAAGCGGTTCATCTTGAAAAATAAAATCTTGTGATTTTCAAAAACAAAAGTGTTGTTGCAGGTCAGTGTCCTTTAATGAATAATGTTATATCGCTGTCATTTGAAAACTGTGTTTAACGGATGAACGTTAATTCTCCTAATTAGAATTATATCAGCCCAGCTATAAAGCACGTCAAACAATGTAACAAAGTAAAAACGGGTAAGCTGATGCCTGAAAAGAGCAACCCATATTAATATACATCCTCATGCAACATCATGAATCAGTAAATATATACTGATGTTAAACGTAGCTTAATGTACATGTAAAAATGAATGAAGTACAATGTCTGTCATGAAGCTAATTTACAAAACAAGTTTACCAACCATGCATAGTCAAAAAAGAAAAATAGAGGATGATGCCTCAGGTGACTGATCGTGTTAAACGGCAGGAGTGGTCACAGGAATTATTTGAAAAAAATATGTTTCTTTAATTTAACTCAAAAATGTATATTTACAAAAATGAAAAGCTCAACATTTAATACAGAACTCATAAATAAACGTGAAAGAAACAAAACTCCAGCAACGAAATTCCACTTAACAAACCAACTCCCTGCACTAGCAAAACATAACTGATCTAACAAAGAGATGAGAAACAAGGGTTCATAATGACCTTTAAAACAATATAGGAGTAACTAAACACAATAAAACATATTATTAGAAAAACTATACAGTACAATTCAGACTGTTGAAAGAATAAACTACAAGAACAAAAAATCAAAAATGATAAACTTGGTATACAAAGAATGGCTGAAAAAGTAAATGCATGAGTGATACGACAGTTAGTTCATGGAGAATTAAAGCTGTATTCTCACAGAACAATCAGTCATCACCCAAAAAGGGGAGAACGTTGATTACGTGTCCATAGGTGGAAACCGACAGGTATAAACGTGGCAACAAATCAAGGTGAAGAATGAAAATACTGTTTAATAAGGTCCAGTTACTCTAATGTTCAACCTCAATCAACTAAAGCATTAATTGGCTATAATTAACATATGCAATTAATGATGGGATGGTGAGTAAATGAAATAACTGATATGCTCATTCATCCTTTTGTCATATAAACATATATAACTAAACCAAATGTGTGTGCATTCAAGTAAAACAACTGCACTTAAACCAATCAGCAAAGTTGCTACAGAAAACGATCCGTGCATTTTGTTACTTCAAGGCTGGACTTCAGTTATCCTCTACTTCCTGGAAGCCCAGAAGAACGGTAAAAAAGCCTTCCACTTATTCAAAATGGCTTAGCCAAATAGTGACAGTTCTATTGAAAATTAGTTTTCAACTTTCCCGCCATTGTCTACTTGTTAAAGACAGAACAGAATCTGATTTCCTTTTTTTATATAAAGCCCTCAATGATCAAGATCCATCCTATATTATGGATCTGATTCTGCCATGTTTCACACAGAGCACTTTGATTTCAGACTCCAGGTCTACTGGTGGTTCCTAGAAAATCAAAAGTAGAATGGGAGGTGAAAACATAGCTTTTACAAATCCGAATGTTCCTTAAAAAAATTCTGAAAAGACAGAAACTGATAAGAGAGGAAACTGCTTGCAACACTGGAAGAGCTCCAGTTTTTCTGTGACTAGTACTCGCTGTGTTCTTCATGTCAAATCAGTATGTCTGGTCTAAAAAGTAAGGTTGCTAAATTGCATTTCCAATGCATTTCCTTTTCAAAGAAATCATCCATGCCTGGTTGAAAACAGCCCAAAACATCTTTCCACTAAAATTCTGTTAAGTCAAATTTTTTTGCATTACAAAATACTGTGATCTGTGCACAAACTCAATGTATTTGTATCTAGTGTGTACAATACAGAGGTTAAAACCACTGTATTGAAAGAAGTGCATATAATAATACAGAGCATATAACAGTAATTACTAGAAAAAAATAGAATCTGTTACTTTTAGAGTTTAATGTTCGCTTCCTGCACGCATGGGATGAATCCAGTACGACTGGGGTTAAGTAGTTTAGTTACTAGTCGTTTCAGTACAAGTTTAGTTGTTATCTTTATACTAAAATGTGCTATAAAAATAAATCTGCCTTGCCTTATATGGTTCTGCATTCTTTTAGATGTACATAACAGGTGTCACACCTTCTATAAAGCATTTTTACAAATTCCCTGTACTGGGGAATTTGTTATTTTTAAGGTTTTTAATTTTCATGATAATTCCATGTCAATTTTTTTAAAGAATGATTGTACTTCACTTCTGTGGGGCTCAGTTTCAGAATCATAACATGATTTCTTGCAGTATTTTACAAATACTTCACCTATTTCTTTGGGTTGTACCATAACTTGCATTCCTTTGCGGTGCTTTGTTTATGAACTTTGCCTTTGTGTTTGGCCGTTTCTGAGTCAGGACACCAATAAACAAGTTATAACAAATACAACTAATCTCTGACTGTTGTTTAACTTACCCAATATGTTAAATCATATATAAATTTTTGTTAGATCTAAAATTCCTTGATCCTGTTCTTTATATTCTGTTGTTCTTTCAGTCTTGTCCTTTTCAGTTTAGCACTAAATGTACTAAATGTACATTTTGAAGATGTCCAGTCAGAGAAATGTTCTTGAAGCAAAGCCCCAGAATGTCAGTATGTCTAACTATTCTCTTTGATATACTATATATCTAAATAACTTAGTAGTTGTATCAGCAGTTGCACAAATTTGACTATCAAATCAAATAAATTTCATCTGATTTGAATAAATCATGTCAATTTTTATTGTCACACAACAAAACATGTGGTACAAAGAAAAGAAAGGATTGTAATTAATCTGAATAGAAGGTGTGGCAGGATAAAACCCTCCGTTGGCCTTGGACATGTTAGGAGATTTACACAGTGATACTAAAATATTAACATAACGTAATAGGATGAAAGGTTCAGTTATTTCTGAAATTATTCACAAAATTTGACACAATCATCACTAAAAATCAATGGACTTTAAGCACTGATGTTTATTTCACAGAAAAGGTGACTGAATTCTTGATCTTGATATTAAACAAATAAATCAAGTTAAATCAACACTTGACAGTAATCTTCTCCCTTAAACCAAATCTTTATTCTAAAAGAAACTCAGCAGCTTGCAGAGAGGAAGCTCTCTCTATCCAGGGAGTGAACTATTTAATCACATAACTTAGCGATGTTGAAAATGAGTTGCTGTGTCACTTGTGGTGCACCAACAATAAGCTGTAACTGGTGTAATGAGGTGTTCTTTCAACATATTTTTCTCAATATAATTTAGTTAGATAAGTGTTGATTATCTTATAGATATTGCAGATATTTGTCCACAGTTTAATAACTTAAAGTCTCTAAATCTCAGCCACACCTTGGAACAAGTAGATGAAAAATGTAATCACAGTTTAGCAACCCTTCTGCGTCTGTAAGGGTATAAAAGAGAACTTCAACATCCACAGAGCATCACTACAGCCTCTTCACTCGTCTCTCAGAAAACCTACTGAAGGTGTGAGGACTTGACTTATTTAGTTAAAGCTTTGATATTTTCTGTAGTGGATTTCTTTAATGATCCATTCCAATAACTTGGACCACTGTGTTGTTCAGAAAGTAATTTTTAATATTTTGCTCCCACAGGTAAAATCTCTGTAACCATGCTGAAGGTAGCACTTGTTCTTGGATGCCTCCTGAGCCTCATTGTGGCTGAACCTGTAAGTAGAGCGTTGTCATGTTTAAGTTGATACAATTAAACATTTTAGAGATATAAATCAGGTCTAAATTTATAAAGTTAGATAAAATGTAGAAAGTATTACTATTACTGTGGAAAAGTATAACTCAGGTAATGTGAAACCTTGCACAGATGGAGCACCAGCGCTTTGCCCGCTCTGATTCTAACTCTAATTCTAACTCAGCTGAGGTGAGTGTCCTCTCTGCCAAACCTTTAAATCCCACCTGAGCATCAGTTCCTGCATCAATAGTGAGAAGGTGCTCTGCTGTGTTTGATGATAATCTTTTTAAAATGTCCTTAAAGTCAACCACCACGACTACGACCACAGCAGCAGGAGCAACGGCTGCACCGTCACTGGCCCAGATCCTTGCCCTTATTCAACAACTGCTCGCTGGTTTGTGATCAAGTGAGTGAAAATATGTTAAAGAAGATTTTCACACAGTTACTCTACACAATCATTTATACTTGACTTGGTCTGATATTTGATATTTGCTGTAGAATGCTTTAGATGAGGTTACTTAGTTTTAAAGACAATGTATGACTGTTTATTTCATCTCATTTCAGATTCCCAGCCTGCTGTTTTAACCAGAATGCTTTCATTCACTCACCAATTGGAGACATGTTATCCTGACCCTCTGTCAACTTAAAAATGAAATAAAACTTTCAAATGCAAACTGTTCACTGGATTGTTTTTCTTTTTTTTCACAAAAACTGTAAAGTCATATTGTTTTATTATATTTTGTATTCCATTTGCAACACATTGATCCTCAATGTAAAAGCATCAGTAAAAAAAAACTGTTTACTGCTAAAAGAAGAGAGTATGTAGGGGATTGTAATAAGTTCACCTTATTTCAGTTTATTCATAAACAAAATATATACAATTATCTGTATCTAACAATTTGAGTTTCTGATCATTCTGTGTGACCAAGGCTGCTCTAAAACTGAGAGGAATGTGATCTTACCAAAATGTTCTGCTCCTCGGTCTCCATCTCACTTAGTTTATTCATTCAAAGAAAACATTTAAAATGCAATGAAATTCTGAGCTCATTTTCTTTTCCTCGGGCCAAATGAGCAGCTCCTAAACAAGCAGGTTGTTGTTGGTGTGTGTGTGTGTGTGTGTGTGTATGTGTGTGTGTGTGTGTGTGTGTGTGACCTTCTGGCTGTAAGTGCAGTGCAATCCCTTGAAATGTCTCAACTTCTTTAAAAACATACAGCCGTTTAAAAAATGAAATGATCCTTATGTGGACACAATTATTATATTAAATATATTAACATTGTTTTTATCCTTAACCAAAAAGACAACATAAAAGAAGACAAGTACGTTGATTCTGACACGGGTCATTTTTGACCCAATTAGGGAGGAGTGTAGGGTAGGGCCGGATGATAACTCAATAACAATATATATGGATCGATAGACGTGTGGTGCGGTAGATATAAAAAGGGTCAATAAAAAGTTCAATAAAGGACCTTTTTCTGTCCTTTTGCATTCTAGCCTATCATGAAGGTTAATTCCACAGTCGCTACATCCTCCCAACCAATCACAAATGCAGACCCAGGAACGCTTCGTCACCAAGCTCCGCCCCCTTGAAAAGAGTTCAGAGATCATGCGTTGTTTTCTTCTTATGTGTGTTTTTACTTAAAAATAGTTAATTAAGCAACAGCATAAAATGGGCAGGGCGGCACTAACAATATATATTTTGAATTTTTTGATCATTCTCAATATTGATCAATATGATTTCTGTTTTATGAATATGTTTTTTTCCGTATCGACCACCCCTAGTGTAGGTTCCTGTCATGCATCTAAGAGTTAAGCAGCTATTAGTCGTACCTTTCATCAAGCCTATATTTCTGTATTAAGAAAATTCCAATGGTATGATGTAACCTTCTAATCTTAAATGTAATGTTTTATTTAGCTGTAATCATAATTAACAGAAAAAATGGCTTCAAAAGATCAGCATGTGTGTGAACAAGATATGTAACATGTTCAATGTAAATATAGGGCTGATTGTTAGACTTTGAATTAAACTGAGAGAATTCAGGGTAAATAAATGATTTAAAAAACCCAAGTTCTGTTGTGGAAAATATATGATCTCACTAAACGTGTAAAAAGAATACTCTTTTAGGAACTTGTCATTCATATATTTAGTTAAAGCTTATTTTTAGCATCTAAATGTATTTCTGTCATTAAGCAACAGCATAAATATTTAATTTAGAAGCAGGATGTCTTGGGTTGTATGTGAACATAATCCTCGCTCTCTGGTTCTCTTTCCTGGTGGGTGATTTCTGCTTATGCGTGGATTTATGAGGAAGTGGTCTTTTCAGTCTTAAGCCTGCAGAATGACTGTGACGGAAAACCAAGACTATTTGTTCCACGGTTTAAGGAATGTGAATACATAACTGAAAAAACTGAGATGAGTAAGAGAGTCCGGTCAGCTCTGGGTAGGAAGACCAGACTGATGGAGATGTCTGTGCCTGATGCTGCACTTCACAAGGCTTTTAAAATTGTTTGTAGCTTTTTTTTGATTTGTGATGCAACAAAATGATGGCTTCCCTACACCCTGAGCTAAAACTCTGAGAGATATCATTGATGTCCTTTAGAAACATCATAATGATTCATTTGTATTGTTTCACTTTAATAGTGAAATTAGTTGGCTTTTTTTTTTCTCTTTTTTTTACTTGTGAATAAACCTGCTTATTCTGTTATGCTGGGATGTTTGCGTTGTCATTATGCTCATGATTTTTTCGCTTATGAGCTACTTTTAAATATATCAGCAAGAAAGAATAAATATTGCACGTCAACCACTGTACTTTTGTAGTGTATTTGTTCATTTGTTTATTTTTGCTGTAACATTATTTCTGTGTTTTAATGTTGCCATTTAAAAAAATTATAAATTTTCTAATGATTGCTATATATGAGCAGGGTTTAAAAACACTCACCATGTATAATGTGACCAGTGTTTGTTTTATCTGTGATTAGATTTACCATTGTTAGATACAGATAATTGTATATATTTTGTTTATGAATAAACTGAAATAAGGTGAACTTATTACAATCCCCTACATACTCTCTTCTTTTAGCAGTAAACAGTTTTTTTTACTGATGCTTTTACATTGAGGATCAATGTGTTGCAAATGGAATACAAAATATAATAAAAAAATATGACTTTACAGTTTTTGTGAAAAAAAAAAAAAAAAAAAACAATCCAGTGAACAGTTTGCATTTGAAAGTTTTATTTAATTTTTAAGTTGACAGAGGGTCAGGATAATAAGTCTCCAATTGGTGAGTGAATGAAAGCATTCTGGTTAAAACAGCAGGCTGGGAATCTGAAATGAGATGAAATAAACAGTCATACATTGTCTTTAAAACTAAGTAACCTCATCTAAAGCATACTATATCAAATATCAGAATATCAGTAATTATGTGAAAATCTTCTTTAACATATTTTCACTCACTTGATCACAAACCAGCGAGCAGTTGTTGAATAAGGGCAAGGATCTGGGCCAGTGACGGTGCAGCCGTTGCTCCTGCTGCTGTGGTCGTAGTCGTGGTGGTTGACTTTAAGGACATTTTAAAAAGATTATCATCAAACACAGCAGAGCACCTTCTCACTATTGATGCAGGAACTGATGCTCAGGTGGGATTTAAAGGTTTGGCAGAGGGGACACTCACCTCAGCTGAGTTAGAATTAGAGTTAGAATCAGAGCGGGCAAAGCGCTGGTGCTCCATCTGTGCAAGGTTTCACATTACCTGAGTTATACTTTTCCACAGTAATAGTAATAATTTCTACGTTTTATCTAACTTTATCAATTTAGACCTTATTTACATCTTTAAAATGTTTAATCTTATCAACTTAAACATGACAGTGTTCTACTTACAGGTTCAGCCACAATGAGGCTCAGGAGGCATCCAAGAACAAGTGCTACCTTCAGCATGGTTACAGAGATTTTACCTGTGGGAGCAGAATATTAAAATTTACTTTCTGAACAACACAGTGGTCCAAGTTATTGGAATGGATCATTAAAGAAATCCACTACAGAAAATATCAAAGCTATAACTAAATAAGTCAAGTCCTCACACCTTCAGTAGGTTTTCTGAGAGACGAGTGAAGAGGCTGTAGTGATGCTCTGTGGATGTTGAAGTTCTCTTTTATACCCTTACAGACGCAGAAGTGTTGCTAAACTTTGTTCCAAGGTGTGGCTGAGATTTAGAGACTTTAAGTTATTAAACTGTGGACAAATATCTGCAATATCTATAAGATAATCAACACTTATCTAACTAAATTATATTGAGAAAAATATGTTGAAAGAACACCTCATTACACCAGTTACAGCTTATTGTTGGTGCACCACAAGTGACACAGCAACTTATTTTCAACATCGCTAAGTTATGTGATTAAATAGTTCACTCCCTGGATAGAGAGAGCTTCCTCTCTGCAAGCTGCTGAGTTTCTTTTAGAATAAAGATTTGGTTTAAGGTTACTTTCAAGTGTTGATTTAACTTGATTTATTTGTTTAATATCAAGATCAAGAATTCAGTCACCTTTTCTGTGAAATAAACATACATCAGTGCTTAATATGATTTTTGTGTCAGATTTTCTGAATCATTTCAGAACTAACTGAACCTTTCACCCTATTACATTATGTTAATATTTTAGTATCACTGTGTAAAGATCTTAAGATGTCCATGGCCAACAGAGGGTTTTATCCTGCCACACCTTCTATTCAGATTAAGTACAATATTTTCTTTGCAACAGTTTCCTGTAGATTATATGATCGTTTTAGAAGGTTATTAGTAAACAGCACAACTCTGTTCTTAGGATCCATTTGCTAATGCATTGCATATGATTTCACATATATTTTTTAAAAAACAGGAGACTTTGGATCCTGGAACACAGGTTTGCCGTCCTGTCCTGTTTCTGAACCAATGAGACGGAGCAGAAATGAAACTATAAAAGATAAAATCCTTATACTTTTTTAAAATGTTGTACTTAGTAGATGCTGAGTTAAAAACCAGGAAATGTCTTTTTGAAAAAAATAATCAATAAAAAATGCATTTATTATATCAGACAATGTTGACATGTTGTGACATAAAAAAAACCCATCTGAATCTAAGTTTCTGCTCACGCTGTGTGACAAAGGCTGCTCTAAAACTGAGAGGAATGTGATTATTGTCTCATCTCTACCCTTTGAGATCTTACCAAAATGTTCCGCTCCTCGGTCTCCATCTCGCATTTTCTTGAAAAGCCACTCTATGGTGTAATCTTTATTCTCATAAAACCTTGACAGCTTGCAGAGAGGAAGCTCTCTCTATAGAGATTGAACTATTTAATCACATAACCTAGCGATGTTGAAAATGAGTTGCTGTGTCACTTGTGGTGCACCAACAATAAGCTGTAACTGGTGTAATGAGGTGTTCTTTCAACATATTTTTCTCAATATAATTTAGTTAGATATGTGTTGATAATCTTATAGATATTACAAACATTTGTCCACAGTTTAATAACTTAAAGTCTCTAAATCTCAGCCACACCTTGGAACAAGTAGATGAAAAATGTAATCACAGTTTAGCAACACTTCTGCGTCTGTAAGGGTATAAAAGAGAACTTCAACATCCACAGAGCATCACTACAGCCTCTTCACTCGTCTCTCAGAAAACCTACTGAAGGTGTGAGGACTTGACTTATTTAGTTATAGCTTTAATATTTTCTGTAGTGGATTTCTTTAATGATCCATTCCAATAACTTGGACCACTGTGTTGTTCAGAAAGTAATTTTTAATATTCTGCTCCCACAGGTAAAATCTCTGTAACCATGCTGAAGGTAGCACTTGTTCTTGGATGCCTCCTGAGCCTCATTGTGGCTGAACCTGTAAGTAAAACGTTGTCATGTTTAAATTGATAAGATTAAACATTTTAAAGATGTAAATAAGGTCTAAATTGATAAAGTTAGATAAAACGTAGAAATTATTACTATTTCTGTGTGAAAGTATAACTCAGGTAATGTGAAACCTTGCACAGATGGAGCACCAGCGCTTTGCCCGCTCTGATTCTAACTCTAATTCTAACTCAGCTGAGGTGAGTGTCCCCTCTGCCAAACCTTTAAATCCCACCTGAGCATCAGTTCCTGCATCAATAGTGAGAAGGTGCTCTGCTGTGTTTGATGATAATCTTTTTAAAATGTCCTTAAAGACAACCACCACGACTACGACCACAGCAGCAGGAGCAACGGCTGCACCGTCACTGGCCCAGATCCTTGCCCTTATTCAACAACTGCTCGCTGGTTTATGATCAAGTGAGTGAAAATATGTTAAAGAAGATTTTCACATAATTACTGATATTCTGATATGTGATATAGTATGCTTTAGATGAGGTTATTTAGTTTTAAAGACAATGTATGACTGTTTATTTCATCTCATTTCAGATTCCCAGCCTGCTGTTTTAACCAGAATGCTTTCATTCACTCACCAATTGGAGACATATTATCCTGACCCTCTGTCAACTTAAAAATGAAATAAAACTTTCAAATGCAAACTCTTCACTTGATTGTATTTTTCACAAAGATTGTAATTATATTGTCTTATTATATTTTGTACTCCATTTGCAACCATTTATAAGAGCATCAGTAAAAAAAGGTTTACTGCTAAAAGAAGGGAATATGTAAGGAATAGTAATAAGTTCACCTTATTTCATTTTATTCATACAAAATAAAATATATGATCATCTGTATCTAACAAAGATAAATCTAATCACAGATAAAACAAACATGTGTCACATAATACTTAATTGGCCTTTACTGCTATGGATAAATATATAGCAGTCTTTTGAACCCTGCTTATTTAAAGCAATCTTTAGAAAACTGATTTCATTTTTTTTAAATGGCAACATTTAATCACATAAATAATGTTATGGCAAAATAAATACATACAAAAAATAAAAAAGGAAAACTGATAGATGAATGCAAATTAGAAGCTTTGAAGAATATATCTGTACACTACATAAGTACAGTGGATGAAGTGCAATGTTTATTCTTTCTTGCTGATATATTCAAAAGTAGCTCATAACCGAAAAAATCAGGAGCAAAATGACAACACAAACATCCTAGCATAACAGAATAAGCATGTTTATTCACAAGCAAAAAAGAGAGAAAAACAATTCAAATGAATCATTATGATGTTTCTGAAGGACATCAATAATATCTCTCAGAGTTTTAGCTCAGGGTGTAGGGAAGCCATAATTTTATTGCATCACAAATAGAAAAAAATGGCTAAAAACAATTTTAAAAGCCTTATGAAGTGCAGCATCAGGCACAGACATCTCCATCAGTCTGGTCTTCCTACCCAGAGCTGACCGGACTCTCTTACTCATCTCAGTCTTCAGGGTACTTCCTCATAAACCCACGCATAAGCAGAAATCATCCATCAGTAAAGAGAACCAGAGAGCGAAGAATTTACTTGCATAAAGTACAAGACATCCTGCCTCTAAATTAAACATTTATGCCCTTACTGGTGAAGATTCTTAGTCATCCAGTCATTTATGATCAATCCAAAATAAAAATAATTAAAAAAAAAACAATTGGACTCAAAATGTTTGGATTAGTGGCAGGTTAGTGAAGAAGTGCTTCAGCAGTTAGAAGTGAAAAAAGGGAGTGTTAAAAAAGCTGAACGTAGCTGGAGAAAGACTAGACTCCAGCTTCACTATGACATCTATAAAGAGAGACTTTACAGATATAACTTACAACTAAAAATGCAAAGATATGTTATTTGGAGATCATCAACAAAAGCATTAATAATACTTGCGCCCTATTTGCCACGGTCGACAGGTTAACAAACCCTGGTGCGGCTGTGGCGTCTGAACTCCACACCACCAGGGTCTGCAACAAATTTGTAAACTTCTTTACAGGGAAAATCCAAATGATTAGAGGATCAGTCTGAACATCAATATCAAGTTCAGAACCAAAGTTGTCTCCAACTAGAACCGACCTTGGCAAAATGCCCAAATTCTGCAAAATAAACTACAAAAGCTTAAACAAAATCATTCACCAGCTAAGTTCCACCTCCTGCTCCCTTGATGTTTTACCCAAAGCTTTCTTTAAGAAAGTTTTGCCTTTTATAGCTTCTGATTTGACTCAGATAATAAACACATCCCTTCTGTCAGGTGTATTCTTTCAGTCCCTAAAAACAGCAATTATAAAACCACTGCTGAAAAAGAACAATTTGGACAAACAATTTCTGCAGAACTACAGGCGCATCTCAAACCTCCCTTTAATCAGTATTATTGAAAAAGCTGTGTTTCAACAATTGAACACTTTCTTAACGACAAGTCGCTTTGATGTTTTCCAGTCAGGTTTCCATGCTCACCACAGTACAAAGACCGCCCTTGCCAAGGTGTTCAATGACATCCGTATAAAAACAGACTGTGGAAGAACCACAGTGCTGGTACTATTGGATCTGAGTGCAGCATTCAACATAGTTGATCACTCCATTCTGTTAGAGTGCCTGGAAAATTGGGTCGGCCTTTCTGGTACAGCACTCAAATGGTTTAAATCCTACTTAAAGGGCAGGGACTGTTTTTTTGTCAGTAGGTAACTTTACATCAGAGGTGACAAAAATCACATGTGGGGTTCCCCAAGGGTCCATCCTGGGTCCCCTCCTATTCAATATCTACATGCTCCCTCTAGCTCAGATCATAAAAAAACATCAGCTACCATAACTATGCATACGACACACAGCTCTACATCACCATGTCACCAGGTCACTATGAACCCATTTAAGCACTGAGTAAATGCTTAGAAGAAATCAATGCATGGATGTGCCAAAATTTTCTTCAATTGAATAAAAACAAAACTAAAGTAATAATTTTTGGACCAATAGACGAGCGATCAAAAGTTAGTGCTCAGCTTCAGCTTCTTCAGCTAGTAACCACTGATCAAGCCCGAAATCTGGGTGTAGTGATGGACTCAGACCTGAACCTCCAAAATTATCTAAACACCATTACAAGGTTGGCTTTCTATCACCTCCAGAACATTTCCAGGATTAAAGGACTAATGTCTTTGCAGGATCTGAAAAAACTCATCCATGTGTTTATTTTTTGTTTACTCGATTACTGCAACAGTGTCTTCATATGTCTGCAAAAAAGTCGATCCAGAAAAAATAAGAAACTAGACCACATCATTCCAGTTCTAAAGTCCTCACACCTGCTCCCTGTATCTCAGAGAATAGACTTTAAAATACGTCTGTTAGTCTATAAATCCCTGAATGGCTTAGCACCTAAATACATCACAGACTTGTTATCAGTGTATCAACCATCCAGACAACTCAGATCTTCTGACTCAAATCTACTCTGCATACCCAGAACCAGAACCAAACATGGAGAAGCAGCATTTAATTCGTAAGCTCGACAGGAACAAACTTGTGGAAGACTGTAAAAGTGCTGTAACCCTGAGTTCCTTTACATCAAGGTTAATAACGTATTTGTTTACAGTTGCCTTTAAATGTTATTGCTAAAATTTGAGTCCAAATTGTCTTATACTGTATCTGAGCTGCTGCTACTATTCCAGTGCAATGTGTTTGCCTCTGTAATGGTTTTCTTTCCTGTTTGTTTTGTTCATGTACAGCATTTTGAATCGTTTTGTTACTGAAAAGTACTTTATAAATAAACTTGCCTTGCCTAAACATCAAATGACAGGGCCACTCGTATCATCTATAGGATATCATGAAGTTTGTGGCTCGAGTTGCTTTGCCAATGCAATGGGCTTTATTTGTGAGAAGAAGAAATTTACACAAAGTTGCTCAAAATATGCTACGCTCCCTGATGTGTCCAAACAAGGTGGAAAAGCAGACGCACACAGCACAACTAAAAATAGATTTGAAAAGGAAAATCTCTGGGCTGAGAGGGAGATACTGCCACAGGTTGCTTGGTTGCCCGGCACAGTAAGAAATCATGATTCAATTGAGCGTTGAATAAACCTTTTGTGTTTTGTTTCTGTTTTACCCTTTTATTATATAAAAAATTATCTCAGCAGACTATCAAGTTAAATGATTCTACGATTTCCAGCTCTGACAACCAAGACCTGATGAGTCGTTGCTTGCTTCTCATTAGAGGGCTTCAATTGTCCAGGCTGATCAGGCACTAAGTTCTCACTATTCTTTGGAATCAGTTGCAAAATCCTTAATAAGATAAGATAAGAGATAAGATAGGGCTTTATTGATCTCACAGTGGAGAAATTTACTTGTCACACATTGGCTTAACAAAAAGAAAGGTGCCCAAGGGAAGAAAGGTGCATAAGGTATAATATTGTAACTGCTAACTTTAAAATATAACAAGTGCAAGGTTGTTCTCCTTTTATTGTTTATTTCCTCTTCCATCCCATTCCTTCTAAAGCCCATCCTGTAAGCAAAGAACTGGTTAAACATGTCCTGAACTTTTTGGATGTGAAACTGTTCAAAGAGTAAAATACTCTCTGTCATGGGCGGCTCAGAGACAGGAGGACCCAGAATTCGACCAGACAAATAGGTTTGAGATAAAGCAGGATTTAATGATTAGATATGGGCAAAACAGTGGTCAAAATCATAATCCAAAAATGATACAAAAATGGCTGTCCAAAAACTCATACCGGGAGAAGGCAAACTTAAATGATCCAGAGGTAGATATATCAGGCAAAAGGAAAACGTGGAACTTAAACTCACCGGAGGCTTGACATGGAAAGACACTATAGACATGACAAGAATTGACGATGAACTGGCAGGGAAGTGGCAGAGGAGACAGACTTAAAAAGGCAGGAGAACAAAGGGAGAGAGAGTGAGCCAATTAACCAGAAACAGGTGGATGTAATCAGAGGGGGGAAAGAGGCTGCAGGAGGAAACAAGCTGACAGAAAACACGTGGAAAGGAACAGACACTAAACCAACCCTAGAACATAAATAACCATGAAGAACAAACCTAAGATAGAAGATAAAACTAAGACTACACAGAGCACCAGTGTTGTAGTCAAGTCACTATGCCTCGAGTCCGAGTCCAGGTTCGAGTCTCCAGTGTTCAAGTCCGAGTCAAGTCCAAGTCATAAAAAAAAAAATCTGAGTCGAGTCCGAGTCAAGTCTGAGTCGAGTCACTATTCATCCAAGTTCGTTGTAGGAACATGCCGTGACATGTGATGAAGCAGTAACATTCTATTGCACTAATAATGGCGTTCCGCGAGCGAGCTATTTTTAGAACGTGACGTCATATCACGTACAGGTAGGGCAAATATGCGTTTTCCTCCACTCTTTCGCTGTAGTTACCCTTGGTTTTACTCGGTAAAACGACTGCTTTTTCCAAGTCTAAGACGTCTGCTAACCATGATTTTTAAACATTGTTTAAAAACAATGTTTTTAAACAATGTTTAAAAACCATACCAAAACCGGCGAACCCCGCCGGCCGCCCGCCACCGCAGAGGCTGTCACGCATTTTCCTCGCCCGTCCACCGGGCGATTCCCACAAACGCGTTCGGCAGTGTTCCCCCATGACTCACAACAAATCTGGTGAAGATCGGTCGATGCAGCGAGGAGATACAGCCGTTGGATAATGATAATGCATTTGGCCACCGGACCGGACTAAATTGTTCGGCGGGCCGGAAAATTTATACCGATTCCTGGACGGTGACTACAAACAGAAAAAAAAACGGCCGATGACGCCATGAACGCCAAGCAGGAGAAAAAAATCGACTTACCTTTCTATCAACTCGGCCCGTTTTCCAGTCTTTCTAAGACCTCGACACTCAATCCATCGTTTGAGCTGAACGTTGGTATGTTGTTCCACAGTTCTACCAGTAAAATGGGCGCCTGGACATTCTTTTGTGAAAGTTTAACAGCTGTAAAGTCGGTCATATTGTTGTATCTGTTGCATGTGTAACGGCTGGTTGCTACGTGCGCTCTCATACTGTTTGCCTTACCTTAGCGGCAAGGGGCGTTGCTCATGAGATGGTGACGTCGCATGTGCGGTACGACATTTAGATATTAAAATCATACACCAAATAATATTCTAATGACATATTAAAATTATAGGCTAATGATATAAAAAAAAAAGTTGAGTCTTTTTCTCAATTTCCGAGTCAGAATGATCTGAATGTAGGAGTCCGAGTCCAAGTTCGAGTCAGCAGTGCTCAAGTCCAAGTCAAGTCACGAGTCTCTAAATTTAGCTAATGACTCGAACTCGAGTTCGAGTCTCGGACTCGAGTACTACAACACTGCAGAGCACCAAAGGGAAATCAGAACTAATACAAAGACAGTACATAAGCTGAAGAATCCAAAACCAGACAGAACAGAAACAAAACCTGAGGTGGAAGACAGGAACAGCTGATCAAATAATGAACATAAACCAAAACAAAACCCAGATTATGACACTCTCACATGAAATCCAGACACTTCTGGGCAGGGCAAAGCCCCAGGTTTTTCAGGATCTTAACAAAGTCTCTGGTTTTGAAAAGATATGTGAAATCATATGCAAAGCATTGGTGAATGCATCCAGAGGGCATGGTTGTTTGTTATTTACTATTGTGTAATAACCTCCTAATGTAATCAAAGGATCTACAAAGAACTATTGCAAAGAAAAGGTTTTGACCGAATAATATTCTTTTTGCTATAACCATCTTAGAAGTATTACATAGATATATTAAAAACATTGATTGAGATAAAGGGCTCCGTTAATTCTAAAAAAAAAATCAGAAATTTTGACTAAGACAAATTCTACAACTTAAAAGTAACAACATTAAAGCAATGTTTTTCTTCCACAACACAGGAGAGTGAATCTTAATTTCAAAACAAAAGCAGTAAAATTACATTTTCTACATAAATTAAAGAGTCTGACAAAATATTTTCTTGAAAAGCCACTCTATGGTGTAATCTTTATTCTCATAAAACCTTGACAGCTTGCAGAGAGGAAGCTCTCTCTATAGAGAGTGAACTATTTAATCACATAACTTAGCCATGTTGAAAATGAGTTGCTGTGTCACTTGTGGTGCACCAACAATAAGCTGTAACTGGTGTAATGAGGTGTTCTTTCAACATATTTTTCTCAATATAATTTAGTTACATAAGTGTTGATAATCTTATAGATATTGCAGATATTTGTCCACAGTTTAATAACTTAAAGTCTCTAAATCTCAGCCACACCTTAGAACAAGTAGATGAAAAATGTAATCACAGTTTAGCAACACTTCTGCGTCTGTAAGGGTATAAAAGAGAACTTCAACATCCACAGAGCATCACTACAGCCTCTTCACTCGTCTCTCAGAAAACCTACTGAAGGTGTGAGGACTTGACTTATTTAGTTATAGCTTTTATATTTTCTGTAGTGGATTTCTTTAATGATCCATTCCAATAACTTGGACCACTGTGTTGTTCAGAAAGTAATTTGTAATATTTTGCTCCCACAGGTTAAAATCTCTGGAACCATGCTGAAGGTAGCACTTGTTCTTGGATGCCTCCTGAGCCTCATTGTGGCTGAACCTGTAAGTAAAACATTGTCATGTTTAAGTTGATAAGATTAAAAATTTTAAAGATGTAAATAAGGTCTAAATTGATAAAGTTAGATAAAACGTAGAAAGTATTACTATTACTGTGGAAAAGTATAACTCAGGTAATGTGAAACCTTGCACAGATGGAGCACCAGCGCTTTGCCCGCTCTGATTCTAACTCTAATTCTAACTCAGCTGAGGTGAGTGTCCCCTCTGCCAAACCTTTAAATCCCACCTGAGCATCAGTTCCTGCATCAATAGTGAGAAGGTGCTCTGCTGTGTTTGATGATAATCTTTTTATAATGTCCTTAAAGTCAACCACCACAACTACGACCACAGCAGCAGGAGCAACGGCTGCACCGTCACTGGCCCAGATCCTTGCCCTTATTCAACAACTGCTCGCTGGTTTATGATCAAGTGAGTGAAAATATGTTAAAGAAGATTTTCACATAGTTACTGATATTCTGATATTTGATATAGTATGCTTTAGATGAGGTTACTTAGTTTTAAAGACAATGTATGACTGTTTATTTCATCTCATTTCAGATTCCCAGCCTGCTGTTTTAACCAGAATGCTTTCATTCACTCACCAATTGGAGACATATTATCCTGACCCTCTGTCAACTTAAAAATGAAATAAAACTTTTCAATGCAAACTTTTCACTTGATTGTATTTTTCACAAAGATTGTAATTATATTGTCTTATTATATTTTGTACTCCATTTGCAACCATTTGTAAGAGCATCAGTAAAAAAAGGTTTACCGCTAAAAGAAGGGAATATGTAAGGAATAGTAATAAGTTCACCTTATTTCAGTTTATTCATACAAAATAAAATATATGATCATCTGTATCTAAAAAAGATAAATCTAATCACAGATAAAACAAACATGTGTCATTTAATACTTAATGAGCCTTTACTGCTATGAATGAATATATAACAGTCTTTTTGAACCCTGCTCATTTAAAGCAATCTTTAGAAAACTGATTTCATTTTTTTTAAATGACAACATTTAATCACATAAATAATGTTATGGCAAAATAAATAAATACAAAAAATAAAAAAGGAAAACTGATAGGTGAATGCAAATTAGAAGCTTTGAAGAATATATCTGTACACTACAAAAGTACAGTGGATGACGTGCAATGTTTATTCTTTCTTGCTGATATATTCAAAAGTAGCTCATAACCGAAAAAATCAGGAACATAATGACAACACAAACATCCTAGCATAACAGAATAAGCATGTTTATTCACAAGCAAAAAAGAGAGAAAAACAATTCAAATGAACCATTATGATGTTTCTGAAGGACATCAATAATATCTCTCACAGTTTTAGCTCAGGGTGTAGGGAAGTCATCATTTCATTGCATCACAAATAGAAAAAAATAGCTACAAACAATTTTATAAGCCTTATGAAGTGCAGCATCAGGCACAGACATCTCCATCAGTCTGGTCTTCCTACCCAGAGCTGACCAGACTCTCTTACTCATCTCAGTCTTCAGGGTACTTCCTCATAAACCCACGCATAAGCAGAAATCATCCATCAGTAAAGAGAACCAGAGAGCGAATAATTTACTTGCGTACAGTACAAGACATCCTGCCTCTAAATTAAATATTTATGCCCTTACAGGTGAGGATTCTCAGTCATCCTGTCATTTATGATCAATCCAAAAAAAGGTTAAAAAACAAAACAACTGGATTCAAAATGTTTGAATTGGAGATAGGTTAGTGGAGAAGTGCTCCAGCAGTTAGAAGTGAAAAAAAAGGAGTATTGAAAAGCTGAACGTAGCTGGAGAAAGACTAGACTGCAGGTTCACTATGACATCTATAAAGAGAGACTTTACAGATATAACTTACAACTGAAAATGCAAGGGAAAGTTACTTTGAGATCATCAACAAAAGCATTAATAATACTTGTGCCTTCTCAGAATCAGAATCAGAATCAAGTTTAATGCCAAGTAGGTTTGCACGTACAAGGAATTTGACTTGGCGTTGATGGTGCAGACAAAACAAAATAAAATAGAATATATATATATATATATATATATATATATATATATATATATATATATATATATATATATATATATATATATATATATATATATTTCAGATTCCCAGCCTGCTGTTTTAACCAGAATGCTTTCATTCACTCACCAATTGGAGACATATTATCCTGACCCTCTGTCAACTTAAAAATGAAATAAAACTTTCAAATGCAAACTCTTCACTTGATTGTATTTTTCACAAAGATTGTAATTATATTGTCTTATTATATTTTGTACTCCATTTGCAACCATTTATAAGAGCATCAGTAAAAAAAGGTTTACTGCTAAAAGAAGGGAGTATGTAAGGAATAGTAATAAGTTCACCTTATTTCAGTTTATTAATACAAAATAAAATATATGATCATCTGTATCTAACAAAGATAAATCTAATCACAGATAAAACAAACATGTGTCACATAATACTTAATTAGCCTTTACTGCTATGGATAAATATATAACAGTCTTTTGAACCCTGCTCATTTAAAGCAATCTTTAGAAAACTGATAAAAATTTTAAATGGCAACATTAAATCACATAAATAATGTTACGGTAAAATAAATAAATACAAAAAATAAAAAAGGAAAACTGAAAGGTGAATGCAAATTAGAAGCTTTGAAGAATATATCTGTACACTACAAAAGTACGGTGGATGACGTGCAATGTTTATTCTTTCTTTCTGATATATTCAAAAGTAGCTCATAACCGAAAAAATCAGGAGCATATTGACAACACAAACATCCTAGCATAACAGAATAAGCAGGTTTATTCACAAGCAAAAAAGAGAGAAAAAAATCCAACTAATGTCACTATTAAAGTGAAACATTACAAATTAACCATTATGATGTTTCTGAAGGACATCAATAATATCTCTCAGAGTTTTAGCTCAGGGTGTAGGGAAGCCATAATTTTATTGCATCACGAATAGAAAAAATGGCTACAAACAATTTTAAAAGCCTTATGAAGTGCAGCATCAGGCACAGACATCTCCATCAGTCTGGTCTTCCTACCCAGAGCTGACCGGACTCTCTTACTCGTCTCAGTCTTCAGGGTACTTCCTCATAAACCCACGCATAAGCAGAAATCATCCATCAGTAAAGAGAACCAGAGAGCGAGGAATTTACTTGCATAAAATACAAGACATCCTGCCTCTAAATTAAACATTTATGCCCTTACTGGTGAAGATTCTTAGTCATCCAGTCATTTATGATCAATCCAAAATAAAAATAATTTAAAAAAAAAAACAATTGGACTCAAAATGTTTGGATTAGTGGCAGGTTAGTGAAGAAGTGCTTCAGCAGTTAGAAGTGAAAAAAGGGAGTGTTAAAAAAGCTGAACGTAGCTGGAGAAAGACTAGACTCCAGCTTCACTATGACATCTATAAAGAGAGACTTTACAGATATAACTTACAACTAAAAATGCAAAGATATGTTATTTGGAGATCATCAACAAAAGCATTAATAATACTTGCGCCCTATTTGCCACGGTCGACAGGTTAACAAACCCTGGTGCGGCTGTGGCGTCTGAACTCCACACCACCAGGGTCTGCAACAAATTTGTAAACTTCTTTACAGGGAAAATCCAAATGATTAGAGGATCAGTCTGAACATCAATATCAAGTTCAGAACCAAAGTTGTCTCCAACTAGAACCGACCTTGGCAAAATGCCCAAATTCTGCAAAATAAACTACAAAAGCTTAAACAAAATCATTCACCAGCTAAGTTCCACCTCCTGCTCCCTTGATGTTTTACCCAAAGCTTTCTTTAAGAAAGTTTTGCCTGTTATAGCTTCTGATTTGACTCAGATAATAAACACATCCCTTCTGTCAGGTGTATTCTTTCAGTCCCTAAAAACAGCAATTATAAAACCTCTGCTGAAAAAGAACAATTTGGACAAACAATTTCTGCAGAACTACAGGCGCATCTCAAACCTCCCTTTAATCAGTATTATTGAAAAAGCTGTGTTTCAACAATTGAACACTTTCTTAACGACAAGCCGCTTTAATGTTTTCCAGTCAGGTTTCCGTGCTCACCACAGTACAAAGACCGCCCTTGCCAAGGTGTTCAATGACATCCATATAAAAACAGACTGTAGAAGAACCACCGTGCTGGTATTATTGGATCTGAGTGCAGCATTCAACATAGTTGATCACTCCATTCTGTTAGAGTGCCTGGAAAATTGGGTCGGCCTTTCTGGTACAGCACTCAAAAGGTTTAAATCCTACTTAAAGGACAGGGACTGTTTTTTTGTCAGTAGGTAACTTTACATCAGAGGTGACAAAAATCACATGTGGGGTTCCCCAAGGGTCCATCCTGGGTCCCCTCCTATTCAATATCTACATGCTCCCTCTAGCTCCTTCAGATCATAAAAAACATCAGCTACCATAACTATGCATACGACACACAGCTCTACATCACCATGTCACCAGGTGACTATGAACCCATTTAAGTACTGAGTAAATGCTTAGAAGAAATCAATGCATGGATGTGCCAAAATTTTCTTCAATTGAATAAAAACAAAACTAAAGTAATAATTTTTGGACCAATAGAGGAGAGATCAGAAGTTAGTGCTCAGCTTCAGCTTCTTCAGCTAGTAACCACTGATCAAGCCCGAAATCTGGGAGTAGTGGTGGACTCAGACCTGACCCTCCAAAATTATCTAAACACCATTACAAGGTTGGCTTTCTATCACCTCCAGAACATTTCCAGGATTAAAGGTCTAATGTCTCTGCAGGATCTGGAAAAACTCATCCATGTGTTTATTTTTATTTTACTCAATTACTGCAACAGTGTCTTCATAGGTCTGCCAAAAAAGTCGATCCAGAAAGAATAAGAAACTAGACCACATCATTCCAGTTCTATAGTCCTCACACCTGCTCCCTGTATCTCAGAGAATAGACTTTAAAATATGTTTGTTAGTCTATAAATCCCTGAATGGCTTAGCACCTAAATACATCACAGACTTGTTATCAGTGTATCAACCATCCAGACAACTCAGGTCTTCTGGCTCAAATCTACTCTGCATACCCAGAACCAGAACCAAACATGGAGAAGCAGCATTTAGTTCTTAAGCTCGACTCATCAGGAACAAACTCGTAGAAGACTGTAAAAGTACTGTAACCCTGAGTTCCTTTACATCAAGGTTAATAACATATTTGTTTATGGTTGCCTTTAAATGTTGATATTAACATTTTAATCCAAATTGTCTTATACTGTATCTGAGCTGCTGCTACTATTCCAGTGCAATGTGTTTGCCTCTGTGATGTTTTTCTTTCCTGTTTGTTTTGTTCATGTACAGCATTTTGAATTGTTTTGTTACTGAAAAGTGCTTTATAAATAAACTTGCCTTGCCTAAACATCAAATGACAGGGCCACTCGTATCATCTTATAAGATAAGATAAGAGATAAAATAGGGCTTTATTGATCTCACAGTGGAGAAATTTACTTGTCACACATCGGCTTGATAAACAAAAAGAAAGGTGCCCAAGGGAGAAAAGGTGCATAAGGTATAATATTGTAACTGCTAACTTTAAAATATAACAAGTGCAAGGTTGTTCTCCTTTTATTGTTTATTTCCTCTTCCATCCCATTCCTTCTAAAACCCATCCTGCAAGCAAAGAACTGGTAAAACATGTCCTGAACTTTTTTGATGTGAAACTGCTCAAAGAGTAAAATACTCTCACATGAAATCCAGACACTTCTGGGCAGGGCAAAGCTCCAGGTTTTTGATGATCTTAATAAAGTCTCTGGTTTTGAAAAGATATGTGAAATCATATGCAAAGCATTGGTGAATGCATCCAGAGGGCATGGTTGTTTGTTATTTACCATTGTGTAATAACCTCCTAATGTAATCAAAGGATCTACAAAGAGCTATTGCAAAGAAAAGGTTTTGACCGAATAATATTCTTTTTGCTATAACCATCTTAGAAGTATTACATAGATATATTAAAACGTTGATCTAATATAATGATATAGAGGGCCCAGTTAATTCTAAAATAAATCAGAAATTTTGACTAAGACAAATTCTACCACTTAAAATTAACAGAATTAAAGCAATAATGTTTTGTTTTTCCTCAACACAGGAGAGTGAATCTTAATTTCAAAATAAAAGCAGTAAAATTACGTTTTCTACATAAAAAAAGAGTCTGACAAAATATTTTCTTGAAAAGCCACTCTATGGTGTAATCTTTATTCTCATAAAACCTTGACAGCTTGCACAGAAGAAGCTCTCTCCATCCAGGGAGTGTACTACACAATGGCATAACTTAACAATGTTGAAAATGAGCTGCTGTGTCACTTGTGGTGCACCAACAATAAGCTGTAACTGGTGTAATGAGGTGTTCTTTCATCAGGTTTTTCTCAATATAATTTAGTCACATTGGTTGGAAATCTTATAGGTATTACAGACATTTATCCACAGTTTAATAACTTAAAGTCTCTAAATCTCAGCCACACCTTATAACAAGTAGATGAGAAATGTAATCACAGTTTAGCAACACTTCTGCGTCTGTAAGGGTATAAAAGAGAACTTCAACATCCACAGAGCATCACTACAGCCTCTTCACTCGTCTCTCAGAAAACCTACTGAAGGTGTGAAGACTTGACTTATTTAGTTATAGCTTTGATATTTTAATGATCCATTCCAATAACTTGGACCACTGTGTTGTTCAGAAAGTAATTTTTAATATTCTGCTCCCACAGGTAAAATCTCTGTAACCATGCTGAAGGTAGCACTTGTTCTTGGATGCCTCCTGAGCCTCATTGTGGCTGAACCTGTAAGTAGAGCGTTGTCATGTTTAAATTGATAAGATTAAACATTTTAAAGATGTAAATAAGGTCTAAATTGATAAAGTTAGATAAAACGTAGAAAGTATTACTATTACTGTGGAAAAGTATAACTCAGGTAATGTGAAACCTTGCACAGATGGAGCACCAGCGCTTTGCCCGCTCTGATTCTAACTCTAATTCTAACTCAGCTGAGGTGAGTGTCCCCTCTGCCAAACCTTTAAATCCCACCTGAGCATCAGTTCCTGCATCAATAGTGAGAAGGTGCTCTGCTGTGTTTGATGATAATCTTTTTAAAATGTCCTTAAAGTCAACCACCACGACTACGACCACAGCAGCAGGAGCAACGGCTGCACCGTCACTGGCCCAGATCCTTGCCCTTATTCAACAACTGCTCGCTGGTTTATGATCAAGTGAGTGAAAATATTTTAAAGCAAATTTTCACATAATTACTGATATTCTGATATGTGATATAGTATGCTTTAGATGAGGTTACTTAGTTTTAAAGACAATGTATGACTGTTTATTTCATCTCATTTCAGATTCCCAGCCTGCTGTTTTAACCAGAATGCTTTCATTCACTCACCAATTGGAGACATATTATCCTGACCCTCTGTCAACTTAAAAATGAAATAAAACTTTTCAAAGCAAACTCTTCACTTGATTGTACTTTTCACAAAGATTACAATTATGTTGTCTGATTTTATTTTGTACTCCATTTGCAACCATTTGTAAGAGCATCAGTAAAAAAAGGTTTACTGTTAAAAGAAGGGAATATGTAAGGAATAGTAATAAGTTCACCTTATTTCAGTTTATTCATACAAAATAAAATATATGATCATCTGTATCTAACAAAGATAAATCTAATCACAGATAAAACAAACATGTGTCATTTAATACTTAATGAACCTTTACTGCTATGAATGAATAAGTACAGTCTTTTTGAACCCTGCTCATTTAAAGCAATCTTTAAAAAACTGATTTCATTTTTTTTAAATGGCAACATTTAATCACATAAATAATGTTATGGCAAAATAAATAAATACAAAAAACAAAAAAGGAAAACTGATAGATGAATGCAAATTAAAAGCTTTGAAGAATATATCTGTACACTACAAAAGTACGGTGGATGACGTGCAATGTTTTTTTTTTTCTTGCTGATATATTCAAAAGTAGCTCATAACCGAAAAAAATCAGGAATATAATGACAACACAAACATCCTAGCATAACAGAATAAGCAGGTTTATTCACAAGCAAAAAAGAGAGAAAAACAATTCAAATGAATCATTATGATGTTTCTGAAGGACATCAATAATATCTCTCAGGGTTTTGGCTCAGGGTGTAGGGAAGCCATCATTTTGTTGCATCACGAATAGAAAAAAATAGCTACAAACTATTTTATAAGCCTTATGAAGTGCAGCATCAGGCACAGACATCTCCATCAGTTTGGTCTTCCTACCCAGAGCTGACCGGACTCTCTTATTCATCTCAGTCTTCAGGGTACTTCCTCATAAACCCACGCATAAGCAGAAATCATCCATCAGTAAAGAGAACCAGAGAGCGATGAATTTACTTGCATAAAGTACAAGACATCCTGCCTCTAAATTAAACATGTATGCCCTGACAGGTGAAGATTCTCAGTCATCCTGTCATTTATGATCAATCCAAAAAAAAGGTTAAAAAACAAAACAACTGGATTAAAAATGTTTGAATTAGAGATAGGTTAGTGGAGAAGTGCTCCAGCAGTTAGAAGTGAAAAAAAGGGAGTATTAAAAAGCTGAACACAGGTGGAGAAAGACTAGACTCCAGGTTCACTATGACATCTATAAAGAGAGACTTTACAGACATAATTTACAACTGAAAATGCAAAAGAATGTTATTTTGAGATCATCAACAAAAGCATTAATAATACTTGCGCCGTATCAGAATCAGAATCAAGTTTAATGCCAAGTAGGTTTGCACTTACAAGGAATTTGACTTGGTGTTGATGGTGCTGACAAAACAAAACAAAATAAAATTATATATATATATATATATATATATATATATATATATATATATATATATATATATATATATATATATATATATACAGAAGCTTTATACACACAGTAGACTGTGTGTTAATGTAACACAGAAGCTTGTAAGTCCTGAATGGGGGAGAGAGGCAGTGTCCAGTTTCACGGGCAGCTCTTGGCCTTGTTGATAAGGCTGGTAGCAGATGGGAAAAAACTGTTCTTGTGCCGTGAGGTTGTGGTCCTGATGGACCGCAGCCTCCTGCCAGAGGGAAGTGACTGAAATAGTCTGTGACTGGGGTGCGAGGGATCAGCCACAATCTTTCCAACACGCCTCAGAGTCCTGGAGGCGTACAGGTCCTGGAGAGATGGAAGATTGCAGCCAATCACCTTCTCTGCAGACCGGATGACACGCTACAGTCTCATCCATTTGATACGCTCCAATCTCATCCATTCTCATATCATCTCATCCATTATTTGCCACGATCGACAGGTTAACAAACCCTGCTGTGGCTTCTGAACTCCACTCCACCAGGGACTGCAGCAATTTTTGCAAACTTCTTTACAGGGATAATCCAAATGATTAGAGGATCATTCTGAATATCCACATCAAGTTCAGAACCAAAGCTGTCTCCAACTACAACTACTATAACTATGCAGACGACACACAGCTTTACATCACCATGTCACCAGGTGACTATGAACCAGTTCAAGCACTGAGTAAATGCCTAGAAGAAATCAATGCATGGATGTGCCAAAATTTTATTCAATTGAATAAAAACAAAACTGAAGTAATTATTTTTGGACCAACAGAGAAGAGATCAGAAGTTAGTGTTCAGCTTCAGCTGGTTTGGCTAGTAACCACTGATCAAGCCCGAAACCTGGGTGTAGTGATGGACTCTGACCCGAACCTCCAAAATTATCTAAACAGCATTACAAGGTTGGCTTTCTATCACCTCCAGAACATTTCCAGGATTAAAGGTCTAATGTCTTTGCAGGATCTGGAAAAACTCATCCATTTGTTTATTTTTATTTTACTCAATTACTGCAACAGTGTCTTCATAGGTCTGCCAAAAAAGTCGATCCAGAAAGAATAAGAAACTAGACCACATCATTCAAGTTCTAAAGTCCTCACACTGGCTCCCTGTATCTCAGAGAATAGACTTTAAAATACGTTTGTTAGTCTATAAATCCCTGAATGGCTTAGCACCTAAATACATTACAGACTTGTTATCAGTGTATCAACCATCCAGACCTCTCAGGTCTTCTGGCTCAAATCTGCTCCGCATACCCAGAACCAGAACCAAACATGGAGAAGCAGCATTTAGCTCTTATGCTCGACAGGAACAAACTTGTAGAAGACTGTAAAAGTGCTGTAACCCTGAGTTCCTTTACATCAAGGTTAAACACCAATTTGTTTAGAGTTGCCTTTAAATGTTAATGTTAAATTTGAGTCCAAATTGTCTTATACTGTATCTGAGCTGCTGCTACTTTTCCAATGCAATGTGTTTGCCTCTGTAATGTTTTTCTTTCCTGTTAGTTTTGTTCATGTCCAGCACTTTGAATCGTTTTGTTACTGAAAAGTGCTTTATAAATAAACTTGCCTTGCCTAAACATCAAATCACAGGGCCACTCGTATCATCTATAGGATATCATGACATTTGTGGCTCTAGTAGCTTTGCCAATGCAATGGGCTTTATTTGTGAGAAGGAGACTTTTACACAAAGTTGCCCAAAATATGCTACGCTCCCTAATGTGTCCAAACAAGGTGGAAAAGCAGAAGCACACAGCACAACTAAAAATAGATTTGAAAAGGAAAATCTCTTGGCTGAGAGGGAGCTACTGCCACAAGTTGCTTGGTTGCCCGGCACAGTAAGGAATCATGATCCAATTGAGCGTTGAATAAACCTTTTGTGTTTTGTTTCTGTTTTACCCTTTTATTATATAAAAAAATATCTCAGCAGACTATCAAGTTAACTGATTCTACAATTCCAGCTCTGACAACCAAGACCTGATGAGTCGTTGCTTGCTTCTCATCAGAGGGCTTCAATTGTCCAGGCTGATCAGGCACTAAGTTCTCACTATTCTTTGGAATCAGTTGCAAAATCCTTAATAAGATAAGATAAGAGATAAGATAGGGCTTTATTGATCTCACAGTGGAGAAATTTACTTGTCACACATCGGCTTAATAAACAAAAAGAAAGGTGCCCAAGGGAGGAAAGGTGCATAAGGTATAATATTGTAACTGCTAACTTTAAAATATAACAAGTGCAAGGTTGTTCTCCTTTTATTGTTTATTTCCTCTTCCATCCCATTCCTTCTAAAACCCATCCTGCAAGCAAAGAACTGGTAAAACATGTCCTGATTTTTTTTATGTGAAACTGCTCAAAGAGTAAAATACTCTCACATGAAATCCAGACACTACTGGGCAGGGCAAAGCCCCGGGTTTTTGATGATCTTAATAAAGTCTCTGGTTTTGAAAAGATATGTGAAATCATATGCAAAGCATTGGTGAATGCATCCAGAGGGCATGGTTGTTTGTTATTTAACATTGTGTAATAACCTCCTAATGTAATCAAAGGATCTACAAAGAGCTATTGCAAAGAAAAGGTTTTGACCGAATAATATTCCTTTTGCTATAACCATCTTAGAAGTATTTCATAGATATATTAAAAACGTTGATCTAATATAATGATATAAAGGGCCCCGTTAATTCTAATATAAATCAGAAATTTTACTAAGACACATTCTACCACAGAGGAAGGTCTCTCTATCCAGGGAGTGAACTATTTAATCACATAACTTAGCCATGTTGAAAATGAGCTGCTGTGTCACTTGTGGTGCACCAACAATAAGCTGTAGCTGGTGTAATGAGGTGTTCTTTCAACATATTTTTCTCAATATAATTTAGTTACATAAGTGTTGATAATCTTATAGATATTACAGACATTTATCCACAGTTTAATAACTTAAAGTCTCTAAATCTCAGCCACACCTTGGAACAAGTAGATGAAAAATGTAATCACAGTTTAGCAACACTTCTGCGTCTGTAAGGGTATAAAAGAGAACTTCAACATCCACAGAGCATCACTACAGCCTCTTCACTCGTCTCTCAGAAAACCTACTGAAGGTGTGAGGACTTGACTTATTTAGTTATAGCTTTGATATTTTCTGTAGTGGATTTCTTTAATGATCCATTCCAATAACTTGGACCACTGTGTTGTTCAGAAAGTAATTTTTAATATTCTGCTCCCACAGGTAAAATCTCTGTAACCATGCTGAAGGTAGCACTTGTTCTTGGATGCCTCCTGAGCCTCATTGTGGCTGAACCTGTAAGTAGAACATTGTCATGTTTAAATTGATAAAATTAAAATTTTAAAGATGTAAATCAGGTTTAAATTAATACAGTTAGATAAAATGTAGAAAGCATTACTATTTCTGTGTGAAAAAGTATAACTCAGGTAATGTGAAACCTTGCACAGATGGAGCACCAGCGCTTTGCCCGCTCTGATTCTAACTCTAATTCTAACTCAGCTGAGGTGAGTGTCCCCTCTGCCAAACCTTTAAATCCCACCTGAGCATCAGTTCCTGCATCAATAGTGAGAAGGTGCTCTGCTGTGTTTGATGATAATCTTTTTAAAATGTCCTTAAAGTCAACCACCACGACTACGACCACAGCAGCAGGAGCAACGGCTGCACCGTCACTGGCCCAGATCCTTGCCCTTATTCAACAACTGCTCGCTGGTTTGTGATCAAGTGAGTGAAAATATGTTAAAGAAGATTTTGACATAATTACTGATCATTGATATTTTGATTTAGACAGATTTCTGACATCTGATTTAATTTGCTTTAGATAATGTTAAGTTTCATAGAGTGTGTATTAATATCATCTCATTTCAGATTCCCAGCCTGCTGTTTTAACCAGAATGCTTTGACTCACCAATTGGAGACATGTTATCCTGACCCTCTGTCACTTTACAAAATAAAGCTTTTTAATGCAAACTCTTTACTGCATTGTGTTCTTCACTAAAACTCTATGGTCATATTGTCTTTTATTATATTTTGTACTCCATCTGCAAGACATTACCCATATATATAAAATTATATGATCATCTGGATCATCACAAAGATGAATCTAATTACAGATGACAAGAAACATATGTCACATTATACTTGTAATGGAATAAATGAATAGATAAGCACATTTTTCTTTTACATGGTGGTATCAATGTTTAGGAAATATTTTCTTTAAAGGGCAAAACACATGAATAATGTAACCGAATAAACAAACAAAACAAACAACGAAACTCGATAAATAAAAAAGTAGAATAAATCTGTTTGAATATACTTCAAAATAAAGTGGGAGATGTGTAATGTTGATTACCGTATTTTTCGAACCATAAGGCACACTGCATTAAATATTCTTCCCATGTGTGTAATATCACTCCACACTGCAAAAAGGGAACTAAAAGAAAGTAAAATTTTCTTGAAAGGAGTGCATTGTTCCTGGATTTGAGCTGGTAAATAAGACTATTTGTCAACGGAATAACATTTTTTGCACTTAAAATATGAACAAATTATGTCTGTCCTCTTATTTCAAGTGCAGGATATCTAATCATCTTATTTTGGGGGTGAAAATACTTATTCCATTTTCAAAATATTTAGCTTACCCTGAGTCAAATTATGAAATTACTGCATGAAACAACCCTGCTACCGAGCAGAGTTGTTAGGGTTAACTCTTAGTATTTCCTACTTTTTAGTTGAGATCTGCACAAGGGCGTGTCAGAAAAGGTGTGTCCTTTTCTGGAGGAGCCTGTATGCTGCGGCACAAATACACCACAGAGATCTCCGTCGGGAGAGGCTGATCTGACCACAATTAAATGTCTTATCATTTCTGGATTAATATATTTTCAAGCATTGCCATTTTTTGCCGCTGTCAATGATTTATCTCAATATTCTCAGCCACACATTGCTTTTCTAACACAAGGGGACGCTCTCAGTTCTGAACAATTTCTTTGTGCTGCATTTCATTTTCATACCAACAGCAGCTTTTTAATAATTGAGCCAGCTGTATGTCGCACTGTCAGGATTGTTACTGTTGCACTCAGTTATAGATGAGTTTAAAGGTGTTTTATAGTCAGAGACCCACACGACTAATAAAAGAACTACACAGAATGAAAGCAATACCTTATTCGGTATGAAATTGAGACTGCCGGCTCAAATTTTCCATTCGTATATTTTAGTTTCCATCCATACATCATGATGGGTAAAGCCAAATTTTGGCAAAAGAATGAACATATCAGTTATTTCAATAACTCCCACCATGCCATTATTAATTGAAAATGTTGATTATAGCCAATTAATGCTGCAGTTCATTAAGGTTAAACATAAGAATAACTAATAACTGAACCTTACCTGATTAAACTGTATACTCATACTTGATTTTGATGTGCTGCCACCTCCTTTTAGATAGAAACCATGGTGGTCTGTTCTTTTAAAGATGTGTTTTTTTGTTCCATTAATTTTTAATCAAGTGTAACACGCTTAAGTAACACCTTCAATTGACTGCAAAGAACTGGGGGGTGCCATGATTAATGGTAGTGAACCCGATATTCAGCTGGACGCAGAGTTATGTTTTTAAAAAGTTTATTGAAATGATGAGTAGTGGATGATGAAGCAGACAAGCAGGACCAGACTTGACCAGATGATTGAAGGGCTGATGGTGTAGGCAGGCAGGGATGAGAAGGGAACCAGAAGATGCAGGTAGCGACAGACCAGAACAAGCAAGGTGGACCGGGGAATCACCAGAACGGGCAGAGCGAGCGGCTGGAACTCACGGGGGGAAACAGGCAGAACTGCAGCATGTAGACACAGGCGACTTTCTTCAGTGAAGTGAACAAAAGAGTCCAGCTGGCTGAGCACAAAGGAACTGGTAGAGTCAAAGCACATGACATGAAAAGAGTTCTGGCAGTCCGTGGATGACTGAGGCAGGTATATGTGGACAGGTGAACAGGTGAGCCGAGTTGACAGTAATTAGCAGCAACAGGTGGAGCTGATCTAGAGCAGAGTGGTGGCTGGAGGGAGACTGAGCTGATTGGATAATGGCTTAGAGGTGAAGGCTGATTAAGAACCGTCCAGAAAAGTTCAAAGCAAAACAAACAAAAAGCTAAATCATGACAAGGGGAAAAACAAAACAACTTGAAAAATAACAAAAGGCTGCGATAGTTAAATATTTCAACTAGTGCTGTCCAACGATTAAAATTTTTAATCGTGATTCATCGCATAATTTCAATAGTTAACTCGAGATTAATCGCAATTATCCATCCATCCATCCATTTTCTAAACCGCTTATTCCCTCATGGGGTCACGGGGGTTGCTGGTGCCTATCTCCAGTGTTCACTGGGCGAGAGGCGGGGTACACCCTGGACAGGTCGCCAGTCTGTCGCAGGGCAACTAATCGCAATTAATCACATATTTTATCTTTATATTTCTGAAAGTGTAAAGAGCTTTTTTGGGCATTTTAATATGCAATTTTGCAATAAATGACACCAGTAAAAAACATGCTTGTACAAAAAATATAATTTTTTATTTTATTTTCAAGCACTTTTCAGAATTGGAATGAAAACATCCTGGTGCCATAAAATGTGTAAACAAATATGTAAATAAAGAAATATTTCATGCCTAAACAAAATAGACATACGCATTTACATATATAGTAATACTAATTTTACATTTTCATAAAATCACAAGTTTTATTCATTTTTTTCACTTTGTCACACATCTAATCCTGAGCTTTCACACCAACAACAATAATTTTATCATATATTTTTGCATGCTGTTTAGATCCGTATTCATACAGTGTAAAGCCAGGAAAAGGTTTTAAATTTCCAGGTCATTCCAGAGTCTTCCTCTTTGCTTGCAACTGGGGCAGGAGCTTATTACCCTTGGAAGAAAACTGTTTAGCACAGCTTCGTGTGCTGACACTGTAACTCCAGGGTACTTCATTTGGCAATGTGATTCAGCTTTAGTTTGTCAAATGCAAAAAAAGTGTTTGTTTCACTTTCAGAAACAATAACGCGTTAAAACTGACAGCCCTAATTTCAACCTGAATTTTTTTTGAGAATAATAGAATGTAAAAATTATGTTTACGGGTGATTAAAATGTAGGAAGAGATGACAAACCTGGACATGAAGAACATATTATAGATGAAAGAAGTATGATATTCATCTTGCCATCAGGATGAAAGCTACTTTTAAGATATTCTGTCAAATGTAATTTCACAAATGTGTAGTGAATAGTGAACTTTTGGCTAAAAGGTAGATATGGGACTTTTTTTAGCAGATTTTTGATAATATTCAAACTTTTTCTTTTGTACTTTTTATTAAAAACTGTGACGTTTTAAATGCTCCAAAGAAATATTTTGACCACTGAGGTTAAAAAAAGCAGCACTCATTTATGGAGTTACATAGCTCCATCTCAACAAAGCATTTTTATTGTTTTAAATGTTTTATTAGGTTAAAAATAAAGTAAGGTACACAATATTATTGGTATTTTTTGTTTGTCTTAACTCTTTTAGAAGATTAATACATTTTCTTTACACCCTAGACTAGTCACAGATTTATTTATTTGATCAGTAGTGGCCAAACCTTTTTTGATGTACCAATGTGTTCCTGTTTAATTATTGCTTATTTCCTTACATGTCCACCTACACACTTGAAAGGTTGGGCAGACAGTTTGCTAATCATTGCAGTTACCTAACTGTGTAACATTCTTGGGAGCTTAAATCCACCCATCTGTCAGTGTATAAAACGCTTGATAGGCCAGCACACCATTAGAACCGACTTGCCTTGCTCAGGGACAGATCGTGAAGAGAAACTTGTAATTGCGACTTTTCTTTTTTATTATTTATTCTGTTTTCTTTGTGATGTTGGGTTAGTTTTACTCATTGTAATCCAAAAATTATTGGTTTTTTTTTCTCAGGTGATCACTGAAAAAATGCTGAAGGTAGTATTTGTGTTGGGATGCCTCCTGTGTCTCACTCTGGCTTATTCAGTAAGTGCAATATTTATAAGGGCTGAACCAACATTTCTCTATCCATCTAACAGCCACATACAAGACTTAAATCTACAATTATTTGTTTAGGAGGACGACTCTGCATCTAACCGAGTGGAGCGCTCACCTTTAGGCCAGCGCTCTCACAGGGTAATCTTGTTATAGTTTTACTGGAGTGGATAAGAAAACTGTTACCTGTTTTCTGAGCCTAAATAAACCTGATTCTGATTTGTTTTCCAGGGTCGCGGTCATTCCCACGGCAAAGATTGCCGTCCTTGGATGAATGAAACTTTCCTTCAGAAGCTTCTCGAGATTCTGTTGAAGACTGCTGCGAATACCACTACCACAGCCGCCACCACTACCACAGCCGCTACAACTACAGTGGCAGCAGCTACATAGAAGTTGAGAAGAAAGCAGGAAGATGTTAAAAGCTTTTAAAAGAAGATCAGCAACTGTTGACAGCTGTCAGCATGTAAAATTAAATCTCTTTTCTCTCTCTACTGTTTCCCTAATAAAGTACTGGTGAAAAGCATATGGTCTCAAATGTGTTTGTTGGTTCTGTGAATGTAAAGTGGGTAAGATGACTTTTTCATGCTTGCTGTGCATATTTTTTATTATTAAAACACTCAAGGACAAATACAAAACTTGCACAAGTCCCTGGAATATTTGAAGAACTCTGCAAAGGAAACTTTTAAATAAATAAAACCATTCAGAAATAACTCTGGGTTTTTAATTATCACGTGATAAATTTTAATGCTAGGATTTTGCAAAAAAAAAATACAACACTGAAAAATCCTCAAACAAACAGCATGTAGAAGCCGTGATATTCACAGCATGCTCCTAAACGGTGCATTAGGACCACACATCTAACAGAAATGCACTGAGAGGGATTATTGTCCTTCTTCATTTAATATAATTAGACTGAATGAAACGAGTGCAAACAAATTTATTACTCAATAAAGCCACTAGCCAGGGCAGTTATTAGCCCATAATGAAAGCACAGCTTTTTCCTGCATGAGGATAAAAGGACAGACTGTGCACCTCTGCAGGTATGCTCACACCTTGTTTGCCTGCTTAACATGGATTTGTGGTGCATCTATGAGTTAAAACCATAATCAACACTGGAAGCAGATGAGGTCCTACTTGAGCATCGGGAGATGTAGCAGATACTGATCGGTTTGTGCATATTCACATTATTCTTGTTTTATCAAAACTCGCGCACACACAAGCAAAGTAGTGCTTGTCCTCCTGTATCATGTTTTTCTTTTTCTTTTTTTTTCTTTTTTTTTATTATGTTTTTCCATTTGTAACAGGGATGAGTTGTTCAACCTTCCAGCTAAAAATTGTAAGAGTGTTGACCTATTGGTTAGATACCTGGGTGTTCGTTTCAAAATACCTATTTCTTTTAAAATTCAGTCTAAACTACTGAGAAGTATTGTTTCATTTTATTTGCTCCTTTTCATTTATTTTATGTTGGGTGAATACCTTTAAAGGGGATATATCATGCAAAATTCCCTTTTTTAGCCATGAAATATGTATCGGTGTGTATGTTTGAGTCTCTAAAACAATTACGTCACAGTGTTTGCTGCAGAGGTGCTAAACAAGGTGATAGTCCACTCCACCCTGTTCAGCTGTTTTTGTAGTATGTTGGGGAAGGTGTAATGAATTGTGTGGGTTAATAAACCCAACAACCAAACTGTTTGACTTGACCACTTGTAGCTTCAGCGTCCTTGAGTTGTACTAAAAATTTGTGGCTAAAAACAATGGCGGATTTGCAAAGTTGGTAAACTGGTCTGTGACCTGGAGGGAGTCCCTTTTTTTGTGTTTAAAGAGACAGCACCAAAACAAGTTGCTCTCAGACACACGTCAGAACAAAGTTAAAAGGTGGAGCTGTGGGGCAATAACGAAGAATTCAGACTAAAGCATTAAAGTTAGACTTTATAGAGACCATGACTGAATGATTTAAACTTGAAAAGGGATGCATTAAAAAGCCTGATATGTCCCCTTTAATGTTTTTCTCAACTTTACAAAACACCTTTTTATGCTAAGTCTATACCAAGAACCTGTCTTTAACGAAATATAAAAAAGCACATAAAAAAGTGAGTAAAACCTTAAAATGGTAATTGTAAACTCTCATTGTAAGCTCTTTATTGTGTTTGATTGTCATTTACTACATCACTCAGAAAGTCCCTCTAATTTCAAACAGGGGACCATTTTTATCTTTGTGATGGGGTTGATAAAAATGTAAGGCTGCATGGTTAGATCTGTGATGGACAATTCACCTGTGCAGGGTGCTTGTCATTGGTTGACCCCAAGCATCTTAAAGGACTGGTGGCAGACATTTACAGTATGACACAAAATGGAATAAAACAGGGTATTCTAACATGACACATTCTAACATGACAAATTCACTGCTTGATATACTTTTCCAAATGTAGATTTTGACAGTGTCCTGTAACAATGTACTTCACCAATCATGTTTTAGTAGCAGCTCCTAATAAGTGCCACAATAAATGCTTTCT
This sequence comes from Fundulus heteroclitus, assembly GCF_011125445.2. Lineage (NCBI taxonomy): Eukaryota > Metazoa > Chordata > Actinopteri > Cyprinodontiformes > Fundulidae > Fundulus > Fundulus heteroclitus. The sequence continues at coordinate 16,741,091 of NC_046365.1, forward strand.
TACTTAGAAAATAATATACTAAATATAATATACTAATATATTACTAATATACTAAATGCTAAAGGTGGTATATGAATGTATTTTCAATTAAGCAGAACAATACTTATTGATGTAGATAACCTACTAACTCCTTTTTTGGAATCGCAATGACTCAGACTGTTGCAAGTTATTACTGCACACCATGTGATGATTCAGATATGACACAATAAAAGAAAATATGGCATGGCATTATCGAGATCAAAACTTCAACCAACATCATGTAGCTGACTGATGTTCAAAACTTTACCTAAGCTGATTAAAAGTTTACATTTATCAAATGCTTTCTTGTATTCTCGGAGGTTTAAAGAAAAAGCATCATGACCAAGAATTATGAGTTATAAAACCCAGTTGTTGATTTGAAAAAAAAAAATTAGGGAAAGAGAACAATGGAAAGTCATTTTAAGGTCCCTTTGGAAATATTGGTTTCTCATTTTGCAACTTCCTGCTGGAAAGATACTCAGCTTCTAGCTCTAACAGAGTTTCCTTCCTGCAGTTTATGTGGAAGGCTCTTGCTTTAGTTTGTTGTATATCTTTGCGGTTTCTCATTTTGGATCACTCCAGAACTGAACTGGACGCATAAAGAAAAAAAAAATGAAGAAAGTAATTGAGTCAGGGTTAAATGACAAAGAAAGGATTCCTGGATCAATGTGTGTTTCTGTGCCTTCTGTTTTTTTTGCTTTGTCTTCTCTAAACCCCCGGTCTGTGGAGGCAGATGACCGTTCACACTGGTTCTGGTTCTGTTGGAGGTTTTCCTTCCCGTTAAATGGAGAGTTTTCCTCTCCACTGTCACTTCATGCATAACTTAGCTGGAGCACTGTCATCCCACTGTAGTCATGTTGCCCAAGAGGTCAGTCCAGCAGTGGACAGTCAAGGTAACTTTAAAAGTTTAATAAACTCTGAAAGTTAAATGGTAGAGGTGTGGTACCTGTTTCCTTTATGACCAAAAAAAAAAAAAAAAATCTGTAAAGTGTGACATATGTTTGCATTTAGCACATCATCCCCGAAATAAAGTTGGTGCAAGACAGTACATAGACAGACAATAGATAAATAAATTGAGTCCACTTGTTTAATCCATCCCAGAATAAATGCAGCTGTTTTGTAACGGCTTTTCTACGGAAGAGGATTAGGGCCACTCAAAAAAAAAAAAAAAAGAAGTCTACTCAATTCTGACTTTTTTCTCAGAATTCTGAGATTAAAGTCAGAATTCTGACTTTAATCTCAGAATTCTGAGAAAAAAGTCAGAATTCTGACTTTAATCTCAGAATTCTGAGAAAAAAGTCAGAATTCTGAGAAAAAAGTCAGAATTGAGTAGACTTCTTTTTTTTTTTTTTGAGTGGCCCTAATCCTCTTCCGTACTTTTCAGAGAACATCAGTGAACAAAACCATTCCTGTGGTAAATCTTGGTGATGGTAGCATGATGCTGTCTCCAGCAGGGACAGGGAAGCTGGTCATTTTCATTTGTATAATATTTAAAAAAAACATCTAAGAGTTTCTTCCACTGTGCCATCATGCTCTGTTTTGATCAAATAAAATCATAACATAATACATAAAAGTAACTGACTACAGCGTGATGGCATGTTTTTTTTTTTTTTTTTTTTTTTTTTTTTTTTTACCGGGTTTAAATACTTTTGCCAGGTGTTACAGTTAAAAAGGTCAGTGGGAACATCACAGATAAATCCTGCTACATGAAACAACAGCACCATCTCCTGTTTGGTCTGTACCTGCAGTCAGCAGGATGAGTTGCAAGACATGCTGAATAATCCTCACAGCAACTTCTTCATTGGATTGACGTAACATAGCTGTGCATGTCTGTGGACAAATAATATTTATAAACTCTTCATCTTCATCTAACCCTACCCTCTGAATCTTCTTCTCTCACACCAACTACCTTCATGTTCTCTTTCACTCCATCGACAAAGCTTCTCCTTGGTCTTTCTCTAGGAACAAGGTGGGGACAGTATGTTCACCTTCCTCCTCTGCATCATATAAAGCAGCTGGCTACCTTTTCCTGTCATGGTCCCAATATTCAAAGTCCCTAGACTCTTGCCCTTCCTCATCTTTCTCTGCCTAAAGACACGTCTTCCTCCCCTTCCTCCTCTTCTTCTTCACTGACCAACAGTAGCCCAACTTCCACTGATACCCTGTCTGCAGTCACCAGCAACAGTGGCGCTATGTTACTTTTAACAAGGCTAATGGATCGCTAAAAGTAACACGTGCTGTATTTCCAGTGAGAAGAACACGCTGTGTCCACAGTCAGTGAACGCTGTTGTCGAATCCTTTATTTTGCCTGCAGGTATGTGTCAGATTAATGTTTCACATTGTTGTTAGTATTATATAGTTTAGAAAATGTGGCAATGCTGAAAAAGGCAAGTTGTTAGAAACCGTTATTGTTATAAAATGCATTTAACTGTTTTTTTAAATGTAAAAGGGATTATGGGTAATCCTCAGAGCAACAGCTTTACTGCATTAAGAGAGAAAACAGTAAAAGTACATTTTTTTGATCCGTCTTGTTTGGATGGATGGTGTGGGGGGGGGGGGGGGGGCGGGACTGAAACTTTTTTCATTCTTGGGAACTGCTTGGTTTAATTCAAATAGGCGCAGAACTGAACCTGAACATAGACATTCAGTGTATTTTTCTATTATTAATAAGCCGTTGAATTATATCTGAGAAACAACTAAAAAACAACACATTTTTACGGTTCTCAAATCAACTGAGGCAAAGGTCTAAGTTTAAATCCAATGTTGCTTTAAACACCGAGAGCACACACAGATGGCAGCCTTATGGCTATGGTACATCAATACGATATAGTAAGAAGCAAAAAAAGTAAACAGCTCATTTGAAGATGAATGGTATATTGACTGAATTTGTGCTTTTCTAGTCACAAAGGCCATTAAAGGCCCTTTACACTGGATCACATTTATTCATACATCTATACATGAATCAGCAGGCCTACTGGGGTAAATTGTCATTCTCAGAGGCACAATGGCATGTGGCAGGAAGAAGCTGGAATTGAACTCTCAACTTTCCAATTGAAAGTCAACTACTCTACCGACCGAGCCAGAGTTTTGCCAAAGTTTAAAACCCTTATTTTGTTTTTAGAAAATAGTATAAAACAATTTAATAACTATCTTAACTATCTTATTTACTGCAGATGATAAAGCTGTACAGATAGTTTAAAAACTCTGACTTTACTTTTCTTCAGGGAACACAGCAATGATAGATCATTATTGCGTCAGGGTAATAAGAGCCTGTCAGAGTAAAGAAAATTCCCAGAAGACATTTGCAACAAGGTGTAATATTTCTTACCTGCAATAGAGGAAATATACTAAGTCCTCCATGCACAAACAAGATAATTATAATGTTTCGAAAGGATGGAGCAGGTATTGTTTAAAGGGAGCTCCGAGTAATAAATCCAACTGTTTCGCAAGTCAAGAATGTTAATAAAGAAATGATGATGGCTTCTGACTTTAAGAGAACAAACTAAGAATTCTTCCATAAGAATAAGATTCCTGTCATATGAACATTAAATAGTCTGAACCGAAACTAAGTTAATTTGAAAGTGCTTATTTGTCTGCTCGTGTCCATCTATTCCGATCAATAACAGGATGTGGACGTTTAATCTTATAAACCACAGCCTAATCATCATGCCGAAACTGCGTTCACACCTTTGTTGGTTTTGTCTGAGGGCTGACCGCGTCAAATCGGAGATGAGGTAACGCCTGTGAACCGGCCGAGCAATGTCGACACACCAGAGCTGTTTAAAAGCTATTTGAGTTTCTTAAGGCCAACATCTGCAGGCTGAGTAGATGAGCTTGATCTTTTATTCACCGTTAAGCCCATTATTCTTGTGCCCGACTCTGATACGGAGACAACATGAAGTCCAAGATGATGTGTTTTCTGATGATTTTTCTTTGCATCAGTGCCCATGCAACTGTAAGTAAAAGCTGCTTTGTATACTTGAAATTGTGCCGACTTCTGTTCAAGGTTAAAGTAAAACTTCTCTCTCTGCGGATTTTGCAGACGTGCCATGGCAGCCGCAGTTCGAGCAGCGAATCGGACAGCAATGAGGTACCTAACAATAATGCAAAAAAAAGAGGGAAAGGTTTTATTTTAATATTTTTTTCTGCATTAATTTATATTGTTTGAGTCTCTTTATCTTTCATTTTATTCCTCAGAGGAACTTGGACAAGTTGCCTTCGCTTATCTGCGCTCTGTTTCCGACCCTGTGTTCAAAAACGACTACTACAACTACAGCGACCACAACAACTAGAACAACGAGGGCGGCCACAACAGCAGCACCCAGTACCCCCCGTGGAGACAATGGATAAACTACAGCCACCTAAATGGATCCAACAAGACAAATACTCAGTAAGAGGGAAACTGTCTGTTACACTGTTTTGATAATGATATTGATGATAGTATTTTACTTTGGTGATGGCCAATGGCAAAACTTGATTTGAATGGCTTATATATAAAAAAAATGAATGTATTAGTTTGGACTAGTCCGCTTTTGTTACTTCTTGTGTATCCATTCCGAATATTTAAAAATATGTTTTCTTGATTGCACTCACTTTGACCATCGCAGTTTTTATTTTGCTCTTTCAATGTAAACTCTAGTTGTTCTATAATGTAAAAGATTCTGAGATAATGGAGATAAAAGATGTAAAGCTGAGACAGGAGCGTATTCAAGCGAACAGTAATGGGCCACCTATGCTGGGGACGGGGTCCCACCAATGAGGAGACTCTGACGACACACCTGTGTAACATCCATTCAGTGCGCTCACACATAAACAACCCTGGATGATGACAGCCTAAGTAAAGGGATGAGTGTAAGCTGCTAAATACCAGACTCTGCCAAGTCTTTCGTACTGCGCTGTTGAATTACCCTCTTGACGGATACTTTGATTCACTGCTCTGCACTGCTGATTCTTACGTTTTTGACTGAAATACAATCATGTTTGACTTTTTTCCTAATCAGTTACTTTGTGTGTTCTATATAATTTGATGTGCCTAAACACCGTATTATCAAAAGTCCTTGTTTTGAATGTACTTCATCTCTTTTTTTTCAGTTGTGTTAATTTTTTTTTTTTTTTTACTAAACTCATATTTTTAAATATGTCTGTGCACTGGCTGCTCTTTTGTGTGTGCTGTAAATGAAAATTGATAGTCAAAAAATCAAGTTAAATAAAAAAGATGTTTGCAAAGGTTCAGGATTTGTGCTGAGTCATAATAATAATAATAATAATAATAATAATAATAATAATAATAATAATAATAATAATAATAATAATAATGAGTCACACGAGTCATAGTATAATATGAGTCATGTAAGTCATATTAATAATTTAGTCATCATTTTAATAATATAATTTACCAGTGTACATTTCTAGTGATAAATAGGATGAAGATGTCATTTCCTGTAACAGTTGTTTAGATTTCTCGATAACTTCATTACATACATTGATTTTTTCCTGCCATACTACTTCTGATATGGTCACTAAATGCGCAGTTGTTTGTGATCATATTAGACATAAAACTCTGACAAATGTCAGGTATGATGCTCATGCAATGTCAGATATGAAAACCCAAATCGGCAAATAAATGTCAACTTTGCTTTACCTCTGAGCTATTGGGTTCATACCATAATGATGAGGTGGGATTAAAAAAAAATCTTTAGGGTACAATAAGAATCCTGATTTGATTGTTTTTTTATAAATAAACATCTCAAATATTACACATTATGTTTTAAAGAAGCTGTAAATAATCTGGAATGTACATGTCCATGTTTGTCTTGATCATATATAGGGGTTATTCTGCTGGTCAAATTCTAAAACTGCTTTTGCTCTGGTATATCTTGGCGCAAATATTTTCATATAAAAAAATTATGAAACATGAAAAAATAGGCCATTTTTTAAAAGATCAGTAGTGTTTTCTGTTTAAGATGGCAGCACAAGTGCTCAACCAAAAAAGGAAGTTGCCTGTTAGTTGGACCCTGAGCGGTTCATTCTTTCTGATGGGCATGTCTAGTCAGTGAGGCTTTAGTGCCCCACAGCACTGGCTCCCTGTTAATTATAAAATCCACTTAATAATTTAGTTTTAATATTTCAGGCACTCCATGGCCTAGCCCCTAACTACTGTGGACTCCTGTCTTCTTCCTGGCCTATTAAAATGTGACCAGGTGGCGCTGGGGTTTCCCCAGACTCATTTTAAGACCTGTGGAGATCCAGCTTTTCAGGTGGTGGCTCCAAGGCTCTGGAAATCCCTTCCACTCTCTTTGTGCTCCACAGTATCTATTGATAAAAAAACAACACACACACACACACACCTCAAGACGTACTTACAGTTTTGAGGCAGGCTTTTACTTAGTTGTTTTTATAATTTATTTTGTTCTTGTGAAGCACTTTGTGATTTTTACTATTGAAAGGTGCTATACAAATATAAATTACTTTGTGCAATACCTAAGTGAAATATGATCAGTGACGAATGACAATGAATTGAGAACCTGATTCAGGATTCTTAATTGATGGTAAACTAAAAGGCAGTTTCCCATTTTAAAGGAAGTTGGACAAATTCTAAACATACACAATTTCTATGCTTTGATTTATTTATTTGCTTTAGGACAACTTCCTATTTTGTGTGTGTTGCCATATGGGGTTCCTAGTTCACAGTGTTGTATTAGGTCAGCAACATATCTTACTTTGCCACTTAATAACTGTCTTTGTTTATTTATTTATTTCTATCTATTTATTTATTTATAACAATGAACTTGTGACCAACGGAAAAACTGGGATTAAAACGGATTACTCTGAGTACCCTAAGTGCTCAAATAATTATGATTAATGTAGAGTGTCTGCTTTGTGTAACTTGATATTAGGTAATGTTACTGGATCGTTGTTCTGAAATTTCCATATAACTTATGTCAATTTTGTTGCAGTGGAGCATATATGACATGGATGCAGTAATCCAAAGGTTTCATTTGATTTGATTTATTTATTCGAAAGGGGATAGTGCTATTTAATAAAACACATGACACAGCAATTCATGAGCTAACAAAGCCAGAATTAGCCAAAGGCTGTTTTTCATCTGTAGTCCCCTGGCCATGATGTTAAAAAAAGCAATAAAACATAGGAATATAAGTACAACATTGACACACAGTTATTAAAGGCCATGAGATTGAACTAGACAGATCCTGACACAAGGACAACAAAACACGGCGGCTAAGAGAATAAAAACATACAATACACCACAATACAGTACAAATATACAAATACAGCACAATCAATTTAGTTTTAGTGTTGACAGAGGTATATATATATATATATACAAGCCATTTTTTTAAATGTTTAGGGAATGCCGTATAAATTGATATTTCTCTGATTTCATCTGGTAATGAGTTCCATTCCTGGCACCTCTCACAGACCAGGCCGACTGACTAAAGGTGCTCTTCGTCAGAGGAATAACACAGTCTCCTCCTACAGAGCCTCTAGTCCCACGCTCACTGTTGTCTCTCTGACTGATGACCTCTGACGGAAAGATTATCAGTTACTTGGTAAATCTAGCATCAATCAAGTTTCCATACCCCTTCCATATTTAAGTTTCAAGTGGTCTTTTAATCTTAGCATGTTTCTTTCTGGGAGGTGATATTAATGTTGTTGGGGTTAAGCCACCGAAGTTCTGTTATAATTTGAAGAGAATTGGCAGAGGGACCTAAAGATTGGTGTGAAGGCAAGGAGGCCATCCAACCTCAAAAACTTGGAGCTCATCACCAAAGATGATCAAGTCAAGTTTATTTGTATAGCACATTTCAGCAACAACGCGGTTCAAACTGCTTTACATTATGAAAACATAAAAAAAAACATCAAACATACTGGTTGTGAGACCAGTAACAAGCCTTAAATTGTAAAAAGTAAAAACAGCAATACACATCAAATATGTTGGTCAATGTTCCTGTTATTATAGGTTGAAAGCAACTCTAAACAGGTGCGTTTTGAGTCTTGATTTAAAGGAACTCAGTGTTTCGGCTGTTTTACAGTTTTCTGGAAGTTTGTTCCAGATAAGTGGATGTTTGGTTCTGGTTCTGGTTATGCAGAGTAGACCAGAACCAGAAGATCTAAGCGGTCTGGAGGGTTGACACAGCAGCAACAGGTCTTTGATGTATTTTGGTGCTAAGCCGTTCAGTGATTTATAAACTAACAGAAGTATTTTAAAGTCTATTCATTGAGCTGCATGGAGCCAGTATGAGGACTTTAGAACTGGGGTTCTCTATCTTCCTGGTTTTAGTGAGAACGGGAGCGGCAGCGTTCTGGATCAGCTGCGGTTGTCTGATTGATTTTTTTTTGGGCAGACCTGTGAAGACACTGCTGCAATATATCGTCCTACACCGTTAACATGCATGGTAAATATGCAGAATAATGTGATGGTCTGTAAGGTGGTTCTAATGTCAAACACTGCACCTTTTGTATTTTCACAAATACAATGAAGGTTTGATAAATCCGAAACTGTACTTTTAGAGAATCACAGGTTTGTAACTGGACAGCGTTTCAAGTCATCTAATATAGAACATTTATCATGTCCATATTGAAAGAAATATACATGTCAGATTTGAACCGTTTGTAATTAAATAATGTGCAAATATAATTTAGCTTTCCTTCCTGTTCACCTAAAGGACATGAAGTCAAATCCCTATGGAGTTTTATGTTTACCTCCAAGTGCTTTTGTATGTCCATGCAATCAACGTCTTGTTTCATCCCAGTGCACTTTATGGGCACCGCAAAATCCATACACTACACATTCAGTTTATAGTTGGATTTGGATGAGTCAGCTGTAGTTAATACGGTTGAGGCAACTTTAGGAAAGTTTGCTTTTCTCATGCTTTTTTGCACATTCCACACATATGGGTTAAGGATAATTACAGCAGTCTGACGGTGACATCAGCCGCACCCACAGGTGTCCTGAGTAAAAGGAAGCGACACTGTCTGAACTGTTCAGTGGTTGTTTATTCATTTCTATAGACGTTACAACATCGTAATTGAAGGGAAAGTTGCAATTCAGTTCATTCAGGAGAATTTGTGTGGTTTCCGTCTCCCCGCTTCATTCACGGGAGATAATTAGGAGGATTTTGTGCTTTTCTATCTGTGCTGTGATTGGTCCTTTCACCTTGTGACCGATGCATAAGTTCCCAGTCCTGTCCTTTTGCTTTCAGTCAATTTATTCGGCTCCACGGACACATCACTCGGACACGTTCACTGACTGATAAAAGGAGATTTCCCTTTGTTCTTAAAAATGATCGTCATATTTCTGCTTTCATGTGCCACTATGATCGTAACTGCAGTGCCGGTAAGTGGATCCGCGTTATTTTCACATTTCTAAATAATATATATATTTAAAAAAAAAAAGGCTGTTATTTATTGCTTAGTTAAAAATTCTACATCTAATTCATTTTTTTTAACAGGTTAGTCCAAATGCCCATCCTCTGCAGCAGTCACAAAAAGTGGTCAGTCATACAGATCAGCCTGCTGATGCCACAATCAAGACATTTGAGGCCCAGATGGGCCCCCTTCCTCCCAGTTTGGAGCAAACGCAGCCTGGAAATCCTCAGATGCAGCAGCAGCAGCAGCAGCAACAGCAGCAACAGCAGCAGCAGCAGCCGGATCAACAGGCCAACCCTCAGCAGTCATTACAGCAGCAACTGTTGTTTCCACAAGGGGGCAGTCCAATGATGATCCCACTTCCGCAGAGTGTTGGTGGATTTCTACCCCCTAACCAGCTGACTTATGCACAGCAGCCCCTGGTAGGAAATCAGATTAAAGATTTGTAATTTTCTGCCTTATAATTTAAAACAGTAAATCCTGAAGGTACCCATTTGGTGTTGTTTTCATTCTCTTCTAACTAGATTTTCCCATCTTATGGATTCATGCCTATATTTCCCTCACCCTACAGCAATCAGCTGGTAAGATATTATTAGCAAACCTGCATGTCGTGCCTTCAGCAAGATCGCACACACACACACACACACACACACACACACACACACCATAAAGCATTGCATGTGCTTACTATAGATCACTTCTTCAGGAAAAAAAAAAAAATCCCAACACTACTTACTTTAACTTGAAAGATTCCCCCTATGGGGTCTTGAACAATTTTCAACAGTATAATGAACGTTTTTTTCCTCTTTCATGTGCTCTCAAAGGAACCCAGAGACCACCTCCAGCTCTTATACTGGAGACAGCGTTGTGCAAATAGAGACATCTGACTTTAGACATAATTACTGGTTGATTTATGGTGCTGAGATAGCAACTGACATTTTAATGCCTCAAGTGCTGATTATTTAACCTCTTGATAGAACGGTTAAACGTTTTCTGTGTCTTGAGTCAATACACAAGTTATGAAGATAAATTAAATCTCGCATGCACTTTCTCTCCCACAAAGTTCTCCCCTTATGGATTCCCGAAGGTTTCTGAGTCTCCCCTCCCTCAAACTCCAACAAATCAGCTCACGAATGGCCCTGTGCTGCCAGCAGATAATGCTGCAGGGGCAGCCGCGCCCGCCGGAGCTGCAGCCCAACAAATACAGCAGCAGGTTCCTGGATTTGACTTGATTGATGAAATATATTGAATTTGTCCCAATCTAAAGGTCGCGTTACATGATCAGACTCTCTGGCTCTCTTTCACAGAACCCCCCGATCGTGTACATGCTCCAGCAACCCATGGTAGATATGAATTGTTTTTTTAATGCTATGAAAACAGCTTTTTTTACAAAGCTTTTTTTTTTTTGCCAGATAATGTTTCATTTGACATGAGCTGTCATTACTTTCTAGAATCCCTCACTCGGAGGTCTTAGCTCGGAGGAACTCGAGGTAAGCCAGCCAAGATTTTTATCTGCCTCGCAATGCGAGCACACGCTGATGCAGTGAACTCGATGATCCCGACTCAAGTGGTGGTGAAATGATTTCCCTTTCCATGTGTCTTAAATTATCTATGCAATCCTTTCTGTTTCAGACTGCAGCTAAAATGAGCCAGCTGGGCATGTACGTGCCCACCATGCTTGGAAACCTTCCTGCCGGAGCGGGAGCTGTCCAGGCACAGAGCCAGGCTGCTGGGCTCGCAAACCCGGACCAGAGGGCCGCAGGGCAAACTGTGGGGACCTCAGCCACTGGAGCCCAACCATTGCAAAGCCTGCCTTGTGCCGCATCCCAGCCCAATGCTAACAGCTCGCCTGCGGGTCTGAAGGGCGCAGTGCCGCAAGCTCCCACCGTCCAAGCGTCGGCTCAACACAAACTACTACCCACACAGAGAAACCTTGCTTAAAACGGCCAGCAACTACTAAACCTACTTATGATATATCAAAATATCAACTTACTATTGCTGCTAAATCATAGGCTAGCATTTTGTCAATAGGGTGTCTTTAGAGTATTAACGACCATCATGTTTTTTTTGCCTTTAGTGTAGTTTTGAAATAAACAGTGTCAAATAAAGAAAACAATCAAAGACAGTGATTCTTTTTTTTTTTCAACACTGTGTGCTGTTATTTCATCAGTCTGGTTTCATTTGGTTTTACCTCACATCTTGTTGCCTGAGTTCTCTTGGGTGCACACCGATAAAATACCCACATCTTGCAAAATTTACAAGAAGTCTCAAATCAAAGAATAAAAAAGTGCTTTCTTTTATGTGGAGTGTTTTATTTGCTCTTGTAGCTGTAGGTTTTTTCTCCAGTGATAGCTTGAAAGAAAAAAAAAATCTTCATAACTCCTTCCCTCAGTCAGTCGCAAGCTGGTAATATAGTTTGGATCTGATGCTTAGCAAAAGGGTGACCGCTGGATTTTAGAGTCATTTCTGTATAAAACTGATTTTGGCTTGTAGAAGTAAAGCCTTGAAGCTTCTCTAGGTAACTAGTTCTGTAAACAATTATCTGCCGTATTCACAATTTTTCATGCTACTCACAAACTGAAAATGCTTTATTGCAACATATCTATGAAGCAAAAGACAGATATATGCTTTAGAATTTTTTTTCAGAACACATCTGTGTAATGTATTTTTGTATTCAATAGCCTTGAGCAGGCCAGTGTCACGCTACAGAGGGGGCAGGGAGTTGTAATGTGGGCCCTTATAGCTTTTTGGCTTTTGATTTGTTAACAATTCACATTCCAAATCCGGGGTCTCATTTATAAAGCTTGCGTGAGCTCAAAATGGGGCCTGAAATGTGCATACATCACTTTCCATGCTACAAAGTTGGGATCTGTAAAAAAAAAAAAAATAATTGGAGACAGGGGACATTGGCGACACAGATGGTGTAGTGGAGAATCAGAACAAAACTGCATCATGATTTCCTTCAAACTTCAGTTTCACTCTATATCAGACATTAATCATAGATCGACTTTATCATGTGAAGGTAGCTGACTGATGGACAACACATCAAGGAGTACCAAGAAGGTCCCAGGTTCCAATCCTGGAGAGGGCCCTTTGTGCATGGAGCTATTTCCCCCATGGATGTGGGGTTTCTCTCTAGTTAAGATAACATAAGACCTTCCCTTATTGTCCCACAATGGGGAAATTTGGGTATGGCAGTGGCAAAGACACAGAGTTACACACAGATCATGGTAGTGAAAAAAAAAAGGTAATCTAAAGTTAGTTGTAAAGCAGCAGAAGATGAGCTTTATCAAAAAGGCCAAAAATAAAAGTAATCAATAAATAAATTCCAGAGTAAATATTGCACAATTATTGATAATATAGCATACTCAGGTAAAACTGTCATGATTTAGGGTTTTGTTTGCTTTACTTTGAGCTTTTCCTATCAACTTATCACCTCTCAGCTACTATCCAAAAAGGCAAAGAACTTAAGAGGACCGCAACTGGGGGGCGGTCCATTCTTAACACCACTATGACAGGTGGTGGTCCACTCCTGACCACTCCAGCTTGTCCTATAGGATGATGGGTGGATGTGTCTAGGAGCACTGGAGAAATTAAAGAACATGATCCTCACGGTGCTCCCAGGATTCTCCAGATGGTCCAGAACTCAGTGTAGTTGATGGCACCATGAGCCCGGCTGCCAGGCTGGTAGGCAAACTGCAGTGGATCCAGTGAAGACCTCACCAGGAGGCGAAACTGGTGGAGGATCAGCCTCTCAAGGGTCTCGACTTACTACAAATATTTAGAATTTCTAAAGAATAGAAATTGGAGCATCATACTTTAATATTGTTAAAAAAGTAAATTTTAACAAAACACAAAATAAAAAAAGGGTTGTTTTTTTTAAGGGAAAATATTTCTATATTAGAGTCATATTCTCACACAGGCCCTGGGTTTATCGGGTTCTTGCACTTCTGCACCTCATAAATCACTCAGCTGAAGGATCATGTGTCATAAAAGTGTATTTCAAGCCAAAAATGTGTTATGCAGGGGTTTCTCCCAGAGACCGAGCTGCCAATGATGTGATCATAAAATTAAAACTCTGGCTTATCACCAATGCCTGTCAAAAGTTTGCAAGTTCTTTGTTTTGTCTGCAAATAAATAGGAGCAGAACTCCCTCTGCTCATCACAGCCTTCTTCAAGAATACTTCTGTACTCACGAGTGGACGGACAGGAAAGGTAAATATCTTTACATGGATTACAATTTTTTTTGTATAATCGTTATATTTTTATACTTTTAGCAGCCTTGTGTTGAATAATTAACATAATATTTGTTTTCACAGCCTAATTCAAAATGAAGCTCCTTCTACTTGCAGCCTGCATCATTGGGATGGCTTTCAGTGCTCCTGTAAGGAAAACACAATTATTTTCTCCCTAAGATTTCTATTATATTGTTGAACTAGGCCTTTTGCAGAACAGGCAACCAATAGACCAATTAAGAAGAATTGAGCTTCAGAGTAGTGATTCTCACTTTTAATATGGTGGTCTAGCGTTTAAATAACTTTTTATCAGAATTTTTGCAAAATTATTTTTCACAAGATGTTTTGGCGGCACAATTTTAGATTTTATTGTTGATATACATTGCATTACACCTGTATAATTACATGTATGACTTTTCCAATGAAACAGCCTCAGAAGTACATGGAGTTTGACATCCACCATGCTCCTCCTCAGGTAGAACCAAACAAACAGAAAACCCCCAAAACAACAACAAACTTTTTTACAGCAACTGAGAAAATGCTTTCTTCTTCCCTTCCAACTGGTCCAGTATTGTGAAAGTTAATACTGTCGACCTGTTCTTTACAGGCAGCCCAAGCGATCCCTGCTGGAGCCCCAGTGGGGTCCCTGGAAGTTGTAAGTGCAACCTGTGATTATTCCATCCTTTCAGCACACATTTATATCCAACAATTATGCTTTTACGTGATAATTGTGGCTGTTCTCACTTTCAGCTGCTCCCAGTTAACGACCAGAGGCAGGTTGTTGGAGGACCGGTGAGTGACACTTCAAAGCTGGGTACTTTCAAAGCCAGACAGCCTGATGTGTAGTTTACAGTAGGAGTTGTGGAAGGAAATTTATCTTGAACTACCGTCTAAATAAACGTTCTGCTATCCTCGGATTAATGTGGTTTACCGGCACACATTGATCCCTGAATTATGTTTTCACTGGAAGGTCCAAGGGTTCATCAAGCAGGAGATCCCCCGGGCGAATGGCAAAGATGACGAGATCGTAAGGGAATTTAAGCAGCTTTTTGACTGAAAACTGCTGTGGAAAGTTTGTTGTTCTAATTTTCTTTCTCATCTGCTTCAGTACTACCCCTTTGGGTTCAACCTGCCAGATCCAGCTGCAGCTGCCCCAGCTGCAGCTGCACCTGCTGCCCCAGCTGCAGCTGCCCCTGTAGCTCCAGCAGCTCCAGCTGCCCCTGTTGAGCACGTTGTTATCGTTGCTGAACCCGTAAGAACCATTTTAGATTTCTGTATGGAACGACATGTTAAAAGGACACATGAAGGGTTTTAATAGATTTAGATAACAGCAGCCGAAGAGATTCAGTTTAAAGAGTTGAAGAGGCGAGTGGGTTCATTCAAATAAATGATTCTTGCTTGAAAAAATGATCCCATGTGTTTCTGCTGAGCTATTTAGAAACATTTGCTCATCAGGGAACGGTCCTCATGCCTCATTGGCTTACGACAAGCCTCTGTAATTCCAGGTTGCCAAACCCAGTGATGATGACGAGGAAGACGACTAAAAAGGTCTGAGTCAGCAACAGTTGTGCTCGGGTGTGCAGAAAGAGGTACTGCACGGCGCACACAACGGCTCACACACGTTAACGAAAAGGAAAAGACAGTTTATATAACGAACTGTTGATGAAACAATCGTGGTATTTTTAAACTGTTTTCACAGCTCACTCGAGTTTGTTTTGCTTTAAGGTGAGGAGACCAGCAACCAGCCCAGATAAATGATAACCAGCCAATGGTGCTGCATCTTGAAGCTCATGATGAATTTGGTGCAAACTCCAGTCCAGACGGTGCTACCTTCTTTTCCACAACAAAATGAAAAATGTGATGCAACACTTGCAATGAAATTAGTGGCATGCTGTGAAATATGCTTTATTTTCCAATATCTTTGCATGTGACTTTCTCATTGGTAAGCTCAGATAATACATTAAATGAATGCATTAATCAGTTGTCTTGTGTTGTTTTTTTCTTCTTCCATGAATGACTATATATAAAGTCTACAAGAAAAAAGGGTTATTAAATAAACTCAGCATTTTTATGTTTCCATCATTCTTACTCAGAAATTGTATCTCTAATCCACCGTTAATTTATGCACCTCATCTTATGCAGGGAAAATAATATTAAAGGATAGTATAAAAATCTTACATATAATATCATACAATTTCTCCATTTGCTAGCTGTTAGCTGCGCTGAAGCTGGCATCGGCCTCATTGCTACCTATCGGTGCTAAACTAAAAAGCTATTTCACACATAATTCATGCATCTAAACTGCATTTCACACGCAGTCCAAATGTTTTAAATCTAAAACATTTGGACTCATTAAATTGTAACTCTTCTCCTCCTTTTACATTGAACAGAGATTCTTTAATACACAACTTGAGATTCATGAAACATTCATTCTCATTTTGAAAACACACACACACAGACACACACACATACACACACACACACACACACACACAAACACACACACAGACACACACACATACACACATGCGCGCACATAACCATTGAAAAATCCTTTGTAAATACCAGATTAGGGTGATTAATTATTCTTTTTTGTAAATATTACAAAAATTTCCTCTTGTCTCATTGTGGTGAACCAGATACTCAGTATAATAACGGACACAGATTCATGCAACCCTTTTCACAGTTTTGTGTGAACAGTTCCTTTCAGGAACAGTTGAAAAATTTAGTATCAATAACGCTTCGACGTGTAAACTGTAGGCCCTTCAGACACAGATGCAAATTTCTTGATTAGTAAGTTCACCCCCTGACCCACATCTTTGCAAGATGTTACTTGCAGTGATTTTGAAGCACATTAAAGGACCCTTTCGATAAAACTATCAGATCTAACAACCCACGCGCCTGGCATGATGACTAAAAGCAGTTTGAGCTGAGCGAAGGTCCTCGGCCCCAGACTGTGTAATTAAACTGACTCTGCTATTACTCAGATAGTGGATTTGACCACTGGTCATTTAGTTAAGCTGGGGACCAGACACCTGCACTGTACTCCCTCATTGGGTGACTTCTTTCCCTTCGACTGTAATTAGCTGTTTGGCGAGGGGGCACCCTATAAAAGTCAGAGCAGCTCTGTCTGAGCTACGATACAGTTGGCATCCTTTGAGTTCATCGGTTCATCTTCTCTCTCTCTGGTGTTTGTTTTTATCGCCGTGGGTAAGTACACGCATAACCGGCTAACAGACGGCAACCGTCCCGTGTGACTTTTTACAGATCTTATAACAGTGAAAGTTATGTTTCCAGGACGAAAATGAAAGTGGCCATTCTATGCTTGTGTTTGGCTGGCACTGCCTGTGCTCTGCCCGTAAGTGCAAGATTTGACCTCAAACAGCAAGAACCTTAAACTTCCACACAAACTGCCCTGCTTTCTTTTCTCACGCTGTTTCTTGTTTCTGCATTTAGTTTCAGTACTTGCCGCATTACACAGCGTCTAGAGTGCGGGCACCGGGCTCACAGGTAATCATGTGCACTTTCTTTTGGATCTCTTCCTCTTTAGGACTTTCCAATCTTTTAGATAAAAATTTAATAAGATTGCTCTTGCAAGCTGAACTTTTACTGATACCTTTTTTTTTTTTTTTTTTTTTTACTTTCATGCAGTTGAAACTACCTTTCCCAGCTGGTTTCCCACAATCTGGAGTTTTCGCTCATAGTGTGGAAATTGTATGTCCTAATTTCTTCCACATTACGTTTCAATTTACCTTTGAATGTGTTTTTCCTTACACTGCACTTGTACACTCTTTCTGTTTGGCTAAGGTATCTCCATACAGATTTGGTGTTGGTGCAGCTGGAACAAACCAAGTACAGGTAAGAGTTTTTGCACATGCCTAAAGATATGATCATCCATGACAACTGTTTTTATTTCCACCGATGTTCTTTCAATAGACTCTCCCTCCATATGGTTTCATCAAGTACTCCATTCCTCAGCCACCTGGCCGACAGAGCGTTGAAGTTGTATGTGTTGATTTGCTTCTTCTCATAGTATGTTTCCCAAATAATCTGGCAATTGGAATTAGACATATACACATTTATGTGGTCTTGCTGTTTTATGTTTGCAGTTCTTGCCTTATGACTTCACTCAGAACAAGGTAAAAGTTTTGGGACAATTTAATGCAAACCTAACGGTGTGTATAGTATAGCCCTGTAAAAGCAGGTTTACTTTTATTTCAGGTTATCCAGAACACTCCTCAAATGACAAATGATCCTTTTGGGCAAGATGTAAGATGTTTTTTGATTTATTTATTTTTTATCAGATTTTCCAAATAACTCTCCAAACACATTATAAATGTGAATTTTATTTACAGTTTTATTTCTTTTCTCCCCTCAGTTTGCCACATTCGGAACTTTTCCCCAGGCCGTTCCCCAGCAACCTGTGAATGTGAGATTAGAAAATTAATAATATATATTATGTAATATCTTTCCTTATTTTCCTTCACACGTATCTCTTTTGCTCTTTTAGATGCCAACCTTTGATGCCAATGCACATCCCTCCCAGAATCCCCTACAGCCACTGCAGCAGGACCAACCTGTGCAAACAAGCCAAGTAACCAAACTATGAATTACTTTAATAATTAAACATATTTGCAAATTATATATGTAATGATTAATATGCTATTTCCTTGGGTTTGCAGGCACCTGCAAAGACCGTGTGAACAAGTGGACAAGTTTCTACTCCTCAACATTGAATGCTGATCTTTGGTTATAAAGTAGAAAAGTCATCTTAAAGTACAGTTTTAGAACATTAGCGAACTACCTTATGATGGTTAACCCATGTCGATGCCTGGAAACCTTTCTTTTTACCTTTAAATGTGGAATAACAATAGCTGTCTAATAATTATTAAGTCATTTGGTCTTACACTCAGTGTGTTGTGCTTTCGCAGTAACGGCATTATTTCCTTTTCTTTTCCCATTGTTGTTTGTTTTAAAAATAAAAATATTTTAAGCAAATCCCTAGAATTACTGCTCTTTGTTTAAATAGTTTTGTTAAGCTCATCCTCATTCACATCTGTGTTTTGGTCTTAACACTTTAATAAAGAGGTAGTTAAAAACTAAACTGTGTTGAATCCAAAGCTTAGAAAAATGATGCACCCTCCTTGAACTTTTCCAAATGTGGTCCCATTTCAGCCAAAGATTTCTGTGTACTTTGTTGGGATTCATAAAGAACTAAGTTAAAATGTGTGGCATGCATCTGCAGTAAGCCACCCTGAGGCATTCACTGCTCCAGTTATTTTGGGGGTATGTGTCTACTAGGTTTGCACATTGAGAGAACAAAGTCCTAATAAAGTGCAATTTATGTGCATACTTAGTCCGAGCTATTGTGATACAGAGAAATGCTTTGACCTAAACCATTCCAATGTGTCAACAGCTTTATTTTTAAAGTTGTTCATCTGCAGGAAGGTAAACCTCTACTCCCAAGTCTTTTACAGACACAATTTCTTTTAAATACTTTGGCCTAAATTTTTCTCATTCTCTTTAATTCTGATGAACTCGCCTCTCCCTACTGGAGAAAAACATCCCCACATCAGCGTGATGTTAAAAAGGTTCAGGTTGTTACCAAATCTTACTACTGTGTAATATCTCAACCTTCCTTTTGAGCTACTCCACAATTCTATCTATTGACTGGGATGATCACTCTCCAGCTGATGTTTCCCAACAAACCTCTGAGGCCGTCCGGGAACAGCTGTGTTTAAACTGAGATCAAGTTACACACAGGTGGACAAGCAGAGATACTTATTTGGTCACTTGTGAAACTAGTTGGAATTTATTTAGGGGTTTAGAAAACAAATGCAGGCCACACTTTACAGATTTACATTTGTAATTAAAAATGTAAAAAAAACATATTTCACTTTCACTTTATTTCACATTTATATGATACTATATTGGGCTGTCACATAACATCTCAGTAAAATACATTGAAGTTTGTTGCTGTGCCATTAGAAAAGGATGTAGAAAAGATCAAGGGTATAAATACTTTTGCATGGTGCAGTAGGTTAAGACATAATACCCACTGAAGCATGGCACATTTTCAATTTTAGGAAGGTAAAAGCAACGCTGATCAACTTTTCTTTTCTGAAGCTGAACAAAAGTTATGATCTTCACTAGAAAGTTTTGTAAGAAGCTGTTTAGATGAAAAAAACATAAAACTATTAAACCTATGATTTATGAGAATACAGTAAACAAGAGAGATTTATCATGTCCAAGACAACCTGCTCTTACAAGTCTAGAACTTTTCTAAACACTGCAATAGAGAAGCACAATACTTGGCCTCGTGTGTGCTGCAAAATATTACACTCGACATAAACTAATTTAATAGTTTGGCAAATTTCCCCACAGTGAAATTTTATGTTGTGAAAAACTAAGGGAAACGACAGTAAGGGAAAAATCCATCAGAAAACTGCTCCCCTGAGGACGAAAGCCTGTCTCAACATGGTTTTACAGCTTTCCTCTTCAAAGACACCAACAAAAAGAGACAGGCGCCATCCACTCACCTAACTCTGTCTCTTCTTTACATGTTTTCTATCCAGGGAGACCATAAACGTCTATCAGCTGTGTGAGAAGACGTGTTAAAAACGGATTTGAAGTGCTTTATTTACCCAGACTGCTAACCTTACCTTTTTAGGACTCTGTTAATCTACTTTTACATTTTTTTTGTACTGTGGCAACGGGAAATATTGTTCAGATATGTTACCAGTAGGCCTACACAAAGCAATAAAAAAAGAAACATTTGAGAACTTAATTTTAACACACTTCACCTTATTTATATACTCACCGGTGCTTCCAAAAATATAACATGTTAACTTATTCTGACAATTTGACGCCCCTCATCTACTGTACACAGGGTCACATTCTAAAAGAGTGATGTGTAAAAAAAATAAAATAATAACTTCTCCTTTCTCATAATTCAATTTAAATAGTGTCATGTGGTGTTTAGAGTCGATATAAAAATGCTAAAAGACATGCTTAGAGCACTAAAAATTAACATATTGTTGTGAGGATCATCTTTTTTCAGCTGGAGACCAGGTCTTCAGACCACTGGGCCACATTTCGCAGCTATCAACATAAAAAATGGCATTCTGAAAGCATGCATTAATAAAGACAAATAATGATAATTAGATAGTGTTGCCCATGTGACGAGCAGAGCACGGTTTAATTAGGATGGTGAATAGAAAGTATTCCTGTTGGAGCAGAAATAATAACTTCTCCACCTCATTAACCTTACAAAACTAATCTCTGTGTGGCATCAGAAAAATAGAAAGGCTTTGAAGAATTAATGAAGTGATTGTTATCTATCAGAGGAACACATTATCTCGGTAGATTTCAGTCAGGAATGTCTGGATTGAAGTTTGACATATTACACGGTAAGTCTTACAGTATCTGATGTTAAACAACAACAAAAGAAATAACGCTGCTGGCCTGCAATGAAAAGCAGGTCTGACCACATAGGATTTTATTTGGGTTTGTATTAACAAACATGAAAATACACATAAATTATCACAGAATGCTGAAAAACTCAGGAAAACTATGGACAGGGGATTCTATATAATTGCTACAAAAGGAAAATAAACCTTTCTTTTGCCTTTTGCTGACTTTTTGGGATTTGTTTTAGGAGTCATGCCTTGCTTTCACTAAAGAGAGTGAGACATGGTTTTAAGTTTGGACCTAAGTAGACCTGGCTAGAGACTACTTTTGGCTCAAGACCCATCTTTTTAAACTAGCTATCTCTATGTGACTAATGTCTTGCCACTATTTTAACTCTCTTTGTAGTTTTTATTTCTCTAAAGATTCATGTATTCAGATACTCTCTTTTCTGACTTGTGATTTATGTCTCTGATTTTGCATGGTGACCTTGGGTGTCCTGAAGGGTGCGTATACATAAAATGTATTGTTATTATGATTATTATTAACAATAACAGAGAGTGGAACTTACTGGTTTGTAGGTGAAGTTTAGAGGCAGGTAGAAGTAGGCAAAGACCAAGGATGTAGGTTTGTGTGGTGAAAGGAGTTCCGATGAGGGGTAAATGGTGGAGCGTCATGGGGGCACAGGTTATACCGAAGGTTATGACCAAAACAGGAGCCTTGAGGTTGCCAGGTTTGAGGTTTGGAGTTTGTGAGGTTATGAGATGAGAAGGTTTGAGCCTTGCAGCCTCCAGGAAGCGTCCGAGAGGAGATCCATGGTGTAACTCGGGAGGTAACCTTGGAGCTAGGCAGAGAGATAAGGGTTGGCTTGAGCTAGAAAATACAAGAAGATCATTTAAGACAAAACCCAAAAGGGCATGAGGTAGCACATAGATGGACACTCAGGCATGGACTCCTCATTCTGCTTACATTCCAGCTGATCAGCTTGATTCTGGTCAGATGTGGGAATAGATCAGATATGTTTGCAAGGGCTGAAGCGATGGTAATATCAAGACAGATATATTTTATGAGAAATTAACACTGTGCGGATGATGATTCAGGGGAGAGAGTTACTCGAGTTTGCAGAACTAGAATAGTTGACACATCTGAGGGCAACTTCAAATTCCTGATTCATACGTTCTGCTCGACCATTTCATTTGGGGTGAAAACCAAAAGTGACATCTAAAGCTGAGCGGACTTGGTCCTAGACATGGGGTCATGGTCTGATAGGATTTGTTGGATAATACCATGGTTACATATTTTATAAGAGGTGAGGCAGTTTACCAGGATTTGCGTAACTTTCAGGGGAATGAGGTCGCAGGATTCAAAGAAACTGCTGCTGACAGTTAAGATAGGGGGCGTACTATTTAGATACAGGAAGTCCAGTAGTCAAGAAGGAATTGAGACCAGGATCGTTTGGGTATGAACAGACTTGAAGGATGCCAGAGGAATATCCATTATATATTTTCATGTTAATAGTTTATCTGTTTTTATTAGTTTTATTATTATGATGTTTTATTAATTGGTCATAGTTTTACTGTATTTGTGCTTGCTAGAGCTGGTGAGGGTATTTCTGTATTTTATTGGCTTTTAATCAGTGTACAGCTGTGGTCAACGGTGTTGTTTTTAAAGTGCTATTTAAATAAAGTTATATTGTATTGTGTGATTTTTGGGAACAAGCAGGACAGGCGAGGATGTAAGCTCGCCTGTCCTGTGTGTTGCGTTCCTTTTCTCTCAGAGGTCGGAACTAACGAGTCACAGTTTACGTAATAGCTTTTTGCGTTGCACTTTCCTTCTTGTCAGACAGTAGGAAAAACATTGCTGCTCACACTGTTGTTAAAACAACAGAAGATAATAACACTCTTCTAGGCGGTATTTTGTGCAAATAACCACAGCTGAAACGTCTCGCCTGATGAACACCCAAAGGTAGTACCTGTACAGCTGACCAAATGTTACATAAATAATAGAAAGCTGCTACAAACAGTCACAGTATGAAGTTTTACTCAATGTAAAACAGCGACCATCATAAATGCCAAAGTCAGGAATCACCCTTTCGCACCAACTTTCCGACTCGTAACATCGACTTTAGGGGCCGTTACAGTTCAAATTTCCAACCCGGAGGTCGAGACTTGCTACTTTAACCCTGGTTGAAACATCATATTCTATCATTTGATCTTTTATTTGATATTTTTATTGACTTTTACATTCCAAGTCCTGTTCTCTGTCTTGTAAAGCACTTTAAGTTATGACAGCGGATGAGATGTGCATTGCAATTAAAGTTGAGATCCATTGGTATGTATAAGTCCCTTTACATTGGCTCTGTTGTCTATACGGCATCCCCCTCGTTCTTCTGTTTCCATATTTGGTTTTAGGGCAATAAAGAAGAGAGTGTTTGCTAAGCAGATCTGTGCAGTGTGTAATTAACCGTAAAAAGGGCCTCAACCGCACATACCATTTTTTTTGTTTTGTTTTGACATGTAAGAAGCAATCTTCAAACACATAGTGGTGCATGTTTTAGTGGATGTGATTGGCTATTAGAGGATATAAAGGGCATCCATGGGAGCTGTGAAGTAGACTTCATTCCATTTCTAAGGAGGAACGGGTTAAGCTTTTTGCAAATTAAGGAGAATAAAGGTGAGATAGATTTTTGTCAGATAAACTATTGTTGTTCCATAGTTATGCAGTTCTGTACTGTGAATGATCAATCAAGATTTATTCCTTAATTTAAAGTAAATAAAAGAAGTAATGTTATGTTTATTTTTTCTTATTTTTTCTTCAGGAGACATCAAAATGAAGCAGATTTTAATCTCAATGTGCCTTCTGGTCTCCACCTTTGCTGCTCCTGTGAGTCTTGCCTAATGTTGTTTTCCTCGCGCTGCGTGACAGATGCTTATTTAAACTCTTAAAGAGCGCTGTTCTTGCAGACTGATTAATGTTTGTTTTCCTCCCTGCCTTAAACAGTTGGCACCAGGCAGTGACAGCAGTGAGGTAAGAGGATTTCTTTTTTCCTTTTCGGTCCAGTTTTAGATCCGGCTGCCATAGCTTGTCATATCATATTTATTTTACATTGTCAGCTGAAGAGCATGATGGGTGTCTGAGAGGAGGGAATAACTGGCTTTGTTGTAGTTGATCTCTAGGGATGTTTTTTTTTTTTAGCAGGTTGCATTACATGCTAATGAGGCCCTGAGGTTGATGGAAATGTACAGGCTGTACCAGCAGCAGGTAGGGTGTGTGTGTGTGTTTCATTGACCTTCCATTCAAATAAATATCAGCGGTCTGCTCATTTGTTCAGACAATGTGGCATTAAACAAACATGATTTTTTATTTCTCCTAGGGACGTGGAAACCCCTTCCTTCCAGCTGCTGATGCCCCTGTAAGATTATACATGTTTAAACTTTGCATAAACTTTTGTGTGACAATATATATATATATATATATATATATATATATATATATATATATATATATATATATATATATATATATATATATATATATATATATGTGTGTGTGTGTGTGTGTGATATATCTATTTATATATTTAATTTATCTATTTATTTTCTTTGTAAAGGCTAATTCAGCTGGTGCGCCTGCGGTAAGTAAGAAGGCAGTATTGTGGCATTAATTTGTCATGACTTTCAGTGTCATTTAAGAATGAACCCCCCCCCCCCCCCCCACCTCCCCCTGCCCCATGTCCATCTATTTCAGGTGGTTGCTCTGCAAGCCCAGCTTGCTCCTGTTCCTGCAGAGGATGCGTCTGATGAGGAGGCCGAGGTTAGGAAGCCACTTTAGTTTTAAACTAAAAATATATTTTGTTAATAAGCAAGATTCGACAATACTTGTGTTCAGCATTTGGCTGAATTCATTTTCTTGTTTTGTTTTATATGTTTGTCAGTTAGCACTTTCTCCTTTGATGGGAGACAAATGATGATTATGACATGTGATAGAAAACCTGTCTTTCTTAACTTGACTTAATTACACTGTTAATGAAGTTTTATTGGGTATTATCATTATAAAAAATATCAACATCTCATGCCCATTACAAAAGTTTTGGAAATTCCAGCTTGTTTTGCCCAGTAAATCTGGCCCATATTTACATATTCCTTTTTTTTTCTTCCTCTTCTGTCAGGATGGGAACCCCGCTCCCAGAATTGCAGTTCCCGGTGCTCCTGCTGCTCCTCTAAACTCTGATGAAGAGGAAGAGGCTGAGGAGGTGGAGGCAGCTGAGGTCGAGCCGACTATGGTGGACGTTGCACCTGCAGACCCCACAGTAGCCCCAGCAGCAGACCCCGCAGCAGCTGCTGAGCCTGAACTGGTCGCCATCCCTCAAGACGTTGCACCAGTTGATGGTGTTGTGGTTGCCGTGCCCCCTGTAGACGTTGTTCCTGTCGACGCCGCCGCTGAGGTGGCTGTTGACGTAGCTGGCCCTGTTGCTACTGATATTCCTGCTCTTGATGCTGCTGCAGCCGCAGCGGCTGCTGAGGTTGTTGCTACACTGTAATTATCAACCTCTCCCAGTCTGTGAAGGTGTATTCTGTGTTTACGGAAAATTAGAGCTTGAAACACACAAAGCTTACTTAGTTGTGGCTTTCTTGAATGAACATGGGAAGAAGCCATTAAAAAAAAATGAGGAAAGATCCGTAATACATAAAAAGTAAAAGCCGCATGTTGTTTGTCCACAGTTAAACCATTATCCAGATGTGGATTTTTATTTTTGTTTTGCTCTTTTCCCTTTTAAAATTTCTTGACTAAAATGTTTTAATTGGCTGGCAGTTTCCACTGTTTCTACTGTGTGAGTGCATGTGACAAAAGGTCAGATATGTATTATGTTATAATTTCTGCCGTCCGCATTTTACTGTTAAAAATTAAATCCAATCTCTTTGAACTTAAGCTGCTATGTAACTTTTTTGTATGAGACATTTTGTCTTGTTATCTTGGCAGACCAATTCAAATTTTTGCCTGGCAATTGGGAATCTGAGTTAATAAAGATCACTCCTCGGTAGGGCTGGACGATAACTCATACATAATATATATCGATCGATAGACGTACATCGATGATAGAAAAAAGCTTCAATAAAAAGTTCAAATAGAAAAGTTTTCCTTCGTTTTGCATTCTAGTTAATATTACAGTCATTACATCCTCCCAACCTATCAAAAACACAGACCCAGGCACCAAGCCCCGCCCCCTTCAAAGGGTTCAGAGAGCACGCGTTATTTTTTCTTCTTTTTAAAAACGTGCAATTTTGGTAAAAATTTCGTTGAATAAAGGGTTGAGTTTGAATTCAGTGTTTGTGTGTTCTGCATCTTAAAATAGGTTGCTAAGCAACAGCATAAAATGGCCAGGGCTGAACTTAAAATATGTTTTGAATTTGTTGATAATTATCGATTTCGATCAATATGATTTGTATTTTATAGATATGTTTTTTATCTATATCGTCCAGCCCTACTCCTCGGCCCGTCAAAGCTTCATTGTTGTGCAACTTTTAATATTTGTATGCTCCCCCACCACTTACAAAGCAAACGCTGATAAAACACAACTTCATATTTCCTTGTCAGTGCATGAACATGGTTCTGAACAGTTATTAAGTACAAGAACATGTCGATAAATTTGAATATCATTGAAAAGTTAATTGGTTTCATTCAATTTCAAAAGAGAAACTCATATTTTACAGTTTCGTTACACTTAAAGTAATATCTTTCAAGCATTTGTTTCAGTCAGTTTTGGTGCGAAAGGCTTACAGCAAATGCAAAGCCAGCAAGTTACACAGTGCAGCTTTAAACAAAGACTTGGCTGGGAAAGCACAACATTACAAAGTACAAGTCTGACAACGTTAGAATTCACATACAAAGTAAAATGAATAAGAAACAATGTAATACTGGCTATGAGGTCCATCAGTGACCCTCAGGTAATTATTTGGTCTTTCTGGAAGAGTTTTAAGCTCTTTCATGACTTCTTTAAAGAATTGAGTCATCTAAAGATCTTTTCACGATCAATTTACAAATTAACAAAACACAGTTCTACCAGAAAAAGAAACAAAAAACTCTGGGAACTTTAAAGAGAAGTCAACTTGAGGAGAGTCTAAATGTATTAACAAATTTGTCAAATAAGATGTCAAATGCAATACTAAGTTTTTTTTATTGGCCAGTACATAAATAACATCACTATAACAATATTTTCCTGATTTAAGATTCAAAACCTGCCCTATTTTAATCTACAATTTTGTTTTAAAATTTCCTCAATATACAGTTTAAATCAAAAGGACATCATCCAATCAAATGCCTAAAAGTAAATTTTCTCCATGTTTAGAACCACAGTTTAAGCCAGACAGCGAAACCTACTTCAGGAGAAAGGCATTTTGAAGCTAATCAGTTGCTTGAGATGAAGATGCACTTTAGTTGTGCAGATATCCTTCTCAAGGTTAATAAAAGGAAAAATAAAACAAGGCTTGAATTTGAGCTCTGGGATGGCTCTTTTAAAATCTTAGGAAAACAGGACTTTTATCCACCTGCAGAAACCCACTTTGCTCTATTTGAAAGGTGACGTCTAAACAGCTCGAAAGCTTCATCACACAAACTAGATATATATCGCTCTGTAAGTAATAGAACTATATGAACAAGGAGTTTAAATTGTTACATTTATTCACTGAAATAAACTGACCTTTGGGTGATATTGTAAGTGCTATTATAAGTGCACCAATAACATTAGTAAAGAATGGAAGGGTCAACATTTCCTCAAACTTATTGCAAAAAAGTCCCTGATTCCCTGATTTTGGTCTTTGGTGCAATAATAGATATCTGGACTTAGCTAGACTAAATTTGGCAAATAGAAAAGCATATAAGTAATCTTAGTGTTGTTATGGACTCCTAAAGTCCTAAATTATAACATACACATGTTGCCTTTCACTAAAGTGCCATGCTATGTTAAAAATATATTGCCTGAATGAAGAATTTATTGTCAGCACAGGGCACTGGGAAACTGGTCTATAAATCAATAGTCAATAAATTAGAATATAATTAAAAGTTAATTTATTTCAGCATCTCAGTAACTAAAACACATTGTGTAGGTTAATTACATACATGCTTTCTTGTTTGGTAACTATGATTTTCCACTTACAGTTAAAGAAAGCATGACATGCAATGTTTTAGAAGAGTAGAATATCACGCCAGACCAACAAAGAAATAATTTCGATATAGAGATGTGAGTCCAATAAGAAGGGTGTTTACTATCTACTTCATTGTTGTTATTTTCAAAAGACGCTTTTAATCAGACCAATATGCCTCATCATAAACATATTCAAATACATCGAACATGACCATTTATATATATTCATTCTGTGAGCAGGCGCAGCCTCTCCAAAATGCTGCTGCAACCACAGTTTTAAATAAAACCATCAAAATATGTCATAGCACACCAATGCTTGAATTACTGCCCTTGTTTGTAAAAGGAGCGATATTTGATTTTGTTGATAGTCTATAGCCCAATCCATTTCAGAGTTTCTGGTCGGGTGAGCCCACAAATCACCTTGTTGCCTCTGTATTCCCAGAATGAGAGCTAATCTGGGAGAGGCTGAATTTCGTTTTTATGCTTTTCAGCTCTTGAACAAACTGTGAGAAACCTTGAGATTAGTTGAAAATGTTTGAATCAGGATTAATAACATTACTTTTACTGTTTTCTCCTGAAAATTAAAGATATTTTTCTCCAGTTAAATGTAACGTGTCTTAGCTTTTATGTGTGCTAAATTTGTCTTGTTTTATTTCCGTCTTTTCATGTGATGCTTTAATGTTTTCGAAGTAATCGTGTTTACATTGTTCTATTTAAAACACTGTAGATTACTTTGTGACCTGCTTTGTCATTGCCTCAGTGTGAAAAACTGTTAAGCCAAAAAAATACAGTCTAAAAAATCACCTCAGATCTGAATAAAAAAAAAACATATGTGCTGCAAAGCTGCAAGGTTCTGATGTGCCAACAGGGAGAGCCACTGTACCATAGGATTTCCACTGTTTACTCCCAGCACTCAGTACTAACAGGGGTTCATCTTCAATTTCACTCATGATTCTTAAGCATTAAAAGGGGGCAGAGCTATGTGATCTGAAATCTGGTATTAATCTAATAGGATAAGGAGAGGATATGGCTGAGAATGCTGACCAAGCAGGAGGTGTGTGTGTGTGTGTGTGTGTGTGTGTGTGTGTGTGTGTGTGTGTGTGTGTGTGTGTGTGTGTGTGTGTGTGTGTGTGTGTGTGTGTGTGTATGAGCTCACTAGAAGGCTAAATCCTTTACCGTTCTTCAATTGGTCAGGAAAATTGAGGAGTTCTGCAGATCATAAAAGTGAAAACCTGACTGCTGACATATTTTTGGTGTTGTCTATCATCAATATGCGATATACATCTCCGCTAAACTTGATTAACAAATCAAAGCAAGACTAAAACTCTGCCTTAGTCCTTTCTCAGCCAACTCTAATCCCCAAATCCCTGTGAGGGTCATTCAGACTCAATGACAGCCTTTTAGACTCATTGCTCAGAGGCGTACATTTTTAGTTATGTTTTGATACTAATAACAGCAACATTTACATGATTTATTTTTATTTCACTGGCTAGCTTTAAAGTTAAAAGGAAGCTACAAAAGGACTACGAATAATGGATTAAATAAATTAAGGACTTGGAAAGGTAAGCTCTGTTACATTGGATCCCATATTTACTGCATGCTAAGTTATTGTGAATTTTATTAATATAAATAGTTTTAGTACCAGTTGTGATTCTGAACTGCAGTAATACAATAATAATCATTTGTCTTTTCTGCTTCTTTTGACATGAATTATTGTGGCCAACTAAAAAAAAAAACTACAGGAGTCAGACAAGGTTTTCCTGAATTATTAAAGATGGCTACACACAGGATCACAACCAATATATATATATATCCATAAACACTGGTAGACAGTATTAAGATGCTGTCAAAATAATGCAAAAATAATACATGCAAATACCCTTTTCTGTTTTGGGTATTATTTGTGAGAATAGATGTAATCTTTTCATTTGAAGTTTGCAAAGGCAACCCATTTTGCAATGTTTAATAATTTTGTCTTTAAAAATGCAACAGAAAAACAGGATATGGACAGGTATGTGACCAATATTTGTCTGTGACTTTAACTACTTTCTGAAAAACATGAAAAACGGCCAGCTGATGCATCTAGAAAATCAGTATGCGTTCTTCTGGTAAACAGATTGTCATATCACATGAAAGGGTGATGACAGGGCCATGTAAAAAATTATCAAAGTAGTGCAACCCTGTAATGTTTATTCAGACCCCTGCTCCGTGTTTTCATTGTTAGATGATATTTCACCCACTGTTCCTTTTAAGTGCACTGCTTTGCAAAGCATTCATGCCCCCTGAGGATTTTTAAACTTTTATGTTACGACTACAAAACGTAAAGTATTTTATCAGGATTTAACAAGCCGAAAAAACTTTTTCAAAAAATAATAATTTTTTAAATAATTCTTTCAATACAGACAGGGCACGTCATATGTGATATAGATTTATATGTTATATAGACTTATTACACATAGAGTGAAATATTGCAAGCTTTTCACATAACAAAAACCCACATTTCTTTATGCCGTGAAGCACATCAAGGTTAAAGGTTGGAATGCTTTTACAAGCCCTTGTATTTTTTTTATAATAAATTTTTTTTTTATTATTATTATTATTTTTTTTATAAATTATGAATAATGTTAAGTTCATGCGCTGTGAGAAGCATTAAGCAAGCACCAAGACTAGTGCATTGTTTACTCAATAGGGACACAGGGATTGTAATCCATCTGCAGAGATCTGCCCTTTTTCACACTTACCTTTTTGTGGTGCCTTCCTTAAGATTTTGCTGGTAGTAAAATTAATTAGTACTTTCATATGTCACTGGATTCAAAGAAAGCCATTGACTATTATACTCAATGCATGTGATAATCCTCCATTTTGGATCCTTTCATTTTGATTACATAACCCACATTTACGGGGTAACATAACATTTGCACCCTGCTTCAGTTTTATACCATCTACAATAACTGTGTGCATTTACGGGACTTTTTCAAGCTTTTGTTACTAAAACCTTTAAATTAGTCAGTGTTGTTATATTAAGCTGTCATTAATGAAGGTCTTTCTTTTGTTTGGACATTGCAGGCCAGATTTCACGTTTGCCATGACCATGACTATGACTACATCTAATACAATGCCGCCTCACACAGCACACAAACTTACCTCAGACAGTGAAGAGCAAAGCGAGGACGACCTGTAAGTCCAACTTCAAATACTTTATCACACCGCAATTCAAAGGCTAGCCTGTATTCAGTCAAACACACAATTTATAGTACAAAAAATGAAACAAAAGAAGAGATCTGGGCACTTTAATTAACTTTACATGCTCTGCTTGTTTCAGAGTCTCGCCTCAGTCAAATCGTCTGGCCAACATGAATAACAGCAACAACAATGAAGAGTAAGTACAGCCCTGAAAGATATGCGAGACCCTCACTTGTCTTTGATGAACCATGTGGGCTCGTTTAGCTTGTTAAATGTCCTATTTTTCATGCAGAGAAGAAAAAGGAGAAAAAAAGAAAAAAAAGAAAAAGGAGAAAAAGGAGAAGAAAGAGAACAAGGAGAAGAAAGAGTAATTGTTTTACATTGGAACTTCTTGATAAATGCTACAAATGTTTAAGAGTCCTTCAATTCTCTTTGTTCGTTTGTAAATCTTACAGAAAAAAGAAAAAGGAGAAGGAAGCAAAAGAAGCAAAAGAAAAGGAACAAGAAAAAGAGAAGGAGCAAGAAAAAGAGAAGGAGAAAGAAAAAGAGAAAGAAAAGGAAAAAGAGAAAGAGAAAGAAAAGGAAAAAGCAAAAGAAAAGGACAAAGACAAGTAGGTTCACAATTTGGATGAATTTCCAAAACAAAAAAATGCTATATCCATTCAAACAGATGATTTGTTCTTTCATTTTATTTGTTCACAGGCCCAAGGAAATATTCGTCATTAATCCTGCAGGGAATTTGTATTACAACTGGCTTTTCATCATCACAGTACCAGTCATGTATAACTGGACCATGATTATTGCCAGGTGAATTAGCTAATTAGCTAATTAAATGTGCATTTCCCTTGCTTGTCAAATGTTGGTCTAGTGGCATTGCGTAATTGCATAATTGACCTAGTTATCACAAGGCTGTGTCTCATGTTCTTAGGTTTAACACTGAAGAATGTCACAATATGTGCTCTCTTCATAGTGAAGGTGATACAAAAAACACTTATTTCCCAACAGGGCATGCTTTGAGGAGCTGCAACATGACTACATACTCTACTGGGTTGTCTTGGACTACAGCTCCGATCTTATTTACCTGGCGGATATGTTTTTCAGAACCAGAACAGGTGAAAATGAACTTTGTCTTGGCGAGCCTTCTTTGAGTCCCCTATTCCCCCTCAGCAGACATGAGAGGCTAAGTTGATGTATTGATGCAAGAAACTAAACCTGGACACGGTTGGGGCTTTGAAGTAGTCTGCTGGGACTTCAACTTTTCCCACTGATAAAACAATTAGCATGTTATGTAATCAGGCAACTCTAAACTGTCTTTAGTTGTGAATGTGCAGAGCTTGTTTCTTTCTAGCCTCTTTAACAAAACAGTTGCCATAAAGTTTCATGGACAAGCACCTGTCTAGACTGCCTTGCATGATTCATAAAACACCAAGGCAGCTGAATTTGTCCTTGTTAGTTTGCACAAGTGGATCCACCATCACAGAATCATAATAGTAGTGGATTGGATCCCAGGACGACCACTATTGTTAGACGATCATTATTAGGCTCTGAGTGCCTTGCTTGGTGGCTCAGGGGTACAATAGCTGTAGGTTAACATCAACTCCTTCGTTGTCTTGGTCTTTTAAAAAAACACACACAGATGGGGAGAAGCCACCCAATTCCCGACTTGAAGTATTTTATGTAAGAAGCTTCTATCTTGGCTCTTCTCTTTCACAACTAGTCAACCTTTCCAGAATGCATCACGAGTCTGACCTCTTGACTTCTAGAAACAAGCTTATGTTGCCAGGGAAGCGAACAAAATTGTAATTGTTACAGACAGAATAAAGGCATATGAAGGAATACTGTAATCTAGTTGTTGTCTTTATATATTGCATTTCCTTCCTTGCAGGGTACCTTGAACAAGGCCTGCTGGTGAAAGACGAGAAGTTGCTTCGAGAAAACTATGTCAAAAGCTTCCAGTTTCGTCTCGATTTTGTCTCGATGCTGCCTACAGATGTCTTTTATTTTGTCCTTGGCCTCGACTACCCAGAGATCCGCATTAACAAGCTGCTGAGAATTGGCAGAATGATGGAGTTCTTCACGAGGACTGAAACTAAAACCAACTATCCAAACATCTTCCGCATAGGGAACCTAATTATGTACATCCTCATTATCATCCACTGGAACGCCTGCCTCTACTTTTCATTCTCCAAGTCGATTGGTTTTGGTGCTGATGACTGGGTCTACCCAGCTCTTGATGATCCAGAGGAGCCTGCGTTTGGGGAGCCTATGAGAAAATATGCTTTCAGTCTCTATTGGTCGACACTGACGCTGACTACCATCGGTGAAACTCCACCACCAGCTCTTGACTCAGAGTTTCTCTTCCATGTGATGGACTTCTTAGTTGGAGTCTTGATCTTTGCCACTATTGTGGGAAACATTGCTACTATGATTTCCAATATGAATGCTGCCCAAGCCCAGTTTCAGTCCCGCATTGACAACATTAAGCAGTACATGCAGGTGAATACGGTTTTTAAGACCGAATGAAAGCCACATTTACACAATATTCTGATTGTAGATTATTTATGTACTTGTTTTTTTTTTTTCGCTCATAGGTTCGAAAAGTCAGTAAAGAACTTGAGCTACGAGTTATCAAGTGGTTTGACTACTTGTGGAATAACGGCAAGGCTCAGGATGAGAGAGAGGTCCTGAGGTATCTCCCCGACAAGCTGAGAGCAGAAATAGGCATCCAAGTACACATGGACACCCTGAAGAAAGTTCGGATTTTCGCAGACTGCGAGGCAGGCCTGCTGATCCAGCTTGTGCTCAAACTTCGTCCGCAGGTTTTCAGCCCCGGAGACTACATTTGCAAAAAGGGAGACATTGGTCGTGAGATGTATATTATAAAAGATGGCAAACTAGCAGTTGTTGCCGATGACGGTGTCACACAGTTTGTAGTGTTGGGAAGTGGTAGCTATTTTGGGGAAATCAGTATCCTTAATATTAAAGGCAGTAAAGCGGGCAACAGGCGGACAGCCAACATTAGAAGCGTTGGCTACTCTGACCTCTTCTGCCTTTCCAAAGACGACCTGATGGAGTCACTGACCGAGTATCCTGATGCCAAAGCCATGCTAGAGGAGAAAGGCCGGCAGATTCTTATGAAAGACGGTCTCATCGATTTGGACCCAGCCAACATTAAGCCTGAGGTTAAGGAGCTAGAGGAGAAGGTCAGCAAACTTTACAGCACAATGGAGCTGATGCAGATAAAGCTTAAAAAGGTTTTGGGAAATTATAAGAGTGCTGGCAAAGCCCTTCGACAACGCATTGCAGATCTAGAACGCCTGAGTGGTGAAGAGGTAGAAGAAGAAGGCGAGGAGGATGAGCAAGAGAAAAAAGATGCTAAAGAGGAAACACCAGATGAAAAGGTGGAGGGAGATAAAGAAGAAAAAACTGAGGAAGAGAAGGATGAAGTGACTCAGATGGATGAAGGAAAAGGTGGAGAGGGTGAAGAAGAAGCAACTGATGAAACTGAAGTGAAGGATGAAGATGCAGAAGAGGAAAAGACAAAATAAACCTTTGGTGTCTGTAAAACTATTTTGAAAGAATCGATGTCACAAATAAATATTTAGTCCTTTCTTAACTTCCTACCCAACTCAGTGGGTGATCAGGGAAGACAAATGCTAAGCTATGAACTCAAACTATCTATTATTGTACTATATTATATTTTGTTCAACTGTTCAGATTGTTGTTATTTATTTTATATACAAAGGATCATATATACACAATCTGGAAAATCAACCTGCTATTTGCAACACAGCAGCATTAACTAATATTCTTATAAGTTCTGCAAATTGTAGGGCCTGTAGCATATGAATCATGCATCAAATGCTGCAGGGAAAGAAACTCCTACCTGTAGTTGATGAGAGAGAAGCTGTATTTTAATGAGACAGAAGGTCTGCATTTGCATTTTGTCATTTGACAGATCCTTTTATCCAAAGCACTTTATCATTTAGGAAACACCACTTAAGTTCAGTGCTGAGAGACACTTTTACATACAGAAAAAGTGTTGAAAAAGTCAGTAAAACCACGGAAATCCTAATGAACTGAAGTTTAGGTATTTTGTGTCTTTTGAATAAATATTCCTTCAACTTATTTCCGCTCAAATGGAAATTTGTTAGTTTTTCTCACCACCACAAAACCACAAATGGTAGCAATCTGTGAAAGAATGTGTTGTGCGGGGATATATGGCAGTCCCAGTTTATTTGAGGAACACAGTGTATGACTGGTTTGTCAGAAAATGTGTCAGTTACTATTGAAATAAACATCCATGACTTGACTTTCAGAAGGACACTGGGCGTGGGCAGCAGAACCGAAGGAACCACTACTGAATAATAAAATCAATGAGGTTATTTACTGAGGGAAGAGTGGAGAATGGCATAGGATTCAGTGGATCTTAAATCAAGGCAATGTGGAACAGTTGTAACGGAGAGAAAAACAAGTAAGACTGAGGAACTGGGATTGATAAACACAGATAATAGAAAGGGAGCAGACCTAAGCACAAAACGATCTACAAATCAAGGGGGGGGGGGGGGGGGTAATCCTGATCTGAGAGAATAGTTTCAAATACACAGAGAACAGACATAAAGAAATAACTAAGAAACTAAACACATTAAAACGAACAAATATGAGCTCTAATGACAATATTGAATCAGAGAGAATTAACTAAATGTAGCAAGACCAAAACTAACTAAAATCTAAACTCTCAAGGATCATGACATAAAATTATTAATTTCCCTGGCCAATGTACCTTAATGTAAAATTATTTTTCACTCAAGTGACAAGTGAATTTCTCCACTGTGAGATCAGTAAAGTCTTATCTTATCTTATCTTATCTTATCTTATCTTATCTTATCTTATCTTATCTTATCTTATCAACCACCTAATATGAAATGAGGCAGGTAGTTCTCAAAACAATGCTAAAGGAGTTAATTGTGTTTTTATTTACCTTTAAATAAAACAAATTAATCTAACATTATCAGTAAAAGGTAATGTTGGCATTACAGCCTACAGACCCTTATTATAATTATTGACCAACTTTTTGCATGTTTTCACCAGTATTTTGAAGATCATTTGTCTTTGGTGATGAGCCACAGGTGTTTGAGGTTGGATGGCCTTCCCATCACTTTAACCTTTTACTCCCTCCACAGTTTCTCCATCTGATTCAAGTCGGTAACTCAGGTGAGTTGCTCAAAACCATTATAAAACATTATTTCAAGTTAGAACATGTTTTTAAAATTGAAAGATTCATTTAAAGCTAAAACTGCCAGGGGAATTGGTCATTTTTGCCTTAACTGTAATAGGTCATCAATGAATAATTAAAGCTTTTAAAAAAAATCTGTTTTTACATTTGCACCAGGGATTTTAGCAGATTATTTCCAGTGAAAACATAACTACATTTTTTTCTCAGAATTGTTTTTCCCACTCATTACCCGTCGACCTGTTCATGATTTATAAATGTATCTCACGTATGCATATTAACACATACCCTGCGAAACCACTCTACATATGCTGCTTCAGAGAACTTGCGAGAACATGTCTCATGCAAAAAAATAGTCCACTGCTCTCTGATGCATGTGTAAATAGGAATCTGTTGACAAAACCTGCATCTAATTATCTGATCATTCTCCGACACTCATGCGAGAACTGCTGTGAACATGGCATGCACAGCCATGTTTGTACTGATAGACCATAACCAGAGAGTGTGACTAATGCCTCACAACACTACCATTAACAAAACAAGGATTTAAGTTAAAATATTCAGCACCAGTCGTACGGCTGATTATTTTTTCAGCTTAAAGTGCTCATGTTTTAAAGTGAAAATGGAAAGAACAATGCCCTATTCACCCAGTGGGCATCATATCAACATTTAATCTTTTCTTAAATATAACAATGACAAATGTGCACTTACAGGGACAGTTTCCTACTTAAAAAACAAGAATTACTGCTCCAAATAAACAAAAAAATATTCTTACTTTAGACAATAAGACAGGCCAGGATATGTTTAACGTTATTTCCTCTTCTATTACTTAACACAATCAGTGAATCAGCCAAAGATATTGTAGTAACTCAATGCATTTAAGCATTATGAATGAAGCTGGGTGAAGTTAAGCTGAACATTTGAATTTAAGTGACTTTGAATGTATGAAAATTCACTGCATTCACATTTCAAAATGGCTGGTCTGAATATTTAAGAAACAGCTGATTCACAGTGAATTTTCGTACATTGCTAGATAGTGGTCTGAAAAATGGGTACAACCCCATCCCAGCAAAGTGTACCTAATAAAGCAGCCCGTAAATGTACATCCCTGTAAATGTCACTTCCTTTTTTGTTTTTTATTTACACTAAATTATGCTGACTCACTGAGTGTATTAATGCAAATACAGACATATATTTGACACATTATGTATGTTCATGCAGACATATCCATACATAACTATTTCTATAAAACAGAAAATCTCATAAATGTTCTGCACAATACAAAATTTCAAAATTTTTATTCAACAGGTGTCATCTCTTTCTGTGACAATCGTTTAACGCTATAGGAAGAAATAAATAATGATAGCAGACACTTATTTTCACCTTTAAATATCCATATAAGCATAAAAAGGACACGATTAATGCTTTGTGTTGGTCTATCACCAATAAAGAGTACATGACACACACACACACAGAGCTACACACTCAACAAACATTAAGACAGCGTGGCAATGTAGGTCCTTCCATCCCACAAAAATTACCTCTATTTCATTAATCGTAAATAAGGCTTTGATAAACTAAAAACAACCATTTAGTTTAGACTGGAATACAATACTGATTAAGGCAGAGTTGTTATCAGTGAGTCCACAATCGTCAAAGTGACTCGCAGAGGCTTTGATGTAATTATTGAGGAGGCACTCACAACAAGATCACTGTTATGCTCTAGAGCTGGTGGAAATTCAGCAGTTCGTGAACAGCATATCAGCAAAAACTCCTTCTCTGTGAAAAAGAAAAGCGTCTGAACATTAGAGGTGATGATGTCTGCAAAGTAAACACTATTCTTCTCATTTATTCAGCTCACATCACATTATAAAGAAACTTAACAGGTCTCACTGCGACTTTAACATTCCTGAGTCTAGAAGGTCAGAGTTACAATAACACTGGAAAACCAAAGAAATGCTGCGAATGCAAGCTTTGTGACAGAAAAGGTGTATCTATTAATGCATTTTTTTTAGAAAATGATAAAAAAAGCAACAGCTCTGACTTCTAAATGGTAACTCATGCTGGTTGGTCAAAGGCATATGTACCTTCAAATATTATTTAATTAAAAATTCAGATCTGAGGTTTTCTCTTGACATCCTCAAAATTCATAAAGGTTATGAATATTTATAAAGCCTTGGTTTGTGTAAGAAATGTGATGTCTCCATAAACCAGAATGTATTTTATGTATTTCAATTAACTAAATAACGAATTGTTATTAAGTGTTACCTTTGCTTAAATTATAATTTAACTATTTAGTATTTTTATTTGTCACAGGGTTAGGTTTTTTTATGTCATCATGTCCTGGAAATTCAAAAGAGAAGCAAACCTTAAAGCAAACCTTGAAAACCTCAACCCATCAAGCTTTTTTGTTAAGTTTCTTAACTTCATGAGTAATTGAACCTTTAGTATATGGGGCTATTTTTTTATATTTTTGATGTTTTGAAGTCTTTGTTTTACATTCTCAATCACCAGCAATACTGAATTACCTGGATTTCGTTGGACCAGCTCTAGTTTTTTTCTTCTTCTGCCTTTTCATTGTTTTAATAACTAAATGAAGAAATGACAACCAAGAAGCTGGCAGAAGACATGGATGAGAAGAAAAAGTCCTTGAACTTCATGTCAGAGGAATTAAGTAAAGTCGTAAAACAACAGATGTACCTACTGGATTTAATTGATGAAGTGAAACAACTGAATGCAGTGATAAAGAAAAATATAAGATTGAAGAGTTGGAAAGAAAAATGGAAGACTTGGAGCGATATACAAGACTGAATGACTTGGTAAATTCTGGCCTTGAGACAAGCCACCGCTCCAATGCACGGATCACTGCTGGTGACAAGCAAGGAGAAGATGCACCAAGAGGTGAGCTGAATTCACTTCAGCAGCAGATAACCCAGTTTTTCACCAGTAAAAAAATTGCTTTGCACAGTAAAAACATAACCGCCTGTCACCTCTTACTCCAGACGCTTAACAATAAGCCGAATATCATTATTCGTCTTGTGAGCAGGAGACATAAAATTGAGGTGTTAAAGCAAGCAAAAAAAAAAACCTGAAGGGTACAGGAGTATATTGTGAATGAACACCTTGCAAAGGGAAATGCAGAAATCGCACGATAAGCAAGAATCTTTAAAAAGGATAAAAAAATTCAGGACACCTGGACAAGAAATTGTAAAGTAATGATAAGACTGAGTTGTACCCCGGGGGTGGCCAAAGTCGTAGCCATCAGAGATTTAACAGAATTGGATAGATTTACATGAACTGATGAATATGGTTGAGAAGAGATGAAGTGCTTGGATGTCATTTCTATTGAGTGTTCTTATGCTTGAATGCATTGAATTACTACAATATCTTTTGCTTTACAGAAATTTGAACAATATGGTATAAGAGGTGTTGCTCAACATTGGTTAAAAAGTTACTTATACAATAGGTTTCAATATGTGAAAATAGATAATACTGAATCGCAATTGAGAAATGTAACCTGTGGGCTTCCACAAGGTTCAGTACTAGGGCCTAAAATATTTAGACGTTACCTAAATTATAATTGTACAGTGTCTAATACATTAACATTTACTATGTTTGCAGATGATACTAATTTATTTTGCTCTGGGTAATTGCTCCACTTGATAAAAATTGCAGAACAAAAATGTATTTTGTTCAAAAATTGGTTTGATTTAAATAAGTTATCATTCAATGAAAAAAATAACTAAATTCATGGTTTGGTGGTAATGGGGTTAACTGTGATATAAGACTAAGTTTAAATGGTGTTGAAATTAAAAGAGTTAATGAGACAACATTTTTAGGAGTTATCATAGATTACAAACTTTGTTAGAAACCTCACATTGAATATATCAAACAAAAGTTATCTAAATCAATTGCTGTGTTTTATAAGGTGAAAGGGTTGTTAAATAGGAAATGTTTCCATATTTTGTGCATTTGTATTACCATACCTGTCATACAGTGCTGAAATATGGGGAATTACATCTAAAAGTAATATTGATCCAACAGTATAACTTCAGAAAAGAGGCAGGAAAATAATAAATAATGCTGGATATCGAGAACCAACTGATGAATT
Organism: Fundulus heteroclitus; assembly: GCF_011125445.2. NCBI lineage: Eukaryota > Metazoa > Chordata > Actinopteri > Cyprinodontiformes > Fundulidae > Fundulus > Fundulus heteroclitus. The sequence continues at coordinate 16,781,809 of NC_046365.1, forward strand.
TATTTGTAAAATCCTTTACTTTCAAATTTTCGAATATTGTATATTCACAAATTTTGAGCGTGCCTTTTTGAGTACTACATAAATGTCTTCCTATTTGTTCAGTTTGGTTCTGCCATTCACCCCACCTGCATCCTCTGGTCTTTTGCCCATTACTGCCTGCCTACCTCATCTGCCACTATTCAAATTCTGCAATAAACTTTATAATAGCGAAGCTCTGTGTCCAGCTGAATATCGGGTTCTACAGCGGCATTTATAACATTTGAATGTAATATAATTAAGCATTACATGTTCATTAAATAATTGTGATATTGATCTATTTTCTCTTTTAGTAGGCAAGGCACATTTATTTGTATAGCACATTTCAGTACAAAGACAATACAAAGTGCTTTACATGATTAAATATAGGAAAATAATACAGAATAAAAGCAAGTTGGAATAAAATGTAGAAAGACTGAAACAAAATAAAACATGGGAAAATGGAAACTAAAAGCAAACATTAAAAACAGTTGGACTACAAACTTGAACTAATGATGTTTCAGTAAAACGGTTTAACTAGAACAGTCAAAGGCAATCCTAAAGAAATGTGTTTTTAATCTTGATTTAAATGAACTCAGACTTTCTGCACTTTTACAATTTTCTGGAAGTTTGTTCCAGATAAGTGGGGCATAGGAACTAAATGCTGCTTCTCCGTGTTTGGTTCGTCTTCTAGGTATGCAGAGAAGGCTGGAGCCAGAGGACCTTAGTGGTCTGGAAAGTTGATACACTGATAACAAGTCTGTGATGTATTTAGGTGCTAAGCCATTCAGGGATTTATAGACTAACAGAAGTATTTTAAAGTCTATTCTCTGAGATGCAAGGAGCCAGTGTAAGGACTTTAGAACTGGGGTGATGAGCTCTACTTTCTTGGTCTTAGTGAGGATGCAGGCAGCAGCGTTCTGGATCAGCTGCAGCTGTCTGACCCACTTTTTAGGCAGACCTGTGAAAACACCATTGCAGTAATCAATTGTACTAAAAATAAACACATGAAATAGGTTTTCAGACCCCGCAGAGATATTAGTCCTTTAATCCTGTAAATGTTCTTTAGGTGATAGAAGGCCAACTTTGTAATTGTGCTTAGATGTTTTCGGAGGTTCAGGTCTGAGTCCATTCCCACACCCAGATTCTAGGCCTGATCAGTGGTTGCTAGATGAAGCGACTGAAGCTGTGTGCTAACTTTTGATCTCTCCTGTATTGGTCCAAAAATTATTACTTCTGTTTTGTTTTTATTCAATTGAAGAATATTTTTCGCACATCCATGCATTGATTTCTTCTAAGCATTTACGCAGTGTTTGAATGGGAAATAATAATAATATTGTTGGTCAATCCTTTTTTTATGGCATAGGTGTTAATAAGCCATTTGCTTCAGCCTATTCCTTTTTCAGATACTTGGTTTACTTATGTATCTGAAATAAACCATTCATTCATTCAAAAACCCTGGCTTTGGCTGCAACCTTGAATTGTTAAAAATATCCCAGACTCATCTGATGTCATGTGTTTCTGACCCTGTAGTTTCAAAAAATAGTGACAGTTTCAAATTTATGTAGAAGAAAATAGACTTGCACTTTTTTAACCCTAAATCAAAATTGAGTTTCATGAACGAAATAGAGAATGATAAAAGGCCCACAACCCATTTAATACTGCACTTGTATATGCCATTTGAGGGGTTGAAAAAGGGCAGGGAATATCAAATAGGAATTTTCTTTAATAGCAGACAAACACACTGAGAGAAACTTAGTTCCTGAAGTAAAGTCTGGTTTTAATACAGAAAAAACTTTCAAAGACTTTCAAACAACATACTTTCAAATTGAAATCAGCTTATATCACTTCTTCAAATGAGTTCTTGGCCCTGTGGTAAGTACATACTATCCAAATACCTTTTCTAAATGCTATGCTTGCGTTTCGCTCAGTTCAGTCAGGGTGGACTTTCACAGAAGCACATACCACATTTACAGTGGAGACAGAAAATGCAGCCATTTCCATTAAAGTTGATTAGATGTGTAATTTGAAGTTGCACAAAAGTGGAATGCTGATTGACACATCCTTGAGTCTGCAAAGAACTTTTTAAACTTACTCTATGAAAAAACGTTTTTTTACTCTCGGTTGAGGACTAGAATATTCAGTTTTGATGAAAAGTAGTGGGAATTTAAAGTAGATGGGGAAAGTGTTAAACAAGTACAATGCTACATGAATTTTACAAAATAAAATGTAACACTAGAAATCCACTCCTCATGACCCCTTTAAAATCAATAGCGTTTGGACTGACTGTATTACTGCAGCACTTCTAGGAAATATCGGCTTTAAAGGAAGTAAGCTTTAAATGTGAAACCAAAAAAAAAAAAAAAAAAAACATTGTGCAAAAGTGCACGTTTTCTATGGTCAGCATGGAGCCAATTGTGTGCTCAAATACATTCTATGCAGTTTTCTTAGAATTAGGGTTCAAGTTATTGTGCAGTACGAATATGTCCCCTGCCAACATCCCATTGATTTTTGTCTGGCAGTCTGTTGTTTGTCAATAGTCTCTCTCAAATAGCCCACACAAATTCCAGTTTAAACAGTTTCAAAATGAAGCCAACACATGATGTTCCTCCATTAAAAACATTGTTTTTATTGTAGTTAATAGAATAATTAGGAAATAATTGAAGTCCAGTCTTCTTGAATTAGCAAATAAATTGCTTGCCCTGGTCACATTTTTAGTTAATCAAAGCAAATAGCCCTGGGCGCTGACCCGAGTTGTGGCAGAGCATTAAAACAGCCCTGAAGAGGGCTGACAACAGGAATGTCACTGAAGTGTCAAAGCTAGTGCTCTGATAGTCTCACAGGAAATGTGCTCAGAGAGATATGCAAAAGGGACATTACAAGGTGGTACTTTGAATTAGCTTATAGGAATCATATCTTTTCCACACAGTGCACATAAGCAAAGCGGTGGTGAGGCTAAGATCCCACATGGCCTCATTTGGCCTCGAGCTTCAAAAGGATTACTTTGGATTCAAAAGGTTAACTTTGTTTGTATTTAATTTAAGGAAAGTGTGAATTTTATTCTAAACTTACCAATTTCACAAATCATCCATTTTTTTTGGGTCCTGATTTTGTGGTCCAAGCTAGACGATAAATGAAAATGTTTGATTGTTGGATGAATTAACCCACACAACTGATTTTAGGGAGTTTAGGGATCTCCAACTTAACAAAATTGTTTAGAACAACATTTTTAAAGTCAATATGTGGATGTAATTTAAACTGTAACCTGTTGAATTGACACAACCGTTTCTGAAAACAACCTCAGTCATTCTTACTAAAAAGTGGTCTTGAATGTTATCATTTGGCTATTGCTTGGTACTTTACTGTTTCACTACATTTTTCTCTCTGTTCCCTCCCTTATTCTTCTCTTCACATTTTCAGAGTTCAGTGTCTTCAGTCTTTGCTTGTTTGTGGCGAGCTGCTCGTTTGACCTATCATGTCATTATCTCGCCAACCAAAGCACATTCCCTTATTGAAATACCAGCCAAACATTTTATCAGAAACACTAAAATACTCATATACCTTAAACATACAGAATTTAGATCTCAGATTATTACACAGACGTTATTGACTACAAAATATTAAATAACTTATTTTTAAGATGGCTGTGACAAACCAGTAATACAACCATGTAGGTAAATGTTTTTAATTGGTACGCTATTTATCACATGTGTGATGAGGGATGTTTTTTTTTTTTGTACTAATTGTTTGTATATTCTCTCTTTATAGGGCAGTGTAATGCGATATGAAATGTACGTCTATTATTTTAACAAAGCTTTAGCTGCAAGAACAGTCCATTATATGCCATCTGTGATTATGCTGTGGCTAACAGTATGACACAGAAGGTCACTAAGTTTAATAAATAAACAAAAGGCCATGCATAATTTTGTTAAAGAGGAACTTTATTGATAGTGCTGAGAAACGTCCTTTAAATAGCACATTGTAGAGTATGTTAAGTGGGCTGCTATGAAAGCAGCAATTGTCCGGCAACAATTTAATTAGTACTTGACAAAATGAAGCTACTGATTAATGATCTCCATTGTCCAGCCTATTAGTTTATATAAATGGCTATGTCTTGGTAGGCTTATAGATGTTCCATGCTATTCTACATTTGGATGATAGATTGAAGAGTGCTTTGCGGAAGGGTTTCAAAGTCTGGAAAAATGTTTTATGGAACAGAATATAAATATGCTTCATTGCCCCACAGTGGGGAAATTCAAGTGTACCAGCAGCAAAGTGGGACACAAATGAAATCTTGCAGATACACACAGGATATCGTATCCATAGAACTTTGTGTGTATTGGGGCTTAGATATGGGCAGGATCCTGGTGAAGGAGAAAAAGACTAAGGTAAGAATGATAATTCAAGGTGAGCAAATACCAGATGAAGCTACTAATTAATGACCTCCATTTGACACCGTACTGAAGGCCCAGGATGCAGCATTCAGATCAGGAGACACACTGGCCTATGGCAGGGGCAGAAGTGAGATGAAAAAAGCTATCCAACAACTCAAAACCTTGGTTCATAACCTCCTTTCTCTTTTTAAAGCGACTGCTCTTGATGAGTGCTACATAGAGCAGTTGCTTAATAGACTCACTTGCTTCAATCCATTGTGTCATCATGAACACGCCTCTTTCTTCATGTTTCCCATCAGGGAATTTCCAGTGGGGTCATCCGTGACTTAAGGTAAACCACCCTGACATAAATTGGGCCGATTCTCGAATTGAATCCCGGAGCAATCACAGTCAAACCTCTTGCCTCTAGTCTGCAGAATCTCCCGACAAAACAGATTCTGTTTCTCTTGGTTTGACCAATGTTCCTCTTGAATTCCATGATCTTCAGAAAGTATTTAATAAATTTAGTAACTCTTACAGTCCTGAGGCCACTGTCCTTACGGCTGTGCCATTGACTACTATTTTCACTTAGTTAGACTTCTGTAACACTGAGCAAGTGATGACTTTAAGATACATATTTGGCATTTTAAATATTTGGTCATGCCTTTTGGCCTCACCATTGCTCTTGCTGTATTTTAAGCCTCTCTTTAACGACGTGTTAGGGAACTTTATTAACATCTTCATCTTTGCATATCTGGACATCATCCTCATCTTCTCTAAAGACCATAAAGAACACAAGCAGCATGTCAGAATGGTTCTCTAGAGGTTCTTAGAGAACTGTCTCTTTATTAAGGCTGAAAAGTGCGAGTTTCACGTGGAATCAGTCACCATCCCAGCTTTTGTTTTTAAGGGTGGACAGATGAAGACAGACCCACTTAAAATAAAAGCAGCCCAGGAATGGCCTACACCTACCACCACATAACAGGTCCAGTACCTTTATAGACCGTTCATTTGGAACTTCAATTCGATGGCTATGCTTATTTCACTCATCTGCAGTCCATTTGGTTCCCAAAGCTGAAGAAGCTTTCACTGAACTAAAAGAAAAGTTCTTCACAATCCCTATCCTGCTTTATCCAGATTCAAAGCCAAATTTATTTTATGGATTGATACTTCTGACATAGTAAGGGTTCTCCATCTGAAAAAGTGTGCTATTGAATGGATGAAGATTAAGTCTTCAGGAGGGGGAAAAGATGGTTGAGGACCAACCTGTCGACAATCTTCATCTGGTGCTGTTCTAAAAGCCCGTAACTGCTAAGGTCCTGCAGATGCATGGAGCCTATGCCACCTGGACCTGCAGGCGTTTGCACCTTGATCTTGTGCAGCTCGTTTCTCACCTGAGGTTTTGGACAAGATGGTGGGCTGTCGAATGGAGTCCTCCGAAATGGAGGGAGTGGGTGGCGTCTGAGAGCTGAGAGGTATGAGCCTCCGGCTAATAAAGCCGACAGTTATCATAGATAAGGGGGATTTCAGCAGGAGAGACAGACCTCAAAGAAGAGTGAGTGCCTAAACAAATCTGGTGAAAAACCTGTTGAGCTCATCCCCTCACCTAAACCGGGGAGTTTGGTTTGGGACCTGCAATTGTTTTCAGGCTCTTCCAAACCCACTAATGTTATTCTGTGACTGCTGCTCCTCTATATTCTTCCTGTAGATGTTTTTAACATCCCCGCTCTTCCTTCTCCACCGGCTCAGCTCCTCTCAGTTTGTGGGTAGTATTAAGTCACTCAGCGGGAGGCAGCACAGAAACACTACTAGGTGCTAACAGCTGATCTCTTGTGTAAACAATGAAAGTGTGGCCACACATGCGGTCTCTCAAGCCGGGGTGGAAAAAAACAAAAAGACACAACACATCAAAAATAGATTTACAAAAGGAAAAACTACACTACAAACCTTCACCGCTGATCTAACTTCCTTGTTTCTTAGTCTTCATTGTGCTGTTTGTTCACTGGTTTTCTATTACAAACCTCTGTGGCCACAAACATGGCAACTGTATTTATTATGAGATTAAATTACATACTGGTGATCTGTGCTTTATTTAGGGATACAAAGTATCTTCTATCTAAAAGAAGTAAAAGTCAATTTTAGTTTGTAGTTATAAGATTAAAATATGAAAAAGTCTGAGGGGTGTGTAAATAAAAATAAATTGTTACAGTTTTTGTCAAGTTAAAGATAGTACTGCTAAGGGTTAAACAGAACGTAAAGGCTAAATGGCAAAAAAAAAGAGATCTATGTCTCATAAATCAGACCCAAATAGACCTGCAATTTGCATTTCTTTTCTGCATTTTTAACCCATCCCCAAGCAATAGAGGCTGTCAAGGGAAAGTATAGACTAAATATTCATAATGGTGACTTTTTCATTTTGTATTCATCTTTCACACATCACCAAAATAACAGACCTGTCACAAACAGTATAAAGCAAACACCCCAGACTCGATTTGAGATTTAGGGAAATGATAAACATGATCATAACTTTAACATATTCCAAGATTAGAACTTCTGAGTTGTAAGCATTTGATGTGAGCTAATTGTTTCATTTGATTTAGGCCTTTTAAATACCACAGCATTTCTCATTCCAACTTTCTGACATAATTCAGCGATTTGTTTCAGTTTCTAATTTAGAGGGTTTGTAGATTAGGTTTCTGTAACACAGCCCTTCTTCTGTTCTATTTACTCTAAGAATATGAAACACTCTCTGTATCCATAATTCAAAAATGTGACTTTAACACAGAAGCAAAACTTATAGTGCCTAATGTAATGTGTAGTTTGAATAGAACAAAAGTTTTTGCAGCTTTCTGTTCTTTCTTGTCTCTCTGTGAACCCCAATGTGGACTCCACACAACCTTATCTGTTAGGACTTGTGCTGCATGTACATCTGAGTAGATGACAGGTAATTTCCACAAACGTATGCTGCCTCTGCAGCACTGTGTTTTGCACAACAGAGAAATGTTCTAGTTCATAATAACCACATGCAATATAATTCTTTATTAGTTGCAGTCCCTGATAAAGTTGAATCTATGCGGAAGTTGGCAAAACAGGGAAACTGAAGATTTCTTGCCGTGTTGAGTCAAAGGATAAAATAAATATGGGCTACAGTTGCTACACTGAGCAAAAATCTTAGAATTTAATAAATACAAGTAATCTGCAAAAATCTGCATGCTTTTAATTTTTTTTTAATCAGTGTCTTTAAAAATAAATGTTGCCACTAAAACAACCTAAAAACAATTATTTAGAATAAGAATCAACTTTGAATCATGCTTTTCTCTGATTGTATTTACATTGTATTCTAGAATGGCATATCAAAATATTTACATCCTTCTTAATTAACTGAATCACTTCACAACAACCAAAGCCTTCTGACAATGGCAGTATGGCTGTTGCATGTTTTCATCCACATTTTGATGGGATGAAGGTCCCCCTTAATATCCCTAATATTAAGCCCCCTCAATTAATTTATTAGATTTAAGTTGAACATCTGACTGGGGCCCTTCAAAATGTCAAAATTACTTTCAGTCAAAAGAAATACATCGGCTACATTAACTTATTGCTTTTAATTTTAATCTACCATGGATATGAAGAGTTTTAGGCTTAACCTGAAGAAGTTGCATGTCATACACCTTTATATTTTAAAATATAATGAAATAGTCTGGAGTCTTAACAAGTGGGATGATACAGATGCTCAAAAAATGTGGCCCAAGAATAGAGCCTTGACCCCATACAAACACAGACCCCACATGTGAAAAGTGTTTGCATTATGAATGAAAGAAAGAAATGGCACAATATGCATTATTTAATGACTTTGCATTTTTTGTTAGATTTGGTCTTCAAACTGCTCTGTGTGATTGGAAATAAGTCATCCTAATGGTGTTTGCAGTCAGTTCCACATTCAATAAACAGTAATACACATATCATGTGCAATAAATATGAAAGTAAGAAGGATAGTGTTTAGTGATTATAATTAAAATTAGGTGGGGGAGAAACAATGAGTTTTTCTGATACTTGCTCACATAGACACAGGTGTTATCAAGGAAAAAAAAAATTCTGCAGATGGCAACTGAGCTATTTAAGAGATTATAAAAAATAATGCACAACTAAACCAGAAGGTGATAATGCAACTCGCAGGATGGCATCCTGTGAAAATGTCCAAAAGAAAAAGAAGAAGTGGAGAAGAAACGAGCTCAGATGAGCCAGGGTGTATTAGGAGAGGGGGTAGTTGAACAGAAGGAAACTAACACAAAGAAGCATAGAAAATGTGCTACCCAGAGAAAATCAAAATAAAAAATTTGATAATGTTTGAATTAAACTTTTACTTAATGGAGCTATAGATAAGATATTTACTGCAAAATTAACCAAAATCATTCTCATTTGTCACCTGGTATGGAAATAACATTCCCTGTAAACAATCATCTTTATCACGTTTCTCTCCTTTCATACTTAGAGGTACTGTCAGGAACTACTTCAGTGGAGAGTGTAACCCATATAGACATCAAATACGTAGACGCATCGTTGAGCGGGTTCTGCCTGTGCTGGGGATGCGTCAGAGCGTCCGCCATGTTGAATGTGGCAAATCTGGAGTTAGACTCAGTCACTTAAACAGTATCAGTGGGACTTCAATCTCAGAATATACTTTAAATTCATAATATTTTTTATTTTTGTAATACTACAAGTTTATTTTTGTATTCCTCTTGGCTTCATTCTCCTGACTTTATTCTGGTAAAGAATAAAATAATTATAAGAATCTATGCTGGCCCTATTACTCCAGGATTAAGATAGTTCTGCAAACTGTGACTATTCTGGAAATGTTCCCCCTTAATTGTCATAATATGACTTTTTTCCCATAATATTACCACTTTTGTCTTTTTTTTTTTACTGTATTCTCTTATGACTATTTTTTTTCTCATACTAGTAATTTTATCTCTTTAATACTCCCCAAAAAAGTCTGTTGCTAATCTGTGTCTATACCAGATCTTTAAAAGTTCACACGGTTTTATGAAATAATGAAGACCACAATGTTTAGATTTAACCAATTGATTTTTATATTCATAACACATACACATATATATATATTTCTCTCTCTCTTTCTCTGTCCCTCTCTCTCATATATATATATATATATATATATATATATATATATATATATATATATATATATATACATATTTATTTATAATCTGGACATATACTTATATATAAACACACACCTATTTATTTAGAATACTTCAAAATCTATATATGCACATCGATCAAAACATGGATCAAAGGCCATTCTGGCTGTCAATCTTTATCAATTAAACTCTTTATATTTTTTTACAAGTATATGTAAGCTCCATCTATATTGTTCTATCTGAATACTTAAAACATATACACAGGGAACGTAGACGTTCACTACTTTCTGCCTCATACAATATGGCGGTGACGTCGATGTGCAAACCTGCACCCAATGGAGCGTCTACGTATATGATGTATATGGTAACCCATGTTTACTTCCTGGTTCCTGTACCAATCACATGACAGTTCACAGGGTTCCCAAAACAGAGCCCAGAATTTAAATTAGTTCAAATCCAACCCTGGGTCTTTCTGCATGGAGTTTGCATGTTCTCCCTGTGCATGCGTGGGTTCTCTCCGGGTACTCCGGCTTCCTCCCACAGTCCAAAAACATGAATGTTAGGTTAATTGACTTCTCTAAATTGTCCTTAGGGGTGAGTGTGTGCATGAATGCTTGTTTGTCCTGTTTCTCTCTGTGTTGCCCTGCGACAGACTGGTGACCTGTCCAGGGTGTACCCTGCCTCTCGCCCGGTGAACGCTGAAGATAGGCACCAGCACCTCCCGTGACCCCATGTGGGATTAAGCGGGTCAGAAAATGGATGGATGGATGGATGGATGGATGGATGGATGAATTAGTTGAATGAGACAGGTGTAACCCATATCCTGTAAATTGGCTCTTGAAGTTCAGAGTCAAGCCACAGTCCATGCCTGCCTTGAATGGACTTTGCCTCAAAATATTCTTAAGGCAAGGAGCATCCCTGTTACTTGAGCACCTTATATGGCATTTTTTACTTCCACTTAACTTTAAAAGAAATGTGCTCGGCTACAGCACTCTGTGAAAAGCCAGCTATTTAGCAATGACCTCCTGTGGCTTGTTGTTCCCTGTTCAGGCAGACAATGACTGCTAAACAGCTGTGAAGTCAGCACTCTTCCTCCGATTGTGTTGACCATTACCTAACATTTCTGTGTTAAAAATTATTTATGTATTTGTCTTATGTAGTACTTTTAATTTTCTCAGAAGTCACATTTTGAGATTTCTTTCCCCCTCTGAGACAAATTTGAAATATATAACTGTATGTAATGAATTTGTGCAATAAATAGGTTTTACTTTTGAAATGCAATTATTGAAATAAATTAACTTTTCATTGATAATCCAATTTACTCAGAGACGCCTGTGAATGAAGGCAGTTGTACGGAGTGAAGACTGTGGGCTGCAGTCACTATATAGTGAAACTGTTTCAAAAGCTTTACTGGACTGATTGGATTTGTTCAGCCTGGAAAGATATACTTGTAACCCACGCAATTTATTCCAGAGGCTATGTAGGCAGATGAAGGAGCTTTATCTAATGAGAACAGTTGGGTGTCTGGAGGGGACTTTAGCCTGTTTGTTATATGTGATGCCCTGGCAGAAAAGCATTCACATCTGTTCCCCCCATCAGGATGGTGGAATAGTGGAATAAAAATTATATAAATGTATTTCAAGATTGTTTGTTTTTCTACAAATACAAGTTTAAAGGTTGTGGAATGCATATGTTTTGAGTTTTCCCTTATCGCTACTTTATAGTATCACCTACTACAATTACAGCAGAAAATCCTTTGCGGTATGTCTCTATGATCTTTGTAAATCTAGAGACAAAATTCTTTACCCATTCTTTTTTTTTTTTTTTTTGCAAATTGGTGCAAGCTCTGATAGACTGGAAGGAGAGCATCTGTGAACAGAAATCACAGTAGTCACTGAATCTCAATTGAATTTAGGTCTCGACTTTGACTAGGCCATTTGAACTTATCACTGTACTTTGATACAAATCAATGTATTCCAGTTCCTCACCCTTTATAATTGTATGCTCTTATCTCAAGTTGAATTCTCGATTGTTTCAATGTCAAGATAATTATTTGTTTTATTCAGTTTGTTTTGTGTAATTTGATAACTTTATTGTATGAGTAGTTAATGGGTTGTCTGTCCTTCTACTTAACCTCTGAAAAACTTTATGGCAAGATGTGCATTTCACACCTAATCCTTTGGTAGTAGCTAATTCAGTCCTAACCTCAATAACTATTATATGGCAATGAAAACTTGTATTATCCTGGCAAAAAAAAAAAAAAAACAGTTTTTACACTCTTAATCGTAGCAGTTTGATATAGTTAAACTGCTGTAAAGTACATTTTTAAGTAAAAATTATGATTATGATGATTATGATGATTATTATTATTATTATTATTATTATTATTATTATTATTGCAACAACATGATGCTGCCATGCACCTCCATGTATTACAGTCCACATCTGTTCAGGATGATATGCAGTTAGCTTCCACCCCTGTCTTTTGCATGAAGAGATTACTTTTGGTCTCATCTGACCAGAGCAAATTCTTCAACATGTTTGGGGTGTAACCTACAGACTTAATGGCAAACTTTAGATTTGTATAGCTCTGCAGCTTTTCCAGAAGACCTTTTGGCTGCTTCTATGATTAATGTTCTCGTTGCTTAGCCTGTTAGTTAGATTGCAGGGAATTTCTTGATAGGTTGTGATCGTTCCATGTTTGGATTGAACAGTGCTCTGCAAGTTCAAATTACCTGTCGGTAGACTCTAGTGAGGTGACTGCTGACGGTGAATGGTTGCACTGGATTTAATTTAGTGATATACAAGTAGCCTACATCTCAAAGAAAGTAGAATATTGATAAATATGTATTTTTGTAACTCATTTCAGAAAGTGAAATTCATATCGATTCATTACACATTGAGAAAATATATCAAGCCTGTATTTCTTGTAATGAGTTTGGCTTACAGATAATGAAAAAAAAAAATTCAGTGTCTCGGGAGATGAAATATATCGCCCAATCAATAAAAATGATATTTTAAAAAGAGATGTCAGAGTTCTGAGAATTGTGTTAAATCCTCTGAAAAATGGAGTTTGTGGCTAAACCGTCCTACAACCTGAAAAGATTCAAGGCAATAAAAACCTTTGCAAAGAATCGTAAATTTATTTTAGGACAATAAACCGGAGGATTTCTGTCACGAGGTTTGTCAAAGACATAAAGTCTGCCTGCAACATTTCAATATCCTGTATCTGGAGCGCAGCTGTCACAACATCATCCTGCGGGTTTGGGGAGATAAAGGAAGCTCAGTGTGGCGTGACAGATTATATACTACGGAGACGGACAGCTCACACTGTTTGTTATTCATGAAGTTTGAAACAGCAGCCACACAACTATCGATCAATCTGTTTGACTGTTCGGTGCACTTGTGCGTCACCCCGCCTGTTGCTGCGGACGGCGGAGGATGTGCCTTCACACCCACATTCAACAAGCACCGGATCACACACTGCTGGTTTACGCACAGACTGGACAGCGGTCCAGAGCGGCTGCAGACAGACGCGGAGGAAGATGGGGACCGCTTAATTTGCGCGCAATGGCGCCGGTGCGCAAATCCCCTTCTGCCAATCCAGATTTGCACTTCAACAGGTAGACAATAAAAGCAAAACAAAGCATATATCTTCACAGCATTGGGACAAAAGCAGAAGAGGATGGGGACCCCACACAACGGATCCAACGTAACGTCGAATTACACCAATCAGTTCGTGCAGCCGCCGTGGCGCATCGCTCTCTGGTCGGTCGCCTACAGCTCCGTGCTGGCGGTGGCCGTGTTTGGAAACCTCATCGTGATATGGATCATTCTCGCCCATAAGCGCATGCGAACGGTTACCAACTACTTTCTGCTCAACTTGGCTTTTTCGGACGCGTCGATGGCCGCTTTTAACACTTTGATAAACTTTATCTACGCTGCCCACGGAGACTGGTACTTCGGGGAACCCTACTGTAAATTCCATAACTTCTTCCCAGTCACATCTGTGTTCGCAAGCATCTACTCTATGACTGCAATAGCTGTGGACAGGTGGGTCTATTGAATACAGCATGAATAATAATTCAGATAATGCCGAGTATCCTCTGTTGACCTCAGTTCTTCATAACAGTGATGCAATTTTAGGAATGGATGTAAAAGAAGGTTTGGAATCGAATCACACGCACAAAGTTATATATATATATATATATATATATATATATATATATATATATATATATATATATATATATATATATATATATATATATTGTGTGTGTGTGTGAAAGTATTAAGTAGCCTATGATCCCATTAAACTGAATTGTGCTCGGCTGCACGTCCACTGATGGAAAGTTCTAGTAATTAGATTAAAGATTAAAGCTAATTTATTCCTGATATTTAATGACTGCGGATAAACTGTGCTTTGCCTGGCTGGTATACCTAAGGTATTTCAGACTAATTTTAAGACCTCAATTTGAATTAAAACACCCAATTGGTTTATTCGTCTCTTCATTTAGGACATCTTATCGTATCTTTTCACATTTGATCCTTCAACCATAGACTTCAATAGTTTTGTATTGGGGTTTACGTAACAGACAAGTAGTGCACAATTTGGAAATGTAAGGAAATTGATAATGTTTTCTCACAAAAAAATAAATAAATGAAATAGAATACTGTATGCACATATCTTCGGCTCTCTTTACTATGATGCTCCAAAATAGGATATTGTCAGGAGTCATATTGTCAGTACATTGAGTCCACCTGTGTATAATTCATAGAAGCACAGCTGTTCTGTGAAGGCCTCAGTGGTTTGTTAGAGAACATCCATGAACAAACAACATCATGAAGACCAAGGAATACAGCAGACAGGATAGGAAGAATGTTGTGGGGACTGTTAAGCTGTACAGCAATATTGTATGCTTTGAATGTGTCATAGGGCACTGTTCAATCTGTCATCTGATAATGAACAGTATGGTTCAATGTAAATCTTCCAGGTCATAGCTGTTCACCTAAACTAACAGGCCACTTAAAGATAGAAATAAATCAGAGAGGCAGCCAAGACGCCCTCTATGGACCTTCAGAGACCCACAGTTTAGGTGAGGGAATCTTTTGACAGAACAATCATTTGTTGTACTCTCTACAAATCTCTCCTTTATGGAAACATAGCAAGAATAAAGCCATTGTTAAAAGAAAGCCACTTAAATTCCAGTTTAAAGTTTGCCATGTAAGTGACAGCGTTCATATGAAAGAACCGTATTTAGGCTTACATGCAAAACATTAGGTTGGAGTAAAACTAGCAATGCCCATGATCCCAACAGTAACACATGGTGGGGACAGCGTTGATTTATATGCATGCTTTTTTCTTCAGCTTGGACGGGAAAATTGGTCAGAGCTGATTGGCAAATGGATGGAGATAAATACAGGGCAACCCTGAAAAAAAAAACCTGATGCAAAAAACATGAGACTGAGGTAGTTTCACCTTCTATCAAGAGAGCAACATTGAGCAACAGCCAGAGCTACAGTGGAATGGTTTAGATTAGAGCATCCAGACCTGAATCTAATTGAGAATCTGTGGCAATTTTTGACCAATGATACCCACAGGTGCCTACCATCAAGTCTCAGATTGGATTTGAGCTATTTTGTAATGACAAAAGGATAGAAATATCAGTCTTTGTGTAAATTCAGCTCAGTTTTATATATAAAGCACTTATTCACAACACAACATCTCAAGACACTTTACAAAGCCAACACAATCAAATCATACAGACAGATTGGTTAAAAAAGTTTTCTATTTAAAGGTATACTATGCAACCGGTGTTGATTTTCCAGCGAGGATCACCCCCAGAGGGCGAAAGTAAAAGTGCACTGTCATAAAGATGCTCAGCTGTTCTGGTTTGTTTTGAGCTTAGCAGACAGGCGAACGCAACGAAAAGTGGAAGAAACGGCAGTACAAACAATGACTAACACAGTGAAAGTGTGAATATCAGGGTTTCCCGCAGCGCTATCTTGGCGAGGCGGCCACCGCGGCCACCTCGCCAAACTCACGCTACCGCCTCGCAAACATAAAAAAAAATAATAATAATAATAATAAAACTCGATATGCTTGCATGTTTATTTGAGGTTAACACGCGGTTCTTTGTTGCTTTCGCGCGTGCATATAGTGAATGGCAGGGCAAAAACACATGGAGTTCTCGCCGTAAAGCAAGACCGACTCTCGCGGTCTTGCACGAGACTTCTGTGTGTGCGGGCCGTGAGCTCTTGCAATTGCAAGTACGGTATTTCCCCCACAGACCACCAGGGCGGCCGAGAAAACCTTTGTTCGACCTGAAATGACTCATTTAATCATCCAAAACGGTATGGAACACATTAATTAACTGAAAAATGTTGCATAGTATGCCCTTAAGGAAACCCAGCAGATTGCGTCAAGTCATTGATTTGCAGAATTCACTCATCCTGGATGTGGCGACAATAGACAGACGCCTGCTTCGCGTCGACCTTCCAGCAATCCCTCGTACTGAGCATGCGTGCAGTGACAGTGGAGAGGAACACTCCCCTTCAACAGGAAGAAAAATTAACCTAAACCAGGTGTAGTGTGAATGGCCATTTGCCACTGTGGGTTTGAGGAGACAGATCATACATACAAAAAGAGTGAAGAAGTACAAATCCAGGAATACTTTCTATGGTAGAGAGGATAATGGCAGACTAGCTCCACAGGTGGCTTTATATTAGAAAGAAACACAGTTAAGCAGATAGGCTCAGAGCCAGTTTTCTGCTCCAAAGGATGAAACAGCGCACATACAGTTAGCTGCAGTACGAGTTCAGCCAATAGCTATTTCTAGGAGAGAAACTGGGATAAGGCCCAAAAACACCAAGCCAGCTGATCCGTCCGATCTGATGGAAAATTGCGTTGTAGCAATTAGATGTTGTTGAAGTGAATGGAGGCTGGGCCGACCGGCCTGTGGTTTTCTTCAGCTGTGTCTGCGTAGCTCCAAATAAGGTAGATCCCTGCTCCACCTTGGTCGGAGCTATGCTGAAATTCGATGGGAAATCCACGAGTCAGACAGGAAGCGACACACTCTGGCAAAATAAAACACACCCTCTTTGGGGAAAATACTAAATAAAATCTCCAAACCGCAAGGTAAACTGAACACAATTTCCGGCCAGGTTCATCCCCATGTAGGTTTGTCGCAGAAAACACACAGCTCAAAAAAATAGTCAATGAAACATTCAATAAAGAGTGTACCTACCCATGGTCGGAGCTCAGAAGTGCAGCAAACAGATAAGAAAGTTAATTTCCTTGATCTTGTTCAAGCAGCAACTGCAGCTTTACGTTTGCTGCCCAGCTTGTTCACGCCGGCAGAAATTGCAGTAAATCCTCTGCATGAATACTTGATCTCACGAGTCCGGTGGTCCGTAAAGCGAGCTTCTATGCAGCCACTAGGTCAGAAAAAAAAAGGATCGGACTGATGGGATGGTTTGGTGTGTTTCGGCCTTTAGACTCTGAGAGGCAGTATCATGCATCATCTATAGGATTAAGCTGTTGACAGTGGTGGTTCAGCTGATCTGCCCTCCAGGATGGTGTCACACCTTAACAATGCCAGGTTAGATGTATCTACTATGAAGAGAAAAAAACATAAAGTTCAAAGTCAAAATAACAAGAATGAATGTAAAATACACAATACTTTTGAGATTTTTATTGGAGATTAACGTTGAAAACAATCTATTTTCTTCTTTCCACTTCACCGTTGTCACATTTGACCCATGAAATCCCAAACAAGTACATCAACGTCTGTAGTTGCATGTGACAAAAAGTGTCTTTCTTTCAAGGCTTTGTAAATAAGAAATTTCAACTGCATTTAAGCATGTTGCATACAAATAATTTTTATTTTACATAGCTAATAGATTGAATCGGCAGCTTTGTGAATAGTAGAGTTAGAAAACATGTTAGAAAAGATCCCCCCCCCCCGTTGTGGTTTCTCAGGCTCTAAGCCTTTTGTTTTCTGTCACATGCAGTCATCCTTTTTTCCTCTTTCACACATTCCTTTTCTTTCTTGCGTCTCTGTATGTTTCTCTTTGCTCTGTGGTTTCCAGTTATTTGGAAGTACAACACTTTCAGCTGGGCTTTGATCGCTGAACCATCGTGTACCATAAGATGCGCATTAGGGATTACATTTAGGAAAGATTCAGCTACTGGCCAAACATGAAGGGGGAAAAAAAAATAAACGATGCAGTGAAGTAAGGGGAGTGTGCTTAAGTTTGCATGACAGTGTGAGCTGTGATATTGTGTGAGGTGTCTTATCTGTACAGTGCTTCCCCCTGACACACGGACAAAACAATGCATTTCCCCGGGCAGAGCTCATTTTGGCTCCTCAACAGCAACTTCCACGCATTGGTATTTTTGGCCTGCAGTGCCCCTTGAATCTCACAAATTGTTTACTGTGAAAGAGAACATTGCCACGACCTAGCCTACATGATGCAGATGTAACCTCGAGTCATGCCTTCCCTTAACCCCCGAATGGCTCTGGCTCCGCTCTGATGTCTTGAAATGGCAGAAGCCACAGTTCGTGATCATCTGTGAGTTTGTCCTTCCTGCTCGCTCTCTGCAGGCATGCAGGTTTTCTGGGGGACCGCTGCATAAGAAAGACAGGTTTCTGTGTGCAAGGGGAATTCACTGCAGTGGATTCAACTATTTATCCCGGGTTATACATATGCATGCCTGGTCAGATTGGAAACATTAGATGTATAGATGGACAGCTATTAAAATTGTGCTGTTACTCTTTTCAATGGATTTTGCTTTAACTGAAGGCTAAATCCTCCATAAAAAAGAAATACAGTGATGCTTAAAAAACATCCTAACACTTGGCTACATCTCTGCCTAAATATATGTTTAATCATATGTGTTTTAAGGAGATGGTGATATTTAAAAATTTAAATAAAATGAATGCATATGGAAAATATTAATAGAACCCATTTAAATATCACTCCTTGTCCTTATATTGTATATAATATGTAAAAAGCACCCATAAACCTTAAGGTTTCTGGTGAAAGTCGATCAGTCATGCATGTCCATATTCGGCCGTGCAGAACAGTTTCAACTCATGTGAACTGCTTGCTTCAGTTCCCTCCACAACCTTTCTGTTGGATTTAGGTCAGGCATTTGACTTCGCCATTCCGAAACATTAACTTAATTTCTCTTTATCTATTCTTTTGTGGAACAACTTGTGTGTTAAGTCCTTATGTCCTCTACATGACCCACGTTCTGTTGGGATTTGTTTCACAGATAGATGCCCTTCTTGCTCATATCTTACTGATATAATTTTGAACTTATTCTTCATTCTTCCAGCAGTGCAATCAAAATACCCTGGGCTATATCACACATAATCCCAAACCATAATACTACAACCAGGAAGTTCACGGCTGGTATTGAGTTATTCTATTTTTGATAAAATAAATTAATTAATTAAACTCTGTACTTTAATTTTGAATTTTGAATTTATGGTTTCAGCAATGCCACAAAACTCTCTTAGGCTAAACCAAGCTTTAACCCCAAGTTAAAGCTTGGTTTAACTACCTTTCATACATAGTACTTTTTTTTTCTCTACCTTGAGTGAAACAAAATGCTACAAGGCAAAATATTCGTTTTGACCTTTTTCAACTGCAAAAAAACTTTTGCTTAAAATTCTTCTGATATGAATAGCAAGAACTTTATCAATAATAGCTTTTATCATGTTTTATTTTTGTGATGTTGTTGCTGTTTTACATCCTGGCGACTTTTGCCACGCACAGTTTGGTCCTGATGTTAAACTCTCTAGAGTAACCCTATAAAGGAAATTAATTTAATCCTCCTAAACTAACATTTGGGGATTTCCGTAAGCTTTTATATCATTCCACGCTTTTTCTTTGGGGCAGATATCTAGTGGTTAGAGCATCTCAGTTTTTCTTTACTTGAGCGTCGTCAGCCTGATTGTTCATTAAAGAACTTCAGACTATTTATCTTCTTTTTCAAGGCAGATCTCGGTAGACTTGCAGATTTATTATAATCATTTTGCTCAGTAATAAATAAATATTGGGCTTTCTAATTGGAGTTATTCATATGTATGTATGGTTCTGCATCTACTTTTGGTGCTTGTAAGAAAATCAGACAAATATCCTCATAGATTTTGTGAGCTTCTAGTTAATAGATTTAAATAAATTGTAGGATATCAGTATTGCAAGCTAAAAATAAAGGATATGTTTCTCTTTTTTGAAACTGGGGCATCTAAACCAGTGAAAATGTGCTTTAAAAACTAAAATATTTGTATTCAACTAATATATTTATTCTTTTTTTTACTTTTACAACAAAAATATCAGAAAACCAAATAATATGAATAGAATTAGGAGATCTGAATAATATTTAAGGAAAGGAACACGGATAAAATATGTCACTCTGGTTCTACAGAGACCAATTAATCTTGTCTGTACTGAGACAAAACCTGGCTGAAAGCTATAACATGAATGGGTGGGGCGGCAGCCCTCAGCACAGCCACCAAACACAGTCATGTGTTCAAATTACTCATCCACTACACCTAAAAGCTAAGAGTAAGGCTCAATTTCTGGTCAGTAACCTTATTTGTTGTGTGATAAACCTTCTGTAGTTTTGCCAAATGAGAACATGTCCAGAATATATGGATCAGGAGCATAAGGGCAATACTTCTCATTGTGAAAATCCAAAGCGTGGTTGATTTTTGAAGGCTTGCATTTTAATGGATTGCATCACGTTTGGCAGCCTGTTAGAGTGACAACTTCTGCTTATTCCATGTCATGATCAGATGTCTACTTGAAAGTTTCATACTGTCGCTTGCAAAAATACACATTCAGAAAGATTTCCTATATACTACTTAATGTATGAAATCAATTATTTTCCCACCGCTTAAAACATTTATTATTAGGTTTGTGTCTGTGTATGTATTTCTGTTTTTATTTTCAAGGGATATTGTCACTGCATGACAATCACTGTGTTGTTCAGTGGCTTTTAAATCTGTCACACTGGCCTACATCGTATTTCAGTTTTGGCTCAGAAATCATCCTTCTTCAAATCCTTTATAAGGCATCTAACATGCATGGGGCCAATGTAATGCACCAAGTTCCACACAATTACTTGTGATTGGATGAAGCGTCTTTGTTGTTGTCCCCCAGAGGGTTGCTGTGGTGACAGAGAAGGACATTTTTTTTACCTCCTCCGTGAGACTGCATTTGCAGCTATGAAGCGTTTCGATCAGCAGTTTGAAAATCTGGCAGCGTCCAGAGTGGGGTTAATGTAGGTGCTCATTATCAGAGTTTCAGCTGTATTTTGAATGGAATCCAACTGTGCTGCCCAAAATTAAGTGTAGCTTTCAGTAGGGCTGAAACGATTCATCGAATAATTCAAGTAACTCGATTACTATAATTCCTCGAGGTCCTTTATCGACATAAAGTCTTCATTTGTTTCATTAATAGAAAATATATTGATATAGCTTGTTACCACAGCCAACCAGACAGCCAAAGTGCTTTACAATAAAATCACAAAAAATATAAAATAAAACAGATAAAAGAATAGATAAAAAAAATTAAAATTTACATACATTGCCATAATGCTACTGAGTATTAAAAGCCTTGCTGAAAGGTTTTAAATTTGGGTTTAAAAGGCCCGGATCAGTAAGTGAGCGAAAAGATCATTAAATTATGTTTAACTATTCAGTGCACCGTGTTCCGGCCAGGGGGTTAATTGCGTTTCACAACCCTCTCACTTCCACTTATTATAGCCTACACTGCTGATAGATTGATCCGTGTCGCCAGATTTGACGAATTTCCATCAAATTGGCCTTATTTCAACATGTTGGGCTAAAAATATATATCTTTGGGCGGGTTGTTAAAATTCTGCCTGGTTTTCACATCATTTAGGAGGTACTCGTAGGAAAATTCCACCAAAAATAATTGTCATTGTGTGGCAGAAAAGTAAAAAAAATTAAAAAAACTTGCCATTTTCTTGCACTCATTTTATTTGCTTGTTTATTTTGAATTGTCTAGAATCTGTCAAATCTGAAATCATCACTGATTGTTAGTCGCTGGATAATCAAGAGTCACTGTGAAATGACATTGGTCAATGTCAGTTGTAAAGTAAATGGGGTTAAGAGTTCATCTGACCAACTTAAAAATGTTTCGTGGCTTGTGTGTGAAAGAGAAAAGTTAGATTGATCTATAGTCTGAGAGAGAAAAAATAAATGTTGTATTAAGTTAGATTTCCAACTCATCTTGGTAGGCTAGTGATAACTGTTTTTGCTGTGGCTATGACAAGATGAGAAAGTAATTTTTGTTTGTAGGTTCATGACTCTATATCTATGTGTAGGTTATTTGGTTGCCTTATTGCACATTTGGTGGGGAGCCTTTATGTGCAAAGTTATTTTATTCCTTTGGTGCAGTTGCATGTTAAAGGTGTGTTATTTGTGTTTTAAAAATGTCAGTCATCTCTGGCAACCCTGACATTCATGTGGAGTGTGATTATCAGAAATGGAGGGACACAGCAAAGGGCGAAATGAGGCCCAGAAAATGTCCAAAGTGTAGGATCACTTCATATATATATATATATATTAGGGCTGGGCAACGATTAAAATATTTAATCGCGATTAATCGCCCTGATTAATCGCGATTAATCGCGATTAATCGCATTGTATTTACAAAGTCCAAGAATGAATTCAAAAGTAGTGTAAAGAGCACTTTTATTTTAATGTTCTGCTGCCATATGAACAAAAGTGTTGTAACATTTGTAGCACTTATTTTATACTGGATATTTTCAACCCATCTATTGAATTTAGTGCACTAGTTGATCTTTTCTTCATAAGAGAACAGCAAGCACTGCAGCCAAAATATGGCCTTTTTTGACCTGCTGTATATTAGCCACTCCCTAAGCTTGATGTATCATGAAACTGTTGACCTTTTGGGTTTTGTGGTTTTTATTTTATTATTACAATTAAATAATAATAATAATAATAATGTTATGTTCAGTGTTTTTTCGCTAATCCACCTCTTATATATTTCAATCCTTATGTAATTTTGTCTGTGTTGTGTGCACCTGCCTGTTGCTTTAATCCTAAAAAATTTCCCCGTCGTGGGATAAAAAAAGGATTAGCTAATGTTATCTTATCTTAAATAACACTTTTTAATATATGTACTGGGTTCTTTCAAGGTCTTAATTACATGTTATGTGTGGGCTCCAGTAACATCCATCCATCCATCCATCCACTGATCTACCTGGATGTTCCCTGGAGGACTGAAACGCCTCAGTCAGTGACGTCTGTGGGTCTGTCGGGGCAATGAGAGAAGTTTCGTCTCCTCTCTCCGTTTCTGGGGCTCGACGTTTTCATGTTTTTTCACGTGCTTAGATAAATTTGTTGTGTTTCCACTAAAATGAACCGGCTTTTTACAAAACATACAGCTTGATTTCAATTACGGTATTAAAATAAATCCAAGCGGTGGTACTTCCTCCGTTAATGTTTTTTCGCTGCTGCGGTCTCTCTCAGCTGTTTCTTTGCTAAGTTAGTGTAAGAGCTGAGTGGGCGGGCCAGGCTGAGCCTGCGTGCTGATTGGCTGGCGCCGCTGAGCCATGTACGAGAGGGGAGGGGGAGCGGGAGAGTGCTGCCGTGACAGCGCGCTGCAGTCAGCGCGCCTGCTGACTGACACTGACTGAAAGCATGTGAGCAACATGCGTTAATGCGCGATAAAATAAATATCGCCGTTAATAGTCTAATGAATTAACGCGAAATTAACGCGTTAACTTGCCCAGCCCTAATATATATATATATATATATATATATATATATATATATATATATATATATATATATATATATATATATATATATATATATATATATTAAAGAATAACATCTGCAACTGGGTATTGAACAACAGACTAATTATGAAGTCAAAACTAAATTGGTGCTCCAGGGTTGTATAATTTTTTAGGGAAGTTATTATTTCAATGGCTTTAGCATTTCAACTTGATTTTAGGGAGTCTTCATTAATATTTATTCAAGATAATAAAATCTGGAAATTAGTTTTTTGTTTCAGATGTTTGGAGGTGTGAATATATTTACCATAAGTGATAAAAAATAGTGCTAACAACGTATAACAATTTTCTTTTACCAAATCTACTTAACTTCACTCTTAAAAAAAAACACTTATTTGTATTATGGTAATTTTTGGATTTCTTCAAAGAACAAGGTTTGTGATTTCCGTCCAAAATATTCTTGCGTAACAAAAAAATCCCAAAAGAGATTTTGGGATTCTTGCAGAGAATACACATGGGATCCAAAGCCCATATATATATATATATATATATATATATATATATATATATATATATATATATATATATATATATATATATATATATATATATATATATATATATATATATATATATATATATAATCGAGAAATGCTTAGTAATAATAAATCATTTAAAAATGTCTTTCTTACTTTTTTTTTTTTGGGAAACAACCAGGTCCAATTCCAGGTAGCATTTTCAAAAACTATGGACCAAAAAAAAAATTCACTGGATGGTGAAAAGAACTGCATTTTTCTAAAGAATATTGTTAATGGGTTTTTTGGTTGTTTTCCTACTTATTAAAGGACAGTCATAATCAATATGAATGGTACTTGGATCAAAACATGGAGCAGAGTGATCCTTACTTTGAGGTTGAAATGACAGAAGTTGCAGAGCACCACTGGGGACTGCATCAGTCAGCGGCGTATTCTTTGGGTGGAACAGGAAACTGAAAAAGTGACATAAATTCAGTGTACGATAACGTAACACTGTTCAGATTTAACAACTGACAGACAACATATATTCACTGTTGAAATATTCTTCTGTAAAAGATATCTTATTTTTGTGCTCAACGTCATCATTATTCCAGATAAAATGTTAGAAAAAAAATGGTGTTTGTACAAAAGTGACCATCTTAATGACAACTTCAAGGGGATTTTTGGTATATTACTGTTACATCTGAGAAGATAATGTGATCCTCCAGCATTACTAGAAACACAAATTAGAATAGCATTCCAGATAGAAATATAGTTTTTTAAGTTTTTTTTTTTTAGAAGAATTTTAAACAATATTTAATGAAGTCTTTAAAGACATGACGTTAGAGTGCTTGGGTGGCTCCATGTCTAGCTCAAGCTCCTTGTCTCGGTCCTGATTCATGACAACTCTCTGTGCTGGTTCTATTTGGAGTGCAGGGGACTAGAGTGGTTTTGGGGAGGGGGGGGTACAGGTGCTGCTGGTTCCTCGCAGATTATGGTGGCACTGCTAGAGGTGCCTTCCTCTCCAGATGGATTTTAGAGAGCAGGTGTGCCTATTGGAGTCAGCGGGGGAGCTGACTTCCTGGGAGGGCATGTTGCTCCCCAGTTCCTCTGCCTGCTCCATCATGCTGCCACACATTACACACTGCCCCAACTCCCCACACCCTTGGGGAGTGGGGGCGTTGCTGGGGAGTGGGGAGGATTTCCCAGCCCCGCTGTCTTGTGACATCCTGGCCCCAATTTTATTGCTCAGGCTGCGCTGTTCTCCGATTGCCATCCAGAGTTTGAGGCCTGGAGGAGGAGTGGGCCACCTAGCCGGGGTTTGGGCTGAGGATGGGCATTGGGTCCTGGGGGTGGGCTGGGGTTGACACTTCTGCTCTCTCGGGAATGGGGTGTGGGGCTTAAGTATGGAGGGCAGGGTGCGGGGAAGACAGTGCCTCCTGGTTCATGGGGTGGCCTCTGATTGGCTGGCCCATTCAGATTGTGTTGGTCCGATCTCTGAGTGGATGGGCTCATGGGTCGTCGTGGCTGGGAATGGGGTGTAGGGTTGAAGCTGGAGTGTGGACCGGGTATGTCAGGATTGGGTTATATCAGGTTTGGGTTTGCCCTCCCCATTCTGATGATGAGGTTCACCTCCCAGGTCTGGGGGCTGGATACCCCTCTGGGGTGCCGGTACCTGGACCTCGGAGTGTAGGATGTGTGTGGTGAGTGCAAGTGTGAGTACAGCGTCCCTTTTTCTCATGTGTGGTTAAGGGTGTTTGCATGTGGGGGCACAAGGGTGGGAACGTGTGAATGTACTGTATACCTGGTTTTGTGTTTGTCTTTTTGTCAGGTTGGGTTTTGGACTGCCCCATCTCCTGGGCCATCTCAGGTCTCCACTAAGTGTGGAGCCCATCTCCCCCATCCTGCTCCCCTTCGTTGGCTGGCGCCTTGACCCGCTGGTGTGTTGCTGATCGGTGTCTGGGGTTGGGTGCTCAGGTGTGTGCTGATGTACTCCTGGCAGCTGCTTCACAGGACATGGGCTCCATGGCTCTGTTGAGGCCCTACTGGGCCTTGGGTCTCTGAACCCTTGGCTTGATCCGGTCTGGCATAGCTGGCTGCCGGCGGAGCCCGCGGGCTCGTTGCTGCATCTTCCAGGGCCTTTGGAACTGTGCCTGCTGGAGCTTTCCTGGGGGATCCTCTCTGCTATTTCCTGGGATGGGAGAGGCAGATGTCCCTGTGTTGGTACTTCATTTGCTCCTTTGCTCTGGGGAACCTTTTGGTTCTGGTCTCCCTGGTGTCTGCCTCAGTGCTCTGTGGGGCAGCTCTTTGGCTCCTCATAGCCACTCTTGAGCATTTTGCTTACGTGTAAACCTTACATATACCAGCACTCTCTCACAAACACCTACAGTTGCTTGGATTCCAGTGCTTACAGATTCACTTCTATACAGAAAAACTATTATTAACTTTGGCTGTCACTATATACATCTTGTATTAAATAATATTACATATTTTTCAGTTATGTTATCAAGGTGGTTATTTGTATCCTGTGATACTCTTTTGGGTGGTTTTGCTGTTCTTTTTATAAATCTCTCTGCGGGTGTAGAAGGATGTTATCTTGTACTCTCTTTTTCCTCTACTCTATTTTTTGTCACCTTTTATTCCTTTTAGCATTTTTTTCTCATCTGTTTCTCTTCTTTTCTTTCTCTTTTACCTTTCTGTTTCTGTATCCATTGACAGCAGTTCTTAATGCTGCCCTGCCAGACAGGACACATTAAAAAATGATTTTCATCAGAACATGTTTACCAAAAAAGTAACACGAATATGTTCTCCCTCATCAAACGATTTTTGTCTCAAAACATCCTTAACTTGAGAATTTATTTCATTACCTCTGATTCCATCTTTTTTCTAGTGCTATTTCAGACCCAGCTCTCATTAAAATTCTACAAAGTTGCAATTTCAGCAGTTCCCAGTTTTTCCTGAATACCTTCTGAACTTGCAAGTTCAGAAGGTATTGAGGAAAGTTCAGAAGGTATTCAGAGTTTAACACTCTGTTATTGTCCCTTAATGCTATTTTACCCACTACTTCATTTGCTAAAAGTGAATTATTTTGGTTCCAGCAAGCTGTGATTTTATTTTTTCTATGCTGATTAACTTTAACTCCTTCAAGTAGATTAGGTTTGTGGTCAGACAGAGGAGCTGGTAGAATAACAAAGTTAATTTGATCAGTTATTAAATCAGACATCAGCCAGAAATCAATTCTTGACTCAGAGTGCCTGTTTCCATCAACTTTATAACTATTTTTTTCCCTCCATAAAGCAGTGACACCAAACTTTAATTTAAAATGCTCTGAAATTGTATTTGAAATTGTGTTAGCCTTTGGAAGAATCATATCTATTGCATCCTTGAAAGTACAATTGAAGTCTCCACTTATTGTGGTATTAATATTAAGATATTGTCCACATAAGTATATCACCATATTGATGTTATAACACTGCCCATTTTCTGTTTTAGTATTGCATTCATAAATTCATCCCAACAAAGATATTTCTTAATTTAGTGACACAAGTGATAAAATAAAATTTGGATCTAGGGCTCAACATGCCATATTACCACTGTGATTGTTTTGTAATATTGCAAAACCATGTACCAGCCATAGTTCTAGAAATCTTGGTCTTCCATCAGTTTGTTGCTTTTAGCCGGGATCTTAGTGGGTATACTGTCTGTGCTGATGGATTTACGTTTGCCACTTGCAGCCATTAGATCAGAGATTTGGGATTTCTTCTCCATTTTCTTCATTCTTCTTTATTTTGGTGTAAGATTCAAAATAGAGATGTCGATTTAAATGCTTCTTGTGTTAAAGACATATTAACACAACTAACTCAGAGGGAGGGAGATTGCTAAGAACAACCAGTCTTGCGCTGCCTTTTTGTTAATATCAGCTAGTGTTTCGAGAGCACACCAGAACGATATATATTACTGACAGAACACATTTGTAAACCAATGACATCTGCAGAATGAGACCATTCGCGTGTGCAAGGAACAGAAGGTGATGTTTGATAAATAAAAGGAAGTGTTTATTATGCCTTTAATTTATTTAAAAGGTAATGTATATATTATTATTATTTTCATTTGTTGTCTGTTCTTCAGCAACAACAAAAACATGAAAGAGTCTAACCTGGTATTTAAGTTCTCTGCAAGGGTTGCATTTATTTGGATGTTATTTGGACATTTAAAAAAATCTCTTTAAAAATACAGAATGCGATATGTTCAAGTGACACATTTGTCTGGGTGCAGCTTCTGTCTTGCCGCACCCTGAAGATCTCCCTGCACCTTCCTCCTGCCCTGCTCCGTCTCCCTCCTCTAATCATCTACACCTGTTAACCTTCAATCAGTCAGAACTCAGTCCACCTGCAAACCTCTCCATAAAAACTCACCTCAGCCTCCAGTCTGTCTTTCATCCTCCTCTAATGAGAAGACTTTGCCCGCCGCCTTCATCGCTCCACTGATGAAGAAACCTCTTCGCTGCACCTCTGGTTCAACAGCAGCCCATGCACCTCCAAGAACCCTCTCCGCTGCGCTGCTGAACATACTGCAGTCCCTGTGTTCTAAGGACTCTCCCTCTGCTGCTGCTCTTCTGGTCGTTCTGCAGCCCCATGTCCAAAGAACTCTCACTACTGCACCTCTGGTTCTTCAGCAGCCCCAGTGCCTCCTGAAACTCTCTGGTCAAGCTTTGCTCGGGTCCCGGCCCGAAACCGCCTGCCAGCCTTGGGTCCCGCCTCAAAGGCGCCACCGGTCCTCCAGCTTACTTCTGTCAGCCTGCTCCAGCATACTCCATCCATCCACCCACAACACTCCGGTAAAAGACTCTGGTTCACCTCATCCACATATTCATCCAACCCTGCAATAAACTATTTAAACTAACGCTGTGTGCTCTGTGTGTCCATGTTCGGGTTCACCGAGACAAATCCTGACAACATTATGTCCCTTTTTGTGTACAACCATTTTCACTACAGAGGCAGCTAGCACCTCATTGATGGTCAATGACATCTTCACATGTACACTATAGGTTCACTATAATATTGTGTTTTAGCAAGAAGATTTAGGTTTTTTTTTAAAATGTAATTATTTGTTGACTTGTATGTATTTCTATTACTCAAAGTAAGCTTAAGTAGTTAATTGAAATATCTGCACAATATTCTAAGTTTTATTTGATTACTCAGTTATAATCAGAATAATCGATAGAATACCTGTTTACTAAAATAATCGGCAGCTGCAGCCCTAGTTTTATAGTATGTTCCATGTATTAACAATAAACCTGCATATGTCACAAAAATAGCAGAAAGACAAAACTAGCTTTTCAGTACAAACATAACAAATGATGACTACACAACATACAGATCCAACAGTTTTTTTTATCATCCTTACAGCTCAATGAAGCTGAAGGGAAACTGGTACAATAGGCCATCCCACCCAGTCACAGCCTTACAAAATGACTTCCTTTATTGACTTCTCCTTTTTTCAATTCCTTTTTTATTATTGTATTATCTTTTTTAACAAAAAATCTTCTTTACTCTAAAATATAATTTCCTTTTGACTATAAACATAAAGTTCAGTAAGAAAAAGTTACGATTATATCTGTTAATCAAAAGATTTTGTGTGTCTAAGCATAAAGACAATCTGTCAAACTTGCAATCTCCTCCCTGCAGATACATGGCCATCATTCACCCTCTGAAGCCTCGTCTCTCAGCAAAGGTCACCATGGGAGTCATCGTCAGTATCTGGAGCCTAGCAGTGGTCCTTGCTTTCCCTCTGTGCTATTTCTCCACCACCCTCGCCCGACCCCACAGGACCATCTGCTATGTCGCCTGGCCTCGCATGGCCGATGACCCCGTCATGTGAGAAAATATCCTTTCAGAAACAGTATTTGCTTCTCTCCATAAAATCTTTAGAGGTTTCCTCTTGAGCTACAGTGGTGGCTGAGTTAAAGGGACATTTGATGCTTGACATCCTTCTTTTTATCAAACTGACATATATTAACTTCTTGTCATTTTTTTATATCATAAAAAATGCACAAATACAGTTCCAGTCAAAGTTTGATTGAACAACATGCAACTTTAAATAATATTTAAAAAAAGTAATTGCTCACTACCCAATCTTATTGTGAACTTCTTTAATCCACACAAGACCAAAACATGCCCCGTTTTATAGATTCATCACCACAAATATTTTTTGAAATAAACTAAATTTTTTGGAACCATCAACAAGGTCTTGGTATAACTCTGCCGCAATGTTGCTCAATCTTTTTTTTTAATCAAATACAGGCCTGTGTAATTTCTAAGTTATGGTCATGGCAACCACAGTCTGAGTTAAATCGGAGTATAACTTCGCTCAGTATTTTTCTGAAAATGTTTCAGTACCTTTTCAGGAGTTTTTGGCAATTCTGGGGAAGCTGCAGTAGGAGTGCTGCTGTTTTTA
This sequence comes from Fundulus heteroclitus, assembly GCF_011125445.2. Lineage (NCBI taxonomy): Eukaryota > Metazoa > Chordata > Actinopteri > Cyprinodontiformes > Fundulidae > Fundulus > Fundulus heteroclitus. The sequence goes on from NC_046365.1 coordinate 16,812,131, forward strand.
TGCACATAGAGGCCCATCCTCCTAGGCGATGTGCATCTGACTTGGAATGTGCCGGGGGGGGCCTCCATGTGCTTCAAACAGAAGCGCTCCAACTGCAGCTTCCTCAAGTGTGGGTCACCAGAACAGAACAATATTTTGAATGTTAGAAAGCATAACCTTGTCTTCTCCAAACATACTCATCAATGTTTGCATAGATAACTCAGCCTTTGTCTTCTCTGACTATAACTTTTTTTTATTTAAAACACCTTACTTTCAGGTGTTTGGCTTTCCCATGTTGGAAGCTGCAAATTTAAGTTGAAGGTTCTGGCCATATGGATTTCGCTCCGCCTAGCTCCACTCACATCCATCTGGGACCTCTCCATAGGAATTGCCTTTATTGAAGGCTGGGCCTTATCAAAAATCCTTGCATATGATTGGATAAGCCACTTGTCTGTCATCTTTATCGACGTGCTATTTCAACCACTCACACCGAAGCTAACCCGTGATGCCGTGAGAGCGACGCAGGAAAAAAATAGACTTTTTTTTTTTTTTTCCGAATGTGTTTGCGGCTCTAGTGGCACACATTTTATTGACAGTGAGCTGACAGGAAGAGGGGGGAAGACAGGCGGCAAAGCGCCGCGGGTCGGAGTCGATCCCGGGCCGACCGCGTCAAGGACTAAAGGCCTCCTAATATGGTTCACGCTAACCGCTAACCGCTGGACGCGCCCCAGAAAACAAAACTTGCCAAATCCAGTCGGGAGAAGGGCGAAAACATCGTTTCCACCAACAAAAGCCTTCAGAGCCGTTCTCTGATGTTCTTTTAATGAAACAATATTAGGTAGATTGGACAACACGGAAGAAATAGCAGCATCAATGTTAACGCTTGCTTCCTCGATGCGAGCCGCCATTGTCTGAATCAGTCTCATGGTCGCTTCTCCACTACGTCACATCTATGAAACTCCAGCCCTGCGTCCTGATTGGCTAGACAATAAAATTGGTTGGAGAAATCACTCTCTATGGGAGATGTCCCAGATGGATGTAAGTGGAGCTAGGCGGAGCGAAATCCATATGGCTAGAGTCAGGTTATGTTTTTCCTGGTTGACACCATGCAAACCCAATTTGACATCAAACTTTCTTCACAATAGACTTCCACTTTTATTATCAGCTTATGCCTTTATGGATATTTGGTTATTCTTACCGATTTTTTATGAGGTACCCCGTTTCGGTAAAATTGCTTAAAAACTCATCTAAACTGCTTTTGGAATGGATAAAACATTCCTACATAAAGATTTTGAGAATGGTGTTATGATGTTAAAATTTTGTGGACTATTGATAAAAGCTGCACCAGGAATCCCATTTATTTAAATAGACTACAGAAATTGTGGTCAAATATCCATTTACATTAGAAGCTGGTCTGTCGCTAAAAAAAAAAAAAAAACAGTGTGATCAAGATGCCACTTGAAACAGAACATTTGGTAAAATCTTTAGGCTTGCTGCCCAAGATGAATGCATGTCAACCTCATGTTTATACTTTATGTTCAACGGGGAACATAAAAAAAGATCAGCAGGTGACAAAATCAGTTGTGTGCCTCCTGCCACGTCTTACTGGTGCTCAGCCAGCTTAATTGGATTGCAGGTTCTGAAATGGGAGTTTAAAAGGATTTTATTCGCTCTACAGCAATGCCATCAATGATTGCTTTAAACTTAACTCGTCAGCTACCACTGGCAAAGGATTAACAACAATCTTTTAATGTGATTTTTTTTAATGTTCTAATACACCTTGTGTTTATCTATGCTTTCTCCTCAGGTACCATATCATAGTGACAGCTCTAGTCTATGTGCTGCCCTTAGTAGTGATGGGCATTACCTACGCCATCGTGGGGGTGACACTGTGGGGTGGCGAGATTCCAGGAGACTCATCTGATAATTATCACGGACAGCTCAGAGCTAAAAGGAAGGTAAGCAAGCTAAACGGTGGCTTTGCTTTGGGATGGAAATGAAGCATGACCTGGGGGCTTTCACACAGCAGCGCACCATCTGAAAGCTAAAATGCTGCAAGCTGAGAATAAAGTGTGTTTATCTGGCGGCGGCACGCTTTCAAATAGCAACCTGCTCTCCTCTGTTTTAAACATAACTTGAGCCAAGACCAAGATATTTGGAAGCGGTATGTTGGGGCTTATTGTTTTTGAAAATAAGGACAATTTGAGAAATTGTCGCGGTTTGAGCGTGCAGAACAATTACACAGCTCTCTACAGGGTACCTTTGGGATTTTGATTTAAGCTCCCGTGTCTCCTACTGTGGCTGACAGCATTCATTTTCTTAAGGGGGGGGGAAATCCCAGAACGTCTGTAAATCAAGCTGACAGTTCAGTAGCCTTTTTTTGTGTAATATATTTCACAGAAGTCAGTCCTGCAGATAGACATGAATACTAAGCATCTTTGGTGGTGATAAAAAAAAAATGTTACAACATTAAAATCATGCCGTTTTTTATGATTTAATTTACTAAAGTTGTTACGATGTACGCTTTTTGCTACATCATTAACTGTGTTGATATTTCTTATATAAAAGCACTTTATCAAAACTATATTCTTTTTTTTTTTCTTTTTTTTCGCTACACCCCGCACATTGTAGGCTTTGATTGCTTCAGATAAATTAAACATACATCATGTCAGCGTCCTTTCAGGGATATTAAAAAGAGCTATATCGTGGTAGACGGTGCTAAAATATTTAACAGTGTGGGCTGCATTGATGGATGTTCCCACCTAGGAGTGAGAAGGTTTTAGGGTGATCGTGAATGTGTTAGAGCAGCAGCTATTGCTCTGTCAACATTTCAGAGAAGAAAGCTTTGAATTCAACGTAACACAACCTTTGTGATTGTCACTTATCGTCAATGCAACTGGACAGGCCCAAGCTCGGAAAACCAATGATGTCTTCGGGGTTTGTGAGTTTGACTGCACGTCTGGCACATTGGCCTTTCTCCTGAGGAGTCAGCATCTACTTCCAGACGTGTCTTCACACTGGAGCTGTTTGCCACTATTTCAGAAGGAACACATAAGAGAAAGCTTGTAGGAGATTGATTTGGGTAACAAATAACGACACTTTTTGCAGCATCATTGACATAACAGCCATGTATTGAGATTATAAATTATACTCTCTTGCTTAATGACTCATCGTACTAAACCATGTTATCTTCTGGCCTCCATTCAATAAAAAAAAAAAAAAAACAATATCATATTTTTGTGGTTGATACATGATATTAATCATTGCTTAAATTTTAGTTGATTTAGGGAAGTTACTAAAACTGGGAAAACTAAACAAATGTGGTAGTTTTATGTCTTTTGGGGCATGGTTTAGGGACGGTGACAGACAGATTGAGCACATTAGGTTTCATGAATATTCATAAATGAGCAAATCCATTTCTTCCCACAACTGTAATGTCAGAGGAATGATATATTTCAACTGAATTAATTAGTGGCTCAGCGTAATTTTCTGTAGGTCCAATAAAGTCTTGTTTGTTTCTCAGCTGGGAGCAGTATGCCTCTGTTGGTACTTATATTGAAGTCACAATAGCTGTTAAAATACTGCATTGTAAAAAGGAGCAATCCCCAAGAATGTCATAGGTTATCAGCCAGTCCTTTCATTTAAACAGATGTTTTGTCAAGATGCTAATATGCTGCCATGTGAAAAAAAGCGGATGCCACTTGCTTGGATGACCATAACTGGGAGAGCTGGTTTTTGCTTTGAATGTCTTGACTTTTAAACTATTTTCCAGACAGAAGAAACGCTCTATAAGCCCTTCACCAGTCTCTTAAACTGATACAATTTTCTTTCTGAAGACTTCAGACAGCTCCAACGATCTCCAGGCTGTCGTAGGGTATCCTAATCTTTTCACATGACTGTGGCCCTATGCACAAATTTTTTTTTGTTGTGGCTTGAAACTACATTTCTACCGTTCGTATATATCACAACAGTGAGGGTTTTCTCTGAAAACAATACAAATGCTGAAACGCGTTCCGGAGCAAAACAATTCATAGACATAGACCCAGGTCTCCATTGTCCACTGTAAATCTGTTTATATGGGGAAACCATGGCACAAGTGCAGCACCACTTAGTGGTGGCGTCTTCTTAGGCTGGGAGTGTTTGTACACACGCACATGTTGAGTTTCAAAGAACATATCCCCTACTAGTGGCTACTAGTAGGCCTACTTTAGTGTTCCTGCTAGATGCATTAATAAAAACAGCAAAAAGCTGAATCTGGAGTCTGGAATCAAAATGAGACAAGTTTGAGGTGATATTGCTGTGGAAACAAAGCTCAAACTCCCAGGACCTGACGGTTTTGTGCACCCACAGCCAGCATGGTGCTGTGTTGAACCCCACCGCAAGCACAGTGCACATCGTGCTCTTTCTGAAATGCCCATAAAAGTTATCAAGCTTTCAGTAGCCACTGGAATTCAACATCTTGTTATGGAGCAACAATAACAATACTGAAAGTAACGCACTGCATTATACCAGATGGGACTATGGTTGTTTTGACAAAAATATGTTCCATTTTAGCTATATTTAGTAAATAAAACACACACACACACACATATATATATATATATATATATATATATATATATATATATATATATACACTATACAAAATGTATCAGCCTACTTAAAACAACACCTTATACAGTTTGTTCTATTGTTAAAGATCTACAATATTTGCTATTGTTTGTTCTTATTGAATTCTTACATTTGTGAGTCTATTTGCAACTGCAGCTCCTCATTTTTAGTTTGAAGTGTGCTGTCAGACAAATATTGGCTTGAAGCGTCATGTACAGTAGTTCTGTCACTTCAGTCTCTGTCACGAACAATGGAGGTAATACAGAAAATGTAAGGGTGTGCTGTAAGGGAAAGTATAGAGGTCTGGGGGTATTTGTTTGTGATGGTGGTGGTGGATATTCTTGGATTGATAGAAAGGGGACAAAAGGAAAAGCATTTGCCAACAATGTTTTCAGTAATCAAGAACTAAAGCCAGAAATTCAGAGACAATCGGATTTCCTCACTGTTCCAACAAAAATCAGTACTTTGCAATCAAGTGGCACAATTCCTATTACTTTCTTGGGAGTGGATACCAGAGTTTATTTTCAGGGGAATCCGAATTATAGTGGCAAAGCTGAATCTCAAAAGAAACTGATGGAAGAGGACCACCAGGAAGGGAGCCAGCAGTTTCATTTGATTCAAAACAGCTACAATAGCTTTAGCTGGCTAAGGCTCCAAAAGAACTGCTTCTTGCCATTCTGTGGATGGTTATCGAAGCTACTCCTGGCAGAGAGATCTGTATGGTTCCCTCCGATTCAACATGTAACTTGCAGGTGATATCACACCACCTGGAGGATCTGCTCGTCTTTGAAGTTCTGAATTTTATTTATGCAAGGAGAGGCCTGACCCCTGAGTCAGGCCTCTCCTTTGGCTTTAGATGAAGTGATTGTTGGCACAACTCTTATTAGTGCTAGATTTCTAGCAGACAGCAGCTTTATTCTGAATATTTTTTATCATTCTGCGGGTGCTGGATTTCATCTATCCGATGGAGACGTGGTCCGAGCCAGGAAGTTCATCCATTTTCTTGACTTTTTTCCTCCGGGCTGCGGTTTCATCAATTCTCGATCCAGATTCCTGTGTCGGTCGTTTCCAAATTACCCTTTTTAGCTATTTCTAACTCATGGACACAAAGGTAGAATCCCTGATGCTTTGTGTGGTGATCTATCAGCCACCAAAATTATTACAAATAGTGACAAAATAATTAGATTTATGTTTACTTGTTCTGAAACCCTAAAAACAGACTGCTCTATGTGAAACTTTATTACAAGTTTAAATGTGTGTTTATTAGTGGCAGTTGTGGCATAGCTCAAATCTGCTGAATTCAGCGTTCAGTACAGAGATACGACTCATAAATATCTGTCCTTCATAATATCAGCTTCAAAATGTCTTATATTTGCTCCAGTCGAAGTATTGATTTGATGCAGGTTTGTTATTTTATGACACATATTGGGAGTGCATAAATGAAAGGAGTGTATTTGTTAATACTCAGCATTTCCTCTGTGTTTTCTGTGCCTTAGTTAATGGAACATCTCGCTGCCGTGCCAGAGATTAATGGAAACGTGTTACATAGATATTGAAAATGACAACAAAACAACCTCACTTTGAGAGTCGACTAACCCAAGGTGCTCATTGTATATTACACCACCTTTTATGCATAGTTTCCCATTTTTTAACCCCTTACCACAAAAGGAAAGATTCTGTCATTACTCACACATACATACATACATACAAGTGCAAGTATTTGAAGGATACTTAGAAATAAGTATCCTTAAATGGTCATGCAAAGTGATCCTTTTTGTATGAAACCAGTGTGATTTTAAGACCCAAGGGAACCATAAATATCGGAGCAGACAGGTTTGGGTCACAGGATAAGCTCGTCACTGAATGTATATTGATCTCTTTCAATTTCCTAAGTGGTGAACCTCTGTCTGTTTCTAATTCTGTCTTCTTACTGCAGATTTTGTCACTCGTGGTGACAACAAAAGTTCTTTACATTCTTAGTTACCTACAAAATGAATGTGAGTACAGTGCTTTGCAAAAACAGTCACGTCTTCTGAGATCTGATTTTTTTCATATTAGGATTTCATGAACTAGATCAACATAAAGCAAATTACTATGATGTGCAAGGAAAAGGATGCACCATTTAAGACTATATTTGCAAATAAAATCCGAAAGCTGTGTTGTAGCTATGCAGTCATGGTGGTTCTACAAATATTTTCACAAAAAACTTTCAGAAACCCCTTTTCACTGAAATAAATTGTATATGAAGGGTAAGCCATATCACCTTTGCACATAAACAGATTAACACTTTTGCTGATTTTTCTTCAAAATCTAGGTCAAGCTGGACCTTACCTGAGACATCCTAACTCATGAATCATGAATACACTTTGATCTAAGTTTCATTCTTCATTCCACTGTAGTTCCGGTTGAATTTTCAAGGTCATTGTTTTGGTTGCAGGTGAACTTTCACCTGATTCTCAAGTTCTTTCCAGGTTTTATCCCAGAATTGCCCTGATTTTAGCTCCATCTCTTTTCTCATCAGCTCTGACCAGCTTCCATGTTCCTGCTGATGAAAAGCATCCCTTTAGCACAATGCTACCACCACCTTGTTTCAGCATGGGGATGGTGTGGGGATGTGCAGTGTTAGTTTGCCTCTACACATATTGTTTTGCACGTACCCCAAAATGTTGGATTTTTATTTTCATCGGACCAAAGCACATTATTCTACATGTTTTTTCTGCCTTCTACATTGGTTGACATTAACTAATAAATAGGATTTATTATAGCTTTCGTTAAACTATGGATTTCTAAAAAAAAAAAAAAAAAATCTAGAAAGGTCAGATTTAGGGAGTGTATTTTTAATTCAGTTCAATTCAAAAATTCTTTGTTGTCCCATCAACAGATTCACCGACGGAAGATGCCTGCTGGGCTTTTGCCGGCTCGCTCATAGCTCCTGCTTAAAGGGGTCATGACAACAAATGCAATTTTTGCTGCGGTTTCGGGGTATGATATGATCTATTGTGCACTGATGAGGCTGTGTGAATGTCAAGAGTGGGTAGCATGTGATGGACGGTCAGCTTTGTTTCTTTGCTCAAAAATAGACAAATCAGAGAGGGTTTGAAAATCTGGTTGACTGACTGAGTGACCAGCTAAACCGCTGGCTCTTAAGCTGCCAGCTGCATGAAGTTCCTGTAGCAGTAAGCTCTCTGCAGTCGGTCTTGTAGTTAGCTTTGTACTTCGGTCCCACTGTGTGGATGATGAATTGCGTCATCAGGTTAATGCCTTTGGTCAGATTGGCCTCGCCTGTCCGAGATCCTTAAACACAAATACTTACACTACCCATAATGCCATAATAATGGAGTTGTGACAGAGTGTTGCGAGACGAAGCTGCGGATGAAGGGGGCAAAGACGTTTGGGGGCGCGTTTGACCAGTTTCGCAAATATGGTTATAGCCAATCAGAGTGAAGTCAATCAGGAAGAACCACATATCATTACTGTACTTTTACCAAGAAGGGAAATCATGGCCTGCCAAAACAACCCTCTACAAAAAGTAAAAAAAAAAAAAAAAATTAAATTATTTGGAGAATTTACATATGCAGCAATATAAACTACATGATATAGTTTATAGAGTGATGTCACAACTCCTTTCTCTCTACCTATCTCTGCCTGGCCTGTCAGCTTAAGTTGACACCCATGTCTTGGCAGCTTCTTAGCTTTGCTGAACTTTCCATTTTCAGATGGCATAGTAAGCAGGGTTCTTTCAAATCTCTAGATATCATATTCTTTTTCTCAGCCTAATCCTACTTTAACCTTCTATACAACTTCTGTGTTCCTTGGTTGTCACAATGCTGTTTGTTCACTTCAATTAACAGTTATGCACCATTTTGTGTTGGTCTGTCACATAAACCCCTCTTAACATACATAAAGGTTTACAAGGCACCATACAGGGTCAAAACCAGCTTTTACCTGCTTTATGTTCTCTAGGAATCATTGCTTGTTTCCTCACAGTGTCCATTACTTTTTTTAGATAATGGTTCTCAGGGGAGTCCTTGTTGAGTGGCTGAGCAGATCAATAAGTGAAAAGAAATAATTGTGTGTCTGAAGATGTGTGCGCTGCTATTTGTGGACAGGGTTTTCGATATAAATCCATTTTGTGTTTTCTGTATATTCCAAGCAGACGAGGTACTTAGGTTTATAGGTCAGTACTCTGAACACAAAAGGTTCAAGAAAGGAAAATACAGCTGTAGGCAATGCTGTCAAGTATCACCAGATAAGGGGAGTCACAAATTTAGGTTTCTAACGAATTCAGGACTTGCAGCGAACTCTATAAATTAAATGATTAAAAAAAAGGAAATTTAATGGCTGCTAAAGGAAATTTGTTTTTACACAAATTAGTTAAGCAGTCACAATGATTCACGTTTTGGGTAACTGGTAATCTGTGTAGTGTCTCAGGTTTTAGATTCCTTCATTGATCACTGCTTTTTTCTAATTAACTCTGTGCTATATTGTCAATTTATTACATCCTTGTGACTCATTTATCTGAAGGGAGAACAAAACGTGCATAGAAGAACGTTAATCACACCGTATCTTTTAATCCCATTTAGAATAACAATGAACCCAAGGCGTACATTTAATAGCTTCTGCATAGTTATGGTATTATTGGAGAAAATGCACAGGTATAGAATTGACCCTAAAATTAATACCGTTGGTAAATTTAGATTTAAAACATTTTCATTAAACCAACAAGTAAACAAATCCTCCTCTCTCAAAAGATAGTAAAAGAATGTAAAAAGAATGCCAATTTTGCAAGCAATTATTTCTGCTTTTCTTTGCATATTATCAAATTGGGCATGTCAAAAATTATATATCGGTAGTACTGTTGCCTTGCAGCAAATAAGTCCTGGGTTCAAATCCTGGGGTCTTGCTGCATGAGGTTTGCATGTTCTCCTTGTGCATGTGTGGGTTCTCTTTAGGTACTACTGCTTCCTCCCACAGTCCAAAAACATGAAAGTTTAGTTACTTGGTTTCTCCGAATTACCCTTAAGTGTGAGTGTGTGTGTCCATGGTTGTTTGTCCTGCGTGCCTTGTTACTCTGTAATGGACTGGCAACATGTCCAGGATGTACCCCGCCTCTCAGTCAATGGCTGCTGCAGTTAGGCGCCAACCCCATGACCCCACAAGGCTAAGCAGATATAAATAATGAATAGATGGTGAATGGATAGAAGGATGGAATGTACAAAATTGTATATTCACTTCTCAATACTGAGTCAGTGGCATTCCAACATACAGGCCATTTCAATAGTTACTGACGAGCTTTTTGCATGTTTCACCGATATTTTAACATGAGTGAAATATGATGTGGTTTTACACTTATCTTAAACTAAGGTTGTCCCATTGCTAACATTTTTTTATTTAATATGCATTTATTGTAGTTTTTTTTCCACAAATACAATACAGGTTCAATGAATCTTAACCTGCGATTAACAATCTCTGTTAAGTATAATATAATAATCCAGTTCATATTTGTTCACTCTATTTTAGATTGTAAAGTAGAAGATGAAAGGCAGTCTTCAGGATTCCTCAAGCTTGTCCCACATCCTGACAGAATAATACTCTGCCTGGTGAACCATGTCTGTAAAACTGTAAAACTTTCTACTACTTGAATAAAAGCTCAGACAAAATTATAGTAACTAACTCAGCTATCCCTACAGGCAAAAAATGCTCTTTGCAAAGAAACTTGAAGAAACAAAGAAACAAAAGAAAAGCATTTGGCTTTATATAATAATTAGTTTTGTGCAACACACTGGAAAACTTATGAATTCCTTGTTTCACCATCTTAAAAATATCAGTTTTCTATAAGGTCACAGAAGGCTAGTCTGTTCGCTGGGTGTTCTTGTGTAATGACCTCCCAGTTAGCTTTAAATCTGCTCTCTAAATGTCATATGGGCCCATTGTACAATGATATTTGCTTAGTAGGCATCACTGCAAACAAGAGGGGATAGGGCTTTCACAATCAGAGCCTCATAGTAATGGAAAAAGCAGCCCGATGAAATCAGGTCAGCCGTTACGGACTCTGCAATAGTATTGATCATCTTTTATTTCACTGTTTAATGCTTCTTTCAGGCATTTTGTTACTAATTCTGTGGTAATAATGATCTGTACAGAAAGTCGGTTTTACAAATATATTTTTGTGATGAATGAGGGACTTTGGGGCTTCTTGTTTGGAGTGAGATTAGGTTTGGCAGACATAGTGTCTGTCAGTGGCGGAGTAGCTCCGGGGCCCAGCCGCACACACTCAGCAGTGCTAGGGCTGGATATCAACATCATTATTCTAACTAGCATACAGTGCAAATGCTAAGGATACATACAGACTGTGTAATTGTGTGTGCTGAAGATTGGAAAGTTTGCTAAATGTTTTATGGTCAGGAGGTTAGGTTTCATATGAGAATCCCAATGTTGGTATAGTGGAGCCATCTAGATTTTTAAACGTCCTGCAGCTAGATCAAAAACCTGAACTAATGTATCAGGTCAGTGATTGGCAGCATGCTTAGTTTTTTTATTAGGACTAGATCACTTATGTTCAGGTGCAACCCATTAAATTGACATGTTTCCCTGGTTCAACATACTCGGTTTGAAACAATGGAAATTGTCAATATCCTGCCAAGGACGGTCAGCCACATGGATTTGCTATCTTGGAATAGCAACACCTCTAAGTGCGTCCAAAAAAAGCAGATAGGCTGCATTTGTAGCCAGTTCCAGATAAAATACCGAATGACTGATTATCACAGATCCGTCACCCATTTGATACCTGCCACCAGAAAAAAAAAATGACTAGAAAAACACTATTAGCTCATCACCTTTTTTATGGCTGTGGGCTGGAAAAGGCTGCCAGCCCCAATCATGCTTATTGGCTTCATCTTAAATTAAACTTAATCTTATAGTTGACTGCTGAGGTTGCTGTTTAATTGCACAATATATTTGCCCTATCAGTTAAAACGGGCATTTAAAATCCACTAAATCAAAATGAAAGAGTGCCCGCATCAATTGACAAAGGAACAAAGCAATATCGGGCAAAAATACCAGTTATTCAGTCACTTTGCACCCTACTGTTTTGCTGTTCATATGACGTAAAAGGAGACTTCATATTTTATTATTTACTCGCATTGATGTTGAATAAAAAAAATAAATCACTTTTGATTTAATCCACTCTGCCACTATCACTACGCTACAGGTGCTCTATTTTAAGCTCATGCCGGGGGCTCCGCAATCCAAATGTCATCTTAAAGAAGTCCTAATGAACTATCTTAAAAAGGCTCTTTTAGGTGGTCTGTGTTTGAGGTTTGACTGCAAGCATCTTTGATTGCCCATTATTTTTCTGATTTACTCTGCCTGATTATGAGCGTGCGGGTGGAATAGGTTACCTTCAAAAGAGGATTTTTCTTTCATGGGTATTAAAATGCTTGTTTGCCACTGCCTCAGCACTAGCCACCAGAACAGAACCTTTCTAATCCTACTGACAGGTGTCAGTAGGTGTCTGCCATGAAACACATACATGTATGGATGACTTGGCTTAGGGTTTTTTTTTTTTCTCTGATGGAAGATTGATGTAAGGACAAGATATATATATTGACTGCATGTGACCACGTTATGTCCTACTAGGGTTACATGACCTCATGTTCTTTGCGCCAGAAAAAATTAAAATGAAAATATCTAAAATAAGATAAAGCACTATATTTATATGACTGTGTAGACATTTTAAATTGCCTAACATATTTATATTACATCTATATTAGTTTAAACATATTAAAATCTGTATTAATGTAGTGTGTATAGTTTTCAAATTGCAAATTTTGTCCCTTATAGGGACATTTATTTAGATGAATCTTGAACATTTGGCAACAATAGGGCCTTTTACTGGATTTTTATTCTCCAAAATAGACCGGTCACTACATTATGCAATATTTTGTACATGTATTACTGCACCATGAAAAAAGTATTTGTCATGCATGCAGAAGGCTGCATTCATGTACAAACAAAAAGTAGTAGAACTGATGCACACAGCAGATGTCCAGGCTTTGGTTGGACTACAATTTCAGGCAGACTCATGGGGTGGGGAGAGTGGGCAGCTAGGCAGACTGGCTACAGAGGCAATGGTCCTGAACCCAAGAGATAAGAGTTTATTTTCATTCAACGAAATACAAAAATCTTCACCGCACAGATTAGCTCAACTGATTCCAGTGCACTACCCAAAAGTTTAACAACCATCTGAAGAGGGGCAGTGAGCAATCCACGAAGGAAATCCTGCAGGGGCTGAATTGATTGATAACTGCAGCTCCAGAGTCCAAATACCACATCCCTGCGCCATCCCTGAGGAACGAGGAGCTGGACAGACAGACAACACAGAAGGAGGGAAGGATGAAGGGGAGGAAATGGGAACTCTAGAAATATACTGCTGTGAATGTGATAGTATATCTTTCCCAGTTAAGACCATATTAGCTCTGTGGTGGTCTATCATTACCTCTGTGCATTTTAGCTGTAAGCAGTAGCTTCAGAGAGCATGGAAGACATTCTAACCTTATGCGTAAATGGGTATTTTTTTGTAGGTATACAGCATCTAAAAAGGGAAATTAAACCAAATAATTTCAGTCAATATATTTAACGAAAAAAAGCAACAGAGATTCTAACTGCTGCAATAATGATATGTGTTAATTGTTAGCCTGAAAAATATAAATATGCTGGTAAAACCTGCCAGGTTATACCAGCATATTTATTCTGACTAGAAGAAATATTCATGTATAGTTGTTGCCTAACCAGATTTCTGTCTAGTTTTTTTCCAGAGAATCAGTGATTCCACGGATTCTGTTTAACCTCAAAGATTTTGAGCAAATCACTAAAGATGAATTGTCAACCTACCAGTGAAAAAATGAAAAATGCTGGCCATCAATGATAATAAGAAGGGTATGATTGCTGCAATGCCAACAAAAATATATCTAATGTCTGTTGAAAATGATATTTATAGATTTCAACATGTCATTTTAATATGTTGTAAATAAAAACGGATACTTTTTTCCTCTAATACCGATACTCCTTTTACAATGTTTTATTATGTATTTAGAAAGACTACTCCTGATTCCTTCAGAGAAAAAAAACTTACTTGGTGGATTTAAAACATTTATATCTAAATCTACTGGGGATATGCATAAGATAACTGTAGTTATAATGTTGTATTTAACTCTTATTTGTTACTCTAAGCCGTCATGGTGTACGCGGCTAAACCCACGTCTTTGAAATGGGATCATGAACTCTGTCATGATCCTGGTGTGTGAGTCTGTTTGTCTGACTGAGTGAAGTGTTCCTGATTCTGAGAATTAGCATCCCCCCAGTTGATTCTCCTCTCGATCCAGTTTAAATCTGCCATTGTTCATCATCAGGTTTATTACCAAGCCGATTACCTGGATTCCCTTAAAGAGTCCCACGTTGGCAATAGCTCCTGCATGCCACGTTTCCACGGCCGTCCTTGCTTTTCCTCCTCTCTGCCCGCTCTCCACCGATACCGGGGCTCAGACTCGCCTCCAGGCTCACTGTCTCCCTTTGGACCTTCTCCACCTAATCTAACAATAAGCCTCCTCTTGCAAGCACCTGCGAAAGATTCTTAACACATCTAACAGCATCTCTCCCCTTCAGACCCAGTGGCGCTCCCAACCTCTCTCTAGATTGCCCATTATAAATAAACTCTTGTGAACTGGTACCTCTGAGTCTCTCTGGTTTCTGCACGTGGGTCAGGAAAATTCTGCACATCATATCAGACCCTGGTTTGTATTCTAGTTGCATCAGGAAGGGCATCAGGTGTAAAAACTCTGTCAAGTCTGTTTGGAAGTTGTAATGGCTTGTTGTGGAAACCCTTGAATAAGGGAACAGTTAAAGGACTCAGAATTATGGTAAGAACCTTACAAAAATATTGAACAAATATCCGCTAAAATTAGTGGTAGTTGATTGCTACCAGCTGCTCTTTACAGAATAACAAACACGGAAAAAGCTGATGTTAGCAGGTTTATTATAATTTAGCAATACATATAAATGTATCCACAGTCATAAATAAATAAGGATTTTTTTTTCATTAAAAAATGCACACGGCAGCTGTATCAGGGAGTATTAAAAAGTCTTATAGCACTTGGAACAAAGAATTTTTTTCAACTGCTCATTTGTGGATTATGGTGAGCGTAAGTGCCGTGTTGCTGGCTCTGCTTTTTTGGCCAGCCAGGATGCCATAAAGTGGATGTTTGATGTTGTCCAAAAGACCCGTCCCGAGTTTGCCTCAACCTGGGGACACACTACACACTACAGTCGTCACAGATTTTGAAAAGACTTGATGTTCACATTAAGAAATGCTTTTTGTGTCATCACTGAAAGACTCACACACTTAACAAATGGATCTGCTGAGGATCACAGACTTAAGGATTGTTCCACCCACCTGAGTGGATCAAAGTCTAGTGAAAGCTTTCATGAGGGAGACAGTTTGGAGCAACGAACGTGCGCTGGCAGTAACAGAAAATGTTACCTGCATTTTGATAGGTTATATTTACAATAAACTCCCCTGTAAAATTAATGAGATGCAGTTTAATATCCTTTAAGTTTATAGCACAAGTGAATATAATTTGGACAGCGGTGAATTTATTCTTTGTTATACTCGTGGGGAGGTTTCGGAAGATATATCTGTGGTTGTGAGTTTGTTAATAGTGCTATTCATCACAGACAACAATGTTATGCTTGACCTGGATCACATAAATATGTGATAAGAATGGATGATAAATAGGTTTATTATGTGGAAAATACTTCAGTCAGTGATTTCAGTTCATTAAACGAAGTCCCATTACCTTACGTTAAATATCTGAATTGTTTAGTTTATGTTAATGAGGCCCTGCATTACTGCATTTTAATCTTTTATAATATCCAAGTCCATCTCTTAGCTGATTTTTGTTTTTTTTATGCATGATAGTAGGGTTAGTGGATAGTTTTTAGTAGGTAGGTTATGCTCTGAGCATTTATGTTCATAGTATTTGTATAGTTACAAATGAAGTAAAAGCAAAAAGAAAAAAGAATTGTGCCAACGCGCTCTGTTGACTTACCACAACTAGTGCACGCCCACAAAGACCTTCCTCATCTGGAAACAACCCATGAACTCAAGGGCTTCCTCAAGGCACATGCTGGCAAAAAGGCAAACAGAAACAGAACATACTCTCCCTGTCAAAGTAGCATGTCACACATATTTGCTATGACCTTAAAACTGTCCAGCAGGTGTTTCTCATCAGTATCTACTATGGCTTAAGACATGAAGATATTAGACAGCAGTTGAGGCCACTCATCTCTAATGCTGATTTTACCGATGAGGAAAATGTTAGTCGTTTAAAAATGTGATCAATGATGAAAATCAATATCAGCGGAAGTCGAGCTATGTATCCAGGCAGAAAGCACATCAGGCACACAGCTTTCATGTGGATGATGGGGATAGTACTACAAATAGGAACGAAAATCAAACAGTACAGCAACTTTGCTCAGGTGCAAGTGTTGACAGTCATGGTGGTAAGCTTAATGGGCCAGCAAGCCACAGCTGCAAAGGTAGACCATGGGGGGACTTTTTCCTCGCAAATCTCTTGTCAAACCACAGTAAGACCTTCAGGCACAAGCACACTTGGTCAGCCTTTTTTCCTCAATGAAAAGTAGGCATCTCAAATGCACAAACGGTTCATTCCAAAGTATAGCGAGCTGCAACCATTCTCTTCATCTGTAGTGACCTAGGGCACCTGGCAGTTGGCTGTCTGAAAACAGCAAAAATATAATGGGAAAACATAGTTTGTGTCCAGTGATGGACAACCAAAAGCTGCCCTGCAACTCCAGTAGCACTCAGTCAACCTCACACCTAAACAACTAAAGAAAAAGCAAACCAAAGATTCCAAGACACATTGTGGGGACAGATTTCAGGAAATGTTATAGGCCCTGAAAATGACAGTAATGTTGCTCCGTTGATAAGGAAAAGAGCCTGTTAAAATGTTACATCAATGGCTATGCTGCTCAAGACAGGCTCACAAGTAAGTCATGGAAAAAGACTTTCCTCCCAAATCATCTCATAAGACCACTGGAAGACCTCCTCGACACTGCAGAAAATCCTTGATTTATATGCAGCATATGGACAGAATATATCGTATGATAGGTGGAGCTGACGGTCAACCTCCCTTGAAACGATAACCCTAACTTGACCATGCAGATCCCATCCCTTAGCCTATGTTAGGGTTCAATGTCCTTCAAGAAATTATCAATGGGTTGCAGTCATCTTATAACGCAATCACCAGGGTGATTGGCCTTCTTTAATAAGTGAAATCTTACCAAAATGTATGCACAATGGTAAATTTAGAAATTTATTTGAATACACTTGTCTTTTGCTTTATCTCTGAGAGCTTACTAGTGTCATCCACATGTTCCAAACTGTTAACCAGACTCATTTCGGTTCCAAGTAGACTAATGGGTATTCATTTCCTGCAATAATAAAGAAACATTAATTGTGATGTGCCAAGCCTCCAGGTTCTACTCTAACCATGTACAAAGTTAAGACGTAAAAAAACAATTAGTATGTCAATTAGGGTTTGTTTTTAAATTATAATCTCAATAAATTGTGTCTTTATGTTTGCAAATGTCTTTCCCACTCAACTTTTTGATTTGCTTCCCTCTTCCCAGCAGTAATACAAAACTGATTTATTGCTATTATGTTATGCTGTGTTTCAACTTTTTTAAAGTTGTATTTAAAACTTTAAAATTCAGTTATCTATTCAGTTATCCACAGGATCATTTAAGTTGTTACTTTGAAGTTTGTGTCTGAGCTGTTAAAGGGAGCTGAATCAAATTAAAACAGAGGTTTTATTTACATTTATATTTGCCAACGGTCTAAGATCACACTGAGGGATTTTGATTGGTTCAGAACATATGCTTGTTGGATACTCTAATCCTATAGAACAAAAGTAGTCATCAGCTTTTTTACTTGTCACATTACAACAACTAAAATTTACAATACTAAAATTTACATTTACACTTTATAACTTTGGAGCTGTACCTGTTTTATATCAGATATGTAATTTCAGGTGGAAATTGCTCCTAAAATCCTCTTGGCTTAAGGGGTTAATCATCATTTGTGATGCAAACTAATTATCCAAAATAAAGAACAGTCTGTTCAGCAGAGATTAAGATTACCCTGACAGATATGAGGCAATGTTTACTTCCCTGAATGAGGTTCTTGAAACCAAACCCACATATCCCACCCCACACCACCACCCTTTCATAAGCAGTCATAGTAATTTTATCACACGTTATCTATTGCATAAAACAAGTATGCAAAGTATGATCATGGCCTTCTCTTTGGGATGCCGTATGCACCTTTATGAGTGCAGTGGGTTGAATAGCAGGAGCCATTACCCAAGCCAAACCTTGAAGTAATTTTGTGTTCTGTTTCACATAAGAAAACGTGTAGATTTTCTTTTTTAACTCACCAATTTGTCCAGAGAAATTACAAAAACGGTTAAGTACATAACAGGATACATTAAATAAATTAACCTATTTAGGCTAGATGACAATTTCTGGAAGCTTCCTAAACCTCTTGTGAATATCTTTCAATCTCAGGGATGTTCCCTGGCCGTCATACCAGATCATTGGTTAGCTTTTAAACCTGAAATGTCCCAACGAAATTCTAGACTGAAGAAAGCCTTTCAAATGAGTGGTGGAGGCTCCACAAATACCCTAAAAAGTAGTTTCCACTTTCCTTGCTGGTAATGGGTTTCCATGACCTGGATAACTGAGAACCTACATTTCCTTTTTAACTTTGTACAATTTTTGATGACTTGCTTAAGCATTAATAAAATGTAGTAAAACAATATTTGACGTTGGCCTTCAGAGATATGCTCCACTGTATATAAATTTCTTTTATTTGTTCGCCGCCTATCTATTATTCTCTGTGCTCTGCCAGAGCTCATTTTATCCTGAATTTCAAAACCAATTTAATCGCAAGATCAGCCGAGGCACTCCAAAATGACAGAGAAATACAGTCAGAGCGTGCACTTGCAACAGAAATGAGTGCATAAATGTAAAGTGGAAGAAAAGTGATACATGGTTTTTAGAACCTTTCACAAATAAAAAAGTGTGTGTAGAACCACATTTTACTGCAATTTCAGCTGCAAGTATTTTGAGATGTCTCTACCAGCTTTGTGTTTATATTGATTCTTTTCTCTTTTTTTGTAGAAAAGCTCAAGTTCAGTCAGGCAAATGTTTTCTTTTGGATTTAGGCCAAGGCCATTCTAACTGTTGTGCTTTGATCTAGTCCGTTCCGTTGTAGCTTTAACCAGATGATTAGGGTTGTTGTCCTGTTGGAAGGTGGATCTCTGCCCCAGAGTCAAACTCGGCAGAAGTTCTGCCACCAAAATGTTTGAAAAATTGGAATGGTATGTTCAGATTTGTTAGTTTTCCACCACACTTTTAGTCTTGTTTGCCCAAAAGGACTTTCTTCTGCAAGTGTGCTATATCCCGTACATGGCTTGTGACAAACTTTAAATTGGGATTACGAAAATATATTAATACATAATTATTGATTTATTTTTACAGAATTTGTTAAGGTGCTAAAACTGTAACTTTGGAGATTTTACAATGAAATAAAATATAAACTAATAAGTAAAGGACTTCCGGTGGAGCCATGTTTATGTAAGCTGCAAAAGTTTGAGCTCTGCTGATTAACCAACCTACCAAATGACATTGGAAGAAAATCTCCGCAAAAACGACGGACTGTCCAGATGTCAGTTTAGAAACAAATGGAAGTAACGAGTCTGCTAAGCCGAGTGCACCAGGTGCTAGCAAGAACGCTGAGGCTGCCGCTCAAAATATGGAAGAAACGCTGCAAGTTATCATCCAGTCAAGCTGGGAAATAGAGGGGCAGATCTACTTTTATATTGACTACTTACCTGAGCTGAAGCAGAAATGCGCTCAGCTCAGACATGTCGTGAAACAGTTAAAGCAGAAGAATCTTAAAGCTGGGTTCATATATCCAGCTCAACTGAGGATGATTGTAGGCTCAGAGGAAAAAAAGTTTCCAAACAGTGATGGACACGGCGCCGGTGCTCCGGGTATTGAATATTCGGGACCGAGTAGATGAGCGAGACAAAGTTGAGTGACAGCTGGCCAGATACAGGTGGGAGAGACAGGACGCAAAACGAGATGGGCAAAACATTCACAGGTTTACAGAAGATTGCAGGTTTTTCCTCTCTTGAAATGAATGGGCATGTATATGTATGTATGTGTGGTTGTTCAGCTGTTTGTTCACCGAGTTCAGAGTGTAAAAGCATTTTTTTCTGGTCATTTTGGTGTATTGCATCAGCTGTGATTGACTTAATGAGTACATTTTACTCAGCCATCACAGGGCTCTAGCAGCTCACCCGATGGAACGGGACTGTTGCACTATGTGACTTTATCCCAGGGGGATTTGGCCTCCCTCTGCCGGGTTCCACACGGGGACTGGTTAAGATTGGGGATTTGCCAGTAGAGGACTTGGTAGCCAGGTTGATTAGTTCCATTTCTTGTGTTCCTTGTTTGACATCGTATATAGTTTCTGTTCTGTTTTTGGTTACATTCTTGACAACAGTGCATCTCATGAAGGAGGAAGGAAAAGAGGTGTTGCCATTTTAATTAGAAGGAATGTCTTTTTTCAATAGTGAAAAAGTTCTGAAGGACAAGGAAGGCAGATATAATAAGCGCGATTGGGGAAAATAAATGTACATTCATGAACATTTATACGCCAAATGAGGACTGTCCAACTTTCTTTAAGAAAATGACCTTAATTAGCAGAAGAAGGGGAGGATATAGTGGTTGGGGAAGATTATAACTGTATAATAAATTCTAGTATAAATAGACTACTGGCTGAGAAGGGACCGCAAACCAGAAAATCAGTCACTGTTTCAGGAGTGATGGATGGACTAGGCTTGGTGGCTGTATGGTGATATCATCACCCCAGAGACAGAGACCACACATGTAGGTCCCCAGTTTATGGGAGCTATTCCAGATTAGATATGTTTCTTGTCTCCAAGGCAGAGTGACAGAATCCACAGTAGAACCCATAACTTTGTCGGATCATAGCCCCATTAAGATTAACATCAACTTGGGTCAAGAAAATCAATTCAGATATTACCGACTTAATGTCTCACTATTGAATGATACCCTAAGCCAACAAGATATGTGGGATAGGCTTAAAAAAACACCTTGAAATAAACAACAGTCAATCTATTTTATGGGACAGTACTAAGGCAGTCATGAGGGGACATATCATTCAAATGACATCAAGATTGAAAAAACAAAGAGAAGCCAAGAGACTTAGATTACAGACTGAAATTAGGAGACTAGAAATAGAACTCAAAGCAACAAATTGAAGGAACACATTAGAGTTATTACAACAGATGAGACGATAAGATGATTTACTCACATATAATGCAGAGGTAATCCTCAAATTTGCAATAAGTAAATATTATGAAATGGGTAATAACGCAAGCAGCTTTTCAGCTACGGAAGGCCTAGTCAGTCCATGTAGTACCAAAGATAAACCACCCTGATACAAATACAGTTACTCATCAACCAAAAGAAATAACCGAGGCCTTTTCTGCATACTACAAAAAACTATATGAAGGCTAAAAAATGGTAGGAAAGAAAGAGAAAATTACAAAACTTCTGGGCTTAATTCAACTGAAATGACTATCACAGGAGAAGGCGCAGGCCTTGTGTTCCCCCATAACAACACTGGAAATAATAGATAATATTAAAGAATAGTAAATCCTCGGGTGTAGATGGATACTCTGAGGAATACTATGACGTTGTTGACAGTGAGCATGCCCCAATCCTATGCTGGATATATAATTATGCACTGGATGAAAGAGCCCCCCCCCCCCCCAAATAAATAAATAAAAATGAACTTGGTCAGCTGCAATGATTACAGTCATACACAAAGATGGAAAGGACCACACTCAATGCTCAGAATACCGACCCATACGCTTGCTTTGTCAGGTCTTAAAAAATGTTGACCTCTACAGGAGCAGGTAGAATACAAATAATCATCTGGAACTTAGTCAGTTCAGATCAAACGGGGGTTATTAATGGACGACAGGGCACCTATAATGTGAGACGAGCACTAAATTTAAAAACGATTGCCTCTGAAAGGATAAAAACATCAATGCTTCTGAGCCTAGACGCTGAGAAAACATTTGATACATTGAATTGGACAATGATGGTGCAAACACTAGCTCATATGGGCTTTAATAAAATCTTTCTGAGTTGGATTAGAGTGTTTTATATAACTCCACGGTCAAGAGTCTGAGTTAATGGACAATGCTCTGAATTTCTTGACCTGCAGCGGGGGACAAGACAAGAGGATGCACTTTGACCAGGATGCACTTTGACCAGCCTTGTTCTCTCATAGCATTGAGCCCCTTGCAAAATGTATTAGACGTAACCCTCTGATACATGGAATAAGGGACAAGGGTGGAAACCAACATAAAATAGCTTTATACGCGGATGACATACTACTATTTGTTGAAAACCCCACCCACACAATCCCAGCCCTCCTGCAAAACCTTAATGAATATATGGCTTAGTATCTGGCTATAAAGTTAATCCTAGCAAATCAGAAGCAATGATGGTGTCTGGAGAATGGCCTATTCAGCTTGATGAGATAGTGTCATTTTGTAGATCTAAACAGGGCTTCAGACATTTAGGGACCACACCCACCCCCCATCTAACACAATTATACCAAGCAAAATATTAAAAAAAAGATTTTGATGTATTTAGAAAGGATCTGGCAAGATGGGATGTGCTATCATTATCTTTGTTTGGGAGAGTAGAGGCTCTAAATATGAACCTACTGCCCAGACTCCTGCCCAGAAGCTTATATAAGTTTTTGAGTGGCAAAATAAGAGACCTCAAATGAGACTTAAAACACTTACACTGGAGAAGAATAGAGATGGACTCAGCCTCCCCAACATAAAATATTATTGGTAAATGACAGCAGTGGTAGTTTGGATCAATAATGACATTGAAACAGGATGGGTAAATATAGAGCAGAATTCATTGCCAAGCATACCATTACCTGCTCTGGTGTTTTTGAGTAAGCAGAGTCCCAGAGAAAATTGGATATAAAAAATGTATGGATGAAACACACTGTAACCATATGGTCAACAGTCCAAGAGAGAATTAGAGGGACAGCTGTCCACTATGCAAATTTCTGGAAACCCGGACTTTGTCCCCTCAACAACAGATATTACCTTTAAGAGATGAGCAGGAAGAAACGTAAAGGTTACTGACAGCTGTTCTATGACGTTTAGCAGCCATTGTCATACCTCCAAGACAAAATTTCTCTACCCCAAAGTGATATGTTCCGGTATTTTCAGATTACAAATTACACGACAAACCTTAAAAATGGGAATACATTACAAATATCCAAAGAAATGTAGAAAGTTATTAATTAAGTTATTAGTTATTAATTTAATTAAACTCTAATTTCATAATAACAAGCATATTTCTTAAGGTTTCTTAAGACACCTGCGGCGGTTTCCAAGTTTGTAGACAATCCGGGTGAGATGCTTTGTTGAAGAGAATATGGAATAGTTGTTCACTAGTCACATATATTTTTAGACTGCCCAAAGATATTTAATTTCTGGAGGGGAATATATAGTGAAATTGATAAAATTCTGGGACTTGATATACAACTCACTCCGAGTAAGTTTATCTTAGATCTAACACTTGAAGGCACCAACACCAGAGATAAGTTCCTGTTACATGTACATGTACTCCTTATGATAGTCACCTACATTGGCAGAGTGGAAACAGAAGCTGAGGGAGGTGTATGGAATGGAGGCTTTAACTGCTCAACTACAATTAAGATCTGATCAGTTCCAACGGAGATGGTTGCCGATAGCAAGATATCTAACTGGAGAATCTGATAATGTGCTTTAGTGTCCTAAGTGTTTATTTTGATATATGTCTGCTTTTTATTCTGCTTTATCAAGTCTATTCTTGTATATATTTTACCTTGATATTATCAAGAATTGTTGTGTATCGTTCCTTGTAAAATCTAATAAAAAACACAACAAAAAAAGAGAGTAATAAATTATTTCTTAATGTGAGATATTCTTAACACCTAATATATTTACTCAAGATTTTTACGTTTTTATGTTACAAGGAACCAGCCCTATTTTTATATTTGATGCCACCTCTAAGCAAGTACTTTAAAATTAGCAAAACAACTGAAAGTAACATGAACTGACAATAATTTATTTATTTATTTTCTATTTATTTGAGCAACAATACAAGCAAGATTTACATTGAGATGTTATGACATTTTAATAGTGCTCAAAAGGAGTAGGTAGAAGTTCAAGAACTTATAAGAACCTACCCCAAATTACAATATTCATGTCATGTAACATATAAGGTCTTTTGATAAAATGAGGCATTACAAATCAAAGCACAGTTACACAAATACAGTGTCTTATTTTGAAAGCAATTGTACAAACAGAAGATATCTATTAGTACTTATCAAAAATGTTGCAAATTATCACATTTAAATGTTTGGGTTACATGCAAATTTTCTAAGGCTAACATATTTATACATGCTTTTAAATTGTCTTAGCGTGGTTCTCCTTTTTATTTCTATATCTAACCCATCCCACAACATAACTCCAGCTTGGCTGAGCCACAGACTTTAAAGTGTGGTGTGAACACTACAGTTTATTCAACACAATATATACATCTTTATTAGAATCAGAATCAGAAATACTTAAAAAATTATAGATCTAAAATAAATGCAAAGAACCTGGAAAATTTAGTTTTCAGGACAGGACTTAAAGCCAGTTTTTCTATTTTAACATCAGAGATAAGTGTCCATTACCTAAAAACGTCTTCTATGACTTCTTCGGCTTTTAAAGGTGTCAGTATTTCCCCAGCTGGGGAGACACTGCATTCCTCAGAGCCTGAACAATTATTTTTATTTTCCTTTGTACCATGAAAACATTTAACTTTCTGTGAATCAGGTTTCCTGATAATGGGCACATTTTGCTGAGACTGAAAGGCAGCACTTGATTGAGCTAATTTTCCTAATGCTTGATGAAACTTGCAGCATTTCATTAAATGATTGCATGGTTGGATAGTACAGGGTTATTTCTTTTTTCCAATTCCAATTTCAAATAATGCACATTGTGTTCCCGAGTCTTCTTTGTCTTTAGTCCCTTCCCTAATTGGACAAGTTATTTTCTTTCTTGAGAACAATAAAGAAGATGAATCCCTTTCACCTCAGTTCAGTAATTAAAATTTTATTTAACTGTTAATAATAGGGTGGGCGGTTTTTCCAGAAGTTTCACCAAGTTTCTTTTTGAAAAACTGTGAATGCGACTTCTTGCGACTTTCAGCCATGTTCAAAGTATACGCTGAGAGCAACGGAGCTACAATGAACTGCTAACACCGATGCTAACCGCTAACCTAACCAGAGACATAAACACTAGAAGTGCACGTGCGCAGCCAGCTAATGGAAACTAACAAGGAACGAGCATGCCCACTGGCGTTACATGACCGTGTCAGAATGATTGGCATGTGGTAAAACCAATAGATAAGGCGATACCCCTGGAACTTGAGGGACAGCGGGGAATGAGGGCAGGAACGAAACTTTGACAAAATTCTGCTCTTCAGTGCAAAAATCTATCCCACTGAGATCAATTTATTTTAACCTCCTTTTCTGGATACATAATGTATTGACTACTTTCAGGATGGAAGGACAATTCTACCCAGTATTACAAAAAGTGTTTCGGAACAGGATTACCATCTGTAGCTTTGAATGCCATTTTATTCAAAATATAGGTTTAAAAAAATAAGTTTAAAGTGTGGCTTTTCAGGCTCATGTTCACCTTAAATGTGACTTAGATAAGAATCTGATTTTAGATAATTTAAACTGTAACACGGTGATTCTAAGACCCCGCTCTGTACAGGAAATTAGATAGGCATGAACAAGGCCTTGATCTTATTATACTCTCTGTACTTCCTTTTTAGCTGCACAAACACACTGAAGGAGAATGCTGAATGCTTCAGATTCATAGCCACGGCACAAAAGGAGATGTAAGAGTTAAACTATAGGGAATATTAAAGTAGCGAATCACTGATCTGATCAATTAAAAGTTGTATTGAAGAGCACCACGCTGTATCAGAGGGACTCCAGATAACCAGGAATTTTGTCGTTTTTAGAGTTAGTCATTTTAAAACAAGAATGACTGTCAGTCTTTCTATTTTTCAAAAAAGGAGAACATGTCCAACACACTATCCATGTCCACTGTGCAGAAATAAAAACACATTCAAAACAGCTGGAGAACTACAAAGCAGTCCGTCCAATCACTTTGACAGAGATAACTGCTAGAAATGTATAAAAGTGTCTTTGGTTATTAAAGCTGCAGTAAATAAAAGTATAAATATAATGATGTATTTTTTACATGTTTGTTAAAATATCCCAACCTGGGGTCTTTCTGCATGGATTTTGCAGTTTGCATGTACTCCCTGTGCTCTGGCTCCCTCCCACTGTTCAAAAACATGACCATTAGGGTAATTGCTCTCTCCAAATTGCCCTTATATGTTTGTGTGTGTGTGTGTGTGTGTGTGTGTGTGTGTGCGTGCGTGCCTGCGTGCGTGCGTGCGCATGGTTGCTTGTCCTGTGTTGGCCTGTGATGGACTGGCGACCTCTCCAGGGTGTACTCTGCCTCTCGCCCCATGACCGCTGGAGATAGGCACCAGCTCCCTTGAGATCCTGCATAGATAAGATGGTAAAGAAGATTGTTGAATGGATGTTTTACAGCGGTATAGCTGACTGGATGTATATTATTGTGATTTTATGTGTCTGACTAACACAAACTACTTTGAAATTGTCAAGTGGAAGGAAAACACATTTTAAACAGAAAGAAAAAAAATTATAAAATGTGAAAATTAAATCTTTAATACCCCCTAAAAACTGTTGAGTGAACCCAGTTCTGTTCAGAGTTTCCCTAATTAGTAAATTGTCCATCAGTGATTTGTTTAATTTCAGTATAAATCCAGATGTTCTGTAAAAGCATTATTAGCAGGGTTAGATTATGAACGATATCCCAAAGTCCAAACATCTCACTGCTCAATCTATTGTTAAAAAATTAAAATAAAAATATTTCAGGAACAATGTCAAACCTTTTTAGACATTACCATCCACCTTAATTACAAGGCAGGATAGGAATAACTAGGAAGCTAAAAGGATAATGTTTACTTTGGAGGAGCTGAAGAAATCCACAGTTCAGGTGAGAGAATCTCTTGGCGGGACATCTATCAGTTGTGTACTTCACAAATCTGCCCAGTTTGTGGCAAGAAATGGCCATTGCTGAAAAAAAAAAAACCTTGAAAGGTTATTTTTTACGATGAGTCATGTGGTGAACACAGTAAACATGTGGAAGAAGGAGCTCTTTTTAGACGAGTCTAACACTGAACATTCTGGCCTACAGTAAATATGCTGTGTGTGGCAGAAAACTAACTCGCTCTTGGGATGTTTTTGTTCAGGGGGAACAGGGAAACTGGTCAGAGTTGATGTGAAGAAAGATTGAGCTAAATACAGGCTAATCCTCAAAGAAAACCCGCTGAAACAGACTTGAGGCTGCAGCAGATTCCACTTCTGCCAGGACAACAACTTCATGCACTCAGCCACAGCTACAATGGCATGGTTCAGATCAAAGCATTTGTTTGTAGAAAGGCAAAGTCAAGGTGCAGTCCTAAATTCAATTGAGAGAAAAAAACTCCATTAACAGACACCATACATCTTACCTTGACTTTAAAGAAAATATCACATTGGATGCCCAAAAAGAAACATCTGGTTGCCCCAAAACAGCTTCATTCATTGACCGACTGGGCAGCAAACCTCAACAGAGGTTTTCTGTTCAGTTTTTTTTTAAAGCTGTTATTCCTTAAAGTAACTTTTTAGTCATTTGGTTGATATCCTTTCCTTCCAAAATCAAAACTCTGCCAACTTCTTCTCCCAAGTGTTATTTAATAGCAGTTGGCAAACAATGTTTTGATGAATTGCCGCCACCAAAAGGAATGTACTGTAGATCTCAGCGTGTCCTCTACATGGTCTCTTCTGGCGTCTCTGGCTGCTTCTGAATAGGTATAATTGGTAAGGACTCTTTAGCCAAAGCAGAAGAGCATCAAGGATCGCCATGATAACTGCTATCCCAATAGTGCAGTCAGTAAGGAAGGAGGTAGGAAAGGGAGCCTGTTTGTTTCCTATGACAGTTCCTATAGCATAGGGAGCTCGCAATGTCAGTCACTGGCACTAAGGAACTATAAGGAATTCCATAATCTTTTCCATAACATGACGTATAAGCACAGCCCACCTCACAAAAATTTAATGCAAATGTCCGGGGAGAAGAGAGCACACACTTTGCAGTTCTTTTTCGGAAAGCTGTAGACACGGATTTGACCAGCATCATACATGTGTGTTTCCGTTGCAAAATGACGTTTGAGTTAAATGCTGTCTGAAATCGGCACTGCAGTCTGAAGCTCCTTTCCTCCCCACAGTAAAGTTCTTACTGTGTTGACCTCATGAAAGGTCAAGGAACCGGAGCTAGGAACAGTAGCAAGGGGCCATAATTAGAACATTTCGGATGGAGCCTCTGTTTGGGTTTGTGTGTCACACTCCACACTGGTGAAGCTCATCAGACTAACCGAGGCAGTGTGTGCCTTCACCAGATGGTGTTTGCTACTGCAAGTCATCTGGGCACCAAAAAGAGCAAAGCTTCAGCACACATTGTTCTTCCAGTCAAAACCATTTCAACATGCAGAGGAGCTTTCAATTTCTCTTGAAATTACTTCCAAACAAAACACACAGAAGTGTTTGGTTGTCATGTGAAGAAATCTGAAGGAGTGTGAATACTTTTGCAAGCCCCTCCCCCCACCGATTAACAACTCAAATAACTTTTGATGTAGCATAACAAAACCTTGGTTCTTCTGTAAGACCGTTTTCTTATTAGAGTTAAATTGACTGGGAGAACATGCAAACTCCAGGTTTTGAACCCAAACCTTCTTGCTGCATGGCATTAGTAGCTGCCCCTATTTGACTGTGCAGACACATGGTGAAATGTAAATAAAATGTGACTATAATATTAAAATGCTCCAGGAAGGCGATGGTACATCTTGTTTAATTTAGGGCAATTTAAATGAATTTTGACCCTATAACAGCATTTTTTTACTCCACAGGCCACAGAACCATAGATATCCTCATGATAAAGGTAAATTACATAGGTTTTAGATTATCAGTGCAGACCAGAGTTTTACTGTCACCGACACTGTGTGTAGTATAGGCTAACCAAGTTAGTTAGAACAAAAACATAGTGTTTTCATATTTTGCAGTGAAGGAGGTGGTAGAGCATATTTCGCGTCCACTGGGTGGGCGGGGGGAGTTCACAGAAAGCACAGTGGTTTTGTAGCTGACACTTGATATTTTTAAAAGGCCGACGGCAGATGACCTGAGTGAGCTGAAAAGTCATGGATCACTGCTTCAGATGAACAGCGTGTTGGGACAGAACATTCTCTGAAATGAGCTACATCATCGTAGTTAGACACATTTCACAGTTGAAAATTAAGTTACGTTTAGCTGGTAAAATTCTATGTATACCTCTTTTGTATTGCTGGTGAAAGGAAAACTTTCCACAATATTTTATTACATCACACACATAATGAAACAGAACCACAGCTCATTAACCTAATTAAATCTAATAAGCACAAAATAACAAAATATTATTTTTGGGATGCTGGTTTTGTTTGGTAATCCCCGCATACCAGAGACAGGTGGTCCAATACTGTGTGGTTACACATAACAATCTGCCATCATAGAATCAGCTGGAATCCGATGGTATTGTTCACTGGAGTGCAGTGCAGCACATGCTGTTTCCTTCTTTCCACATTCACACCAGCTGTGAATGCCTCTGTTTCCCGCTCAGAGGTGTTTTTAGTGTTAGACCAACTTCGACCCCTCTCATTTCACCTCAATACTTTCACACAACACCTTGATGAAAGCATGTCAACTCTGGCATTGGAGGCAATATGTAAAAGGGGCTTAAAGTCGGTGGTGTAACTCTGTGGGATTGGCCGTGGGATATAAAACCACCACAGGAGACCTCAACTGCTGGATCTGCCTTGGGTTTATCAATCAGGCTTTCAGGGTCTGACTGAAAATGTTTTGACTTGTCTTTTTCCCACTAGCATACTTTTAGATGTTAGGACATTTCTTTCCAGGGTCCTGAATGTTAAATAGAAAAACAATGCATTGGTGTATTTGATTAGATTTGATTTATTAATAGAATCCCCATTAGTGCAGCCATGCTTTCCCTATTCTCCCTGGGGTCCAACAGTTAATAAAAACAGTTTACAACAATATTTTTTTCACATTTCCTTCACCACCTGGCCAGGCGATCATTCCAGGTAATCATATCATTTTTATCTCCAGATTGTCACTCATACAAATATCAATACCAGTCAATCACGTCCATAATCAGTTAATGTTCATAATCTAGTTCATATCAATTTTGTTGTCCAGTCTGTATAGTTCCTTGATCATGTTTTAAATATCAATATCCAGTTAGCAGAGATGAACACATCAGTTTTCATTTAAATAATTTATTATTCCAAATTCAAGTTGTAAATATCCACATCCAGTCAAATGTATCTATATCCATTTTCCATATTTATCTCATATAATCTCAAACGATTCTACAAATATCCATGTCCAGTTAATGTAATCCATTATATTCTTTCTGCACAAATTGTATATTTACCTATGCATTTTACAGTTTAAACTGTTCACACAGGATTATCACAATCACAATTGTTAACCATTTCTCTATACTCCTTATGAATTTATCAGAATCTAGTCAATAAAAAGTGTTTTAATTGTAGTTTGAATTTTGTTGTTTTCTCTTCCAGAGTTATTCTTTCTGGCAATTTCCCTCATTAACACATGTACAGAAACACTGTTTTCATACTGTTTGATTTTACCTTTGGTGATACAAATTTCCTGGCATTGACGTATCTGGTAATAAAATTGTGTTTATGATTACTGAACAACACACAGCATCTGTTGCTTGCAGGACGCATTCTAAGATGTCGTTCCAAAATGTTAAATAGAATGTCCCGAAACCTGCGTTAAATGAGCTGCTCTGCACTATAATGATGTATAAGCTTTAATAACAGCATAAATACAACAGATTTACTGAATTCAATATTTACATAGTAGTTTTCCTCCATTTCCTGGTCTGTGCTACATCCCGCCCTAGTAATATCTGTCCAATGGGAGCAACAATCATCACACGCTTTGTTTACAAATTATAGTTCACTTGCAAAAAGTACAATATGAAATCCTACTGCACCAAACAAAAAAAAAAGTCTGCTTGTGGTCCTAATCAAACAAGTGGACAAAAGGACTATCCTGGTGTGAATACACCCTAAATGTGGCAAAATTTGGCTAATTTCCTGTAAGGTTTTTACAGATTTTTTACAGTGATCCAAGTAAGTGTGGACACTGACAAGCACCCCCTCGTGACCCCAACAGGGATGGAAAATAGGTGGATGGATGGCCTTCATACCTTCTCTCTCTCCCAATATTCATACAGTATTTGCATTGCTGATTCCTCCGGTTTGTTTGTGCTCCAGATTGTTTCCCTGCCTGTGATCCATGTTGGCAGTTTAGTTTTCTTCCTTTAAATATCAATCTTACCTTAAAAGGGACAATGTGTAACTAATTTAGCTTTTATAACTTCTTATTAGTTGTTTATAAATAAACGGGACGGTGCTCCCCATGGGAGACATCATGTTTTTTTTTTATTTCAGAAGCCGAAAGGAGACAAACTTGTCAGCCATACCCGTTTTCCCTTTCTGTCTTCTATATAAAGATGTGCTGTCAGTGGAGGAGTAGAAAACAAGACAACCATAGATAATTTTCTGTAGAAATGGAGGACCATCCATACTCTTTGCCCAGCGAGAGTGAAGTGAAAGTAAACAAGAAAAACAAAGAAGAAGTAATAACCGGGAGAAAACCAGAGGCTATATCAGCATAGCTATTATTACCAGGTGGAGAAAATTCATGAGGGAGTGGGGCTTCAAAACAGGTCCAGTGGTTGAAGGCTTTCTGTTGGACAGGTAAGTTAATTCAATATAAAAATAGCTTTCTGCTAGAAACAGGGTGGTGTGGTCCAGCAGCTACTCTGACACCCGGTTAATGGTGTCTGTAGCACAGCAGCGCGAGCGGATCTCTTTATAACTTGTGTTTATCGTCGCTTATTTTAGACCTCAAATAAGCGACTGCACGTTCAGAAATGAGCCCAAAAAATGCAACCTGCTACTCACAGAATTTACAAGTGACTTTAGTTAAAAACAAACCCAAAGTCGCTTATACTAAGTGGACTTGGCAGTAGTGCCAAAAACCATTTCACATGATGACCATAGCTATTAGCTAATAGCAGTAGCTAATACATGAAGGACATATTTACATTGTCACATTTATGACACACCACGGGTTCTGTAGTAGTTATTACACGCTTAACGGCGAGGTCGTTTGTAATTCATTTAGCACAAGTAGATGGTGCACCATTGTGTAAATCAGCGGTTCCCAAACTTGTTTAGCCGCGCACCCACTTCTGTATCCCAACCGGGTTGATGCACCCTCAATCCCCTACATCTTAAAAAAAAATGCAACAATATTTTTTATATATATAATTCTCAAATGACCAGAACACACATAATTAAAAGAAATGATAATAAAAATACGCAACCATCATAACAAAGGTTATGGAAATAACATTAGAACATCCATCCATCCATTTTCTGACCCGCTTATTCCCTCATGGGGTCGCGGGGACATTAGAACATAATTTGAATTAAATTGTAATAAAGTTACACACAACAGGATCCTGAGGATTTTCAGGTGCATCGGTAGCTCAGCCTGGAGCCAGAGAAAAACAGAGACACTCAGATCGGTCAAACCTCCACAGACAACCTGAAACGTCTTCTGAAGCAGAGACCATCCAGGTGGATTCACAGACAAAACTCTGATAATCTACCTGTGTGTGTTCTCAGTTTATTTATTTCATGTAGCAGCTTCCAAATCTGAGTCTGACTCACAATTTACAGCGCCAAATATAAACACGAAGAAGTTTAATTGGATTTGTGTCAAATGACGAGAGAGTGAGAGAGAGAGAGAGAGAGACAGAGACAGAGACAGAGAGAGAGAGACTTTGGTAGAGTGGCATAGAGTAGCAAATGCACGCTAAAACCGCATCCTTAAAATCAACTGCATCTGTCTAAATCACAATGAAAATTATTACAGCTAAGTCAAGAAATTGAGTCAACCACCAATTTTCCCAGCAGCGGCAGCGGTGTGGCCATGACATGCACATCAGCGCTTGCTGCCGGTTCAGAGTCACAGCACCATGGACAGCGCCGTGTGTGTGTGCTACGCGATCAATACAGAGACTGTGTCATTCAGTTTAAACTTGTAAATAAAACTTTCAGCCCAAATTAAATTTTGCCTCTACTGAAGTAAATGATGTGCAGAAGAGGAAAGAGATGGAGACATTTTCTGATTCCCTCTCCTTTTCTTTTCCTGGATCGGTTGCAATTGTCTCGTCTGTTGCCTCCGATTCCTCTCTCTGTCTTGGCGCCTCTTCTCCATCACTAACTTTGACCTTAGATGTCTCACCTGCATGACAGTTTCCCTGGTTTTAGCCAGTTGAGCATATTTGCAAGAAAGGGCTAGGTGCTGTATATGTGCACCTAGCCCAAGCTAGGTGCACATATACAGCACAATGCGCAGAAGAAGATAACTTCTTCTATATTTCATCTTAAAATTAAGCAAACAAATAAATACATTTTCGTGTGAATACATTTTTTATTTATTAAATTTACAGTTTTTGATTTTAATCTTTACAAAGGCAATGTTTATTTACACGTCTTTATGGTGTGGGGAAAAACACTGTCAGACCGCCATTACGTTTTTCATTTTGCAGACCCCTTAGCGCCTCCACACTTTGGGAATCCCTGGTGTGAATCATACACACTGGGGCTTTAACTAGTCTGCATTTTGAGTCCTCATTGTATAAAACATGCCGGAAGGGCAAATGGGTATTAACACATTCCATTCACAGAAATGGATTGTGAAGATCTTTTGTCACCTAACAATGGTTTTGATTTTCTTTGGGAAATTCTACATGTCGTCAGAATTGGCCTCTTACTGTGATTTTGTGCCAGTTGGTTGTTGAACAGAGCTTTTAAAACTGTCCCACCTGTTCATGCATACAGCTGATTTAGTGAAGAAGCTCATCAAGATTTTATACTTGTTTGTAAAGGTTATTTACATTATTCAAACATTTCAATAGGTTAATATATTTCTTTATTTTTCCACTATTGTCCAAGAAAGGTAAATAAATTCACTATTTTTTAGTTGCAATGTAGCAAGCTCTTTTGCTTTGAATTTGTTTTCAACACATTTGACTTTTTCACTGTAACAGAAACTGGAACGGCACTGACTAAAACAACACATACTCTTTAAGTATACAGACTTATAAGCTTAACCGCATGATTCCTTAGAAGTTCCCAGCAAATGCTGTGAAAAATGTAAACTGTCCACCTCCACCGACATCTTTAATCCCTTCTCCCATGACCTGTTGTCCAAAGTGCTTCAAAACTGCTGTTTAATGTTGCTACTGTCATAAAAAGCAAGATAAAATACCACTTTTGGACTGACAAGGAGCCACACAGTGGAGTTTTACAGCACGACTTGTGTTAAACTGTAAACTTTTTTGAAACCTACACTCAAAACAAAGCCCACTGTTTAGATTTCAGGGGATATACTCACTGATGTCTGCTTTGTCTCTGGTAGTTCTTCTACAAGGACCCCTCCTGCGTACTTCTGAGAACCAGCCTACATCATGAGGACTTCACTTTCACACATTGCTTTGAGACGATACACAACTGATCATTACCTGCCGTATAATTTACAGTGCAGATATTTCCTGAAAAAAAAACAACAACCCTGGATGTAACCTGATATGTTAATTTTTAAATATGTTCTCACTATTTCGACCTGCTCATCAAGGGTATAAATCACACTTCCAATTGAACATAGTGAAGGTCAATTAGAGTTAAGTAGTAATGAAGACAGGAAGCTGCAAGAATACTTGCCAGGAGGATTTTATATAAGGAGGAGAGTGAAAATCAAGAGTGAGGACAGTGTGGATGCAGGTACAGAACTATGCATCACCAGTACAGTCGAGGATAAACAGGCTATGTGATTTCTGCCAATTCCTCATTAAATAGTTAGAGGATGAGACTTAATTCATTCAGTAACTAGAGGGAAATGTGGACAAATCATAAGAAAATAACGCAGAGAAATTTTACTGTCGTAAAGGGGAAACAAGCACTTTGAAATCTTGCTGATTTCCCAAGTTTGCTCATTTACAAACAACCACACAATTTTATTACACACAGACATAATAGTGTCGCTAATAAGATCATGTTTATATGTCCAATAAAAAAATAACATAAAAGGTCAAATGCGATTTGCATAGTATTAGCAGTACTGAATTAAAGATGTCTTAAAACATGCATGATGGAGAAACCTCTAAAGGAAAGCACAGCACTGAGACATTTTCTGCAGTTGGCCATCAGGCTCTCAGCTTCTCAGGGGGGGATTTTGATCCCCACCTCTTTACAGAAACTGACTACATTTTTAGAGTTTCCAGTGAAGCATGGTGAATATTTAGTAGTGATGATGACAACATGCAGGAAAACTTGCCAGGAGAAAGTGAGTCTGACATGGATGAGAGTGACATTCAGGTAAGAATAGGGCAGTGAGGGTGAAACTACTTATCCACTAAACCTCCCTAAATCCTTTTTGCTAATTGGTAACTTAAAGCTTCAGTTCCTAACAGATGTTTAGTTGTGTTGAGACTGACAGTGACACTCCATGACCTTAATATGCTTTTTTGGCCACTGTTATTTTTAACAGTGTCTTCTAAATTGTTGATATCCACAAATACTCATCAACGACCTAATCTACAGTGTTCTGATCACATATTTCATACTAAATCAAGCTGTTTATTGGACCCTTAATACAAGGAGGTCATACTGTACACCTAGCAGAAAAACAGCTCATAAGCATAATTTTTCCATATTTGTGCTTAACAGAGGAGATGCTGTTCTTCAGGTCATACTCAAATTTTCTTTTCCGACAAATGCAAAAAGAACTTAGTTGTGGTGTCATCTGAAGACAGCCTTCTCTGAATCATTTAGATCAGGGCCGAGGCTGTCCAGCATCAGAAATAAAAATCCCATCAGATGAAGGGGATACAGTCCTCTTGATATACACCCATGGTGGGGAGCCAGAAATGAACAGAGAATTGTGAATGTCTCAGACTGCAAGAATTGATCCGACTTATTTGGCATGAAAATTGAGGAAACGGAAACATGAGTTACACCCCCACTTTTAATAATGAGGAAGCAGCTGCTACATTTGCTCCATTATACAGGCATCCCATTGTTGTCAGGGCTATCTCTAAGCTATGCAATGATTTGTGTGCAACATGGCCACATAACTAGAATTTTTATTGATTTTCCTCCATAAAATGTCAATACTTTGATTTTGTTTTTCAGTCAGGAAACAGCAGGTGGTTAAATATTTATTCACCCCACAGTAGTCATAGCTTGAACTTTACCTCACTGAAACCAACATGGCAATAGTCTTGAACATTAAGATTAAAATACCGTGATTAATGACTCTCTATGTGATATACACCAGTTACAACATGCGTTCTTCAGAGGTTAATTTCTCAGATTAAAAGTACATTTACAAAATAATTACCTTTAAGCGGCACCTTTAAACATACTTTTCATTAAGCCCACATTTTTGTAATGAAAGTGTTTTAGTATTGGTGTGACGTAATATTCTCATCTTAAATGTCGGGTTTTCATCAGGTTTAAGCATCGAATCATCATTCTCATCAGAAACAAAGGCTTGTAAACATTACTCTGTGTGTAATGAATCTATATAATGTGTTTCACTTAGTGTTATGAGGTTTTGAACAAAATGAACTTTTCAATAATGTTCTAATTTATTGAATGTTACTATAAACTTTAGAGGAGATAAAGAGGTTAAAATGTTTACAGTTTTGTATGTAATTTTATATATATATATATATATATATATATATATGCATGTTGTTGTTTTTTTTACCCAAGAATACACCTTAGAATTGAGCAAATATGCATATTATTGTTTCAGAATAGGTGAATACGATAAAAAAAAGTATGCATTGTGTCTCAGTGGCCACATGTGATGCCTCTGCTTGTCCCCTTTTAAGCTGGTAGCTTTGTAGCTGAATTGACTCCACAGAAGCGCAAAGCAGATTTTTCTTAGCTGTGATGTGTGAGTAATATAGTTCAACTGAGTGAATATTTCTGTAATGTTCCAGAAACAGCAGAGTTGTTGATATTCTGTTCATTCCTCAGATGACAGGTCACTTACTGATGCTAATATGTCTTTGTTTGCATAGAAAGAGGGAGATCTGATCATTCAGGGCAGATTCTATTGCCAGGAGGCGAATTGTGCTCCGCAAGGTCTGCTTTTATTTGAATCAGCAGCCAGCACAGACGTTAGCTAATCCAAGGTCTATTTGGGCCCCTGATACTGTCATGTAAACACGCAAGCAGCACTGTGTGGGTCTGTTTTGCATCTGATCAGCTGTATGGAAGAATCTGGCATGTTGTGTTCCTAAATAAATAATTAACGGCACTGTCCAAACATTTTCTGCGCTATTTTTCACTGCAGTATACAAACTGATTCTAACAGCTGCGGTAAACGAGAAGGAAAAGCTCAAAAGCTGGGTTTAGAGGTTTTCTTTCATTTTTGTGCTGACAACAACATTTTTGTGTTGTCATTTTTGTGCTGACAACACATCCAACTGGATGTTGGTACAGGGTTGTTTTAATTAGAAATCCAACTCTAGCAAGAGTTTTGTGTTGTGTGGTTTCTCATCAGACAGACACCAATGAGGTTCCAGATATTCACAGCCTGAGGACAACTGCCCTGTTATGGCAGGACAAATAAATCAAACAAAGATTAAATAAACCCAGTTAAACAAACATAATGATTTGCAAAAGTGATTTTTGGGTTACCACTGGTTTGTGTCAAACATCAAAGGGTGTTACAAAATGGTAAACTTATAGCCACATTAAAGGGAAACCATGAAAAATCAACTTCTTTTAGCTCTTTAGCTGGTAAACAAGGTCATGAACATCCGGTTTGCCAATTTCGTGAATCTGCCATTTATATTTCTCACCGCGATTCTGTTGTCGAAGCTACAAGTGGATAAGTGAAAATGTTTGCTTGTTGGGTGTATTGACCCAAACAATTCATTACACTGTCTCTCAGCATACTACGAAAATGGCCAAATAGGGTGCAGTGGAGCGTTCTGCAAATTGGAGGGGGGGTGAAGTACCTCGCTTGCATTTTAAGAGACAGCGTCAACACAAGTTACTCTCAGATGCACCTGCCGAGCTAAATTAGTGAGTTCAGACCAAAGCATTGCAGTTCAACTTTATGTAGACTACAACTGAACGGTCTGTGAGAAGGAGCAACTTAAAAGCTTGATATGTCCCCTAACACCCTTGTAAAGTCTGTATTTTCCTCATCATGGCCCTCTGTCTCTGTTACAGGTGGTGAAGATGATGATCATCGTGGTGGTGACTTTTGCCCTCTGCTGGTTGCCGTATCACGTCTACTTCATAGCAACTGGTCTGAATAAGCGTCTGAAGAAGTGGAAGTACATCCAGCAGGTTTACCTGACCGTGCTGTGGCTGGCCATGAGCTCCACCATGTACAACCCCATCATCTACTGCTGCCTCAACAGCAGGTGGGTCCCCATGAGGTCTATAAATGTTTACAACTTAAGCTTAAACTCAGCTTTAACTTTCAATCCTTTGTTTTTCAAGGGTATTTACACTTAACTAAAGTAACACTTGGAAAACTTGCTTCATAAACTACAGTGCCTTGTAAAATGAATATTTTTTTTTTAGTCAAATGTCCCTTTCTTAACCGTAAAAGTATTTTGTAGAGATTTTATTGGAAAGACAAAGTTTAAAGTAATGCACAATTGGCATGAGGAAGACATTTTTTTAAATTGTATGATAAACATTTGTGTTGTTTCACAGTCAATACATTCTTAAACTACATTTCAAACTTTCATTTGAACTAGAGGCTGAGATTTTTTACCAATTTCTCTTTTCTAAAATAGATTACAGCTGTATGGAGAGAATTTGTGAACAACAAATTTTAAGTCTTGCCAAGATTATAAATTGAATGTAGGTCTGAAATATGACTATTTTGGGGTTTTTCCATGCTAGAAGGTGATTCTCCATCCCAAATCCTTTACAGCCTCAAACGGTTTTAATTTAAGATTGCCCTCTCTTTAGTTGCACCCAATCTTCTATTCAATTTTGATTAGTTTCCCTCTTCCTGCTGTAGAAAACCATCTTCACAGCATGATGTTGCCACCCCCATAGGGACCATGTGTTAGGGGGGTTCGTTCGCCACCAAATATGAGATCTGTATGTAGCTAAAAAGTTGGATTTTGGTTTTTGACCAGGGCTCCCTCTTCTACGTGATGTATAACAATCTTTAGACAGTACTGTTTCTTTCAACAGTCTCTTTCTTTTTGTGCTCTTCAATAAATGTCAATTCAAAAGTTCAATTCAAAAGTTTATTTCAAACCTGCACACATTTTACAATACATATACTGATAAACAATACATATGCATGGCTTGAAAGGGGAATGGAAGAAGCAAAAGCTTATACATGTCCAATCCCCTCCCGCTCATCCCAGGGACACTCCCAAGACCTGCAAACGACAAGACAAAGACAAGACAAACGACACATCCACACTCATGCACACAAGACAACACACTGGCCCAACTATCTCCTTCCCTACACCACACCACCCTCATAGAACATCACTCACTCTCTTCCAGGTATTTTCTCAGGACATCCCGCTTAAATATTTTTTTTTTAAAGATTTATGTTTTCACAACACTTTTGTTCCTCCGCTAAACTATTCCAGAGGGTGACACCACGACTTGAGATGCACATTGATTTCAATGTAGTTCTTACTTTTGGTTCGTATAATTGATTATAATGTCTCTTTCATAAATGCCAGACTCTTTCCTTTTTAGGATTAACAACTGAACAGTACTCTGTGAGGTATTATAAGCTTGTAATACTGTTTTTAGTCTCAACCTGGCATTAAATGTCTCCTCAACTGTATCCCTGATCTGTCTGCTGTGTCCCTTGGTCTTGCTGATGCTATATATGTACTGAGACTAATAGGGCAGTTTCTTCCATTAGACTGGATTTATTAATTCATTTGGGGGTTATCACAGTAAAGACTGCAGGACAGAATTGGACTGTACACTTTTCAGATTCTGAAGTTGTAAACAGTCTTAAAAACTATGTATAGCTTTCTTCCTACATTATAATTATGTGGCTGTATTGTGACAAAATGTGAAAAGTTAAAGAAGTGTAACTGCTCTTACAGGGCACTTTCAAATGTTTCTTCCCAAAAGATTTAACTGCATACGGTACCAGTAAATTAGCTGCTTTACACTTCAGTATACGAAAAGTAATGCCTCAAAGAAACACAGCAAACAGATTTTGTTATATTTGTCTCACTTGTGCACCTCTCTCAGTATTTCCAACAGCTACTCTTTCCTATACAGTCAACCATTGTTCCCTTGTTCTGATCTGGCCCCAGGTTTCGAGCTGGCTTCAAGAGGGTATTTCGCTGGTGCCCATTCATCAAGGTATCCAGCTATGACGAGCTTGAATTGCGCTCAATACGACTGCAGCAAACACGGCAGAGCAGCATGTACACGCTGACACGGATGGACACGACGATGGTGGTGGTTTATGACCCTGCCGAGGGCAACGGCGGTGCAGGAGGAAGAAAGCACTCCCTGTCTGCCAGGAAGAGAAGCTATGTCACCTCACGGCAGCCGGAGATCTCTGCTTCAAATGACACCAGTGCAAGAACACAAAATGGGGTTGCACCGAAAGCTGAAATTGAGGAATTTTCATAAAAAGCACATTTGCTGAGATCCACGTACAAACCTAAATAACAATGATTATATATATATATATATATATATATATATATATATATATATATATATATATATATATATATATATATATATATATATATATATATATATTATAATCTGCATAAACATAAAGAACCTGCTGTAGCTGCTTGGCTGAACAATAATATTCACTTGCCTACTTTCTCAGTCTAATATACAGTTCTTATTAAGCGCTGTGTACGTCAGCACTCTTGTTCAAATGTTAATTTAAAAGAGTTGCAGCTCATATAAATGATCCTCAATTAAAACTTCTTTAAACATCATCAGATTCTTAAAAAAAACCTTAATCTGAAAGCACAAAAATGTCATTATATGCGGATGAAAGATTTTACACATACATAAACCTGTGAGGTGATGCGATTCTCCATCTATCAGCCCCATGGCCATGGACAAGGCTCTGCAGAGTTATCAGTGGAGAGGCAGCTGACTGAACTCTGCTTAACTCCATATCTGGCTTTCAGTTATATAACAATTGAACGGGATGTGCCCCACTAACTGGCCATAAGCCAGACGTGAAATCTAGTATTTATTTGCTGCATGTCAATACACAGGCTGATGGATAATCTCACTGAGGGAAACCTAACAAACCAGATTGGTAACAAGTTTTCCAATGAAGTGAAGTGCAGCCAGTTTCTTTCAATGCCCTTTTATAGTGAATAGTCAGAAAGCCTAATGGTTTTGGCTTGTTGTTGCAAATGCAGTATTACTAGAACGTGTCATACTGGATGTTGAATAGTTGGAACTTATAATGAATCCTGTTAAAAGTGAGAAAACATGAACCATCTTTTTGGATAATTATTGTGTAGGTTTAGCTTTTCTATCATTTTTGTACTAAGTACAAAAAAGTAATATAGGCGGTTTTAATATTTTGTTATTCTTCTTTGTACCCAGTAAAACATGTGGGCCTTAAAAACTTAATTATGGATAGTCCTTTCAGTCTCTCAGCAAGTAATATACCAACATTTACCACTTTATTTTTTGTAAAGATCTCTATACATGTTCACAGTTGATGGTCACAGGCCAAGCTTTACAGTACCTTTAATTCTTTATTTTTAATCACTATATTTTATAATTATTACCAATTAGAATCAAAGGAAAAACACCAAAGAAAAATTTTAGGTCCCATAGCATGTATCCAAAGTTGATTAGTTAAGCTTAAACACCACTGCGGTAGTTTACCTCTATGGCGTGGTGCTTAAAAAAATCAAAATCAGTACCTCTAATATTTGAAAATTGAAAGAAAAAAAGTTTACATATGGTTTTAAAGTTTTGGTTCATGAGGCTCAACTAATGTGACCGTTAAAGGAGATTTATTTCTAAGTTTATTTTTTTCACATAACATAAGATTTCCCATGTTCAAAAAACGCCAAAACTGACAAACTGGAGCATGGAAAGACAAGTATTGACTAGTTTAGGCTGACGTTTAATTACAATCTCCTCCAATCAAAGCAATGTATAACCAAAACCTTTATTGTATTATTTTCTAACTCAATATCTGCCACTAAGCAGCTGTCTCAGCAACACCAATAAATCACATTAAAATAAATCACAGTTTACAGTCAAAATCAATAACCTTTACTGTCATTATGTGTTACCATAATTAAATTTTGGTGAGACACGGGCTCAAAATGCCCATAGACACAACATATAACACACACAGACATGTCTTCACATTATTTACATTTTTTGCTGATTGCGGCAACACTTCCTGAAAGCTTAACATGTGCAAATAGCATTCAATAAGATTCATGTTCGAGTCAAAAAGACAGATAGTGGTCCCTTTACAGACTGTGCATATGCATTATTATATCAGAAGAACAATCCCTGAGAAACTATGATATATTAAAGAAACCAGTCAAAATCCTGAGGGCATCTGAAGCAAAGTGCTACTTTTCTACCTTCCAGTAAGAACTAGCTGTGCTCCAGTGTCAAAGCTTGCTTGCATAATATGGTATTATCTTTTTATTGTACTACTTTGCAACAATACTTTAACCAACAGCAATTTCAGTTAACATGCTGTCTTGTAAAAAAAATGCAATATAATTCATAATGTTACAGTGCTTTGTCAAATAGGACAAAATATTCCATAATAGCTCAATTAATTATGTTTTTATGCCATGCAGGAGGAAGAAAGCACTCCCTGTCTGCCAGGAAGAGAAGCTATGTCACCTCACGGCAGTCCAATAGCATAAATTAAGGCCTCATCTTAGGACTGTCTACTTAAAAACTAAGGTTTTACTTTCCTACATTTCATTCAACCTTCAACCACCAAATACAGACACATATAAACCCACCTTACCTTTGCTACTACTTTGGATGGCATCACAAAAAAAGAAAAAAAGAAAAAATAACTAACTCAAAGTATTTTGTCTTAAGGCAAGCCGACAGTGTTACTTAACACACTAGTTTAATCTCTTAAGTGCAACTCCTAACTAATCCTCTGATAAGGGACTAAGTTGTTTATTTTATGTCGTATATTATATAAATAATACGTATTATTATTATTTTGCAGTTACTTTGCAAGTAGAGCATTATGGGGAGTGAATGTTTATTTTTGCTAGAAATGTTAAAAGGCACACACACACACACACGCACCCACACACAGTTTAGAGTATGAAACATAAAAGAACCCAAATAAAGTTTTGTGTTTAACGATATTAAACTATTTAACTAAAGCTTAAGGTTTTTTAGGTGATTTTATTGCTGTCAGAGTTCTACTTTTGTACATTATGGTCATGATAAGAAATCAAAGTGAATGTTTGACTTCATGAAAGTATTACCGTAAGAATGTGAAGAAATACGCTCGGTGCATTTTGGTGTTATGCATTTCAAAGCTGTTGTCTGAGCAGGTTTATGGAAGGTGTTCAACATTTTGTTAGTGGTTATTTAAAGGGCATATACCATCATTTTTTCAAATTGTTTTTTTTTTATTATTTGGAAATGTGTTAAGACTTATAGCTCACAATATTTATATCCATTTACATAAACAAAATTGAAAATGGAAAAATGGCAGCAAAGAAACAAAGTGAGCACAAGGCACCCAAGAACACAGCCAAACGTTAAAGTTGACAAATCAGCAGTTGACCGAGGGATCTGACAGCACCCTGTGGCTAGCCCAGCCGGGCTGTAATTCACCACAGTGGGGAATAGCCTACTGAGGCAATACACTGTTATTCAAATCACTGAAACTCTGGCAGCATCCACATAAATATAGTTTTTGCTCCACTTCTGATCAGCATTTTCACTCTAGTGCCCATTAACATCAGCCCTCTCATTTTGTATTCCTTTTAAAAAGTTTGACTTCATCTACATGCAGCTTTTCCCCCTCCAACAACATGTGGTCAGGTCCAAAAAAGGCACTTCAAGCTTGTGTTTGGGAGGGACGTTAAAAGACAAAGAAACATTCTCTCCCTCATTTCACTCAGACATGGAGAAGAAAAAAAATTTAGTGCAATATTATTGATTTTAT
The DNA here is from genome assembly GCF_011125445.2 of Fundulus heteroclitus. NCBI lineage: Eukaryota > Metazoa > Chordata > Actinopteri > Cyprinodontiformes > Fundulidae > Fundulus > Fundulus heteroclitus. Next base: position 16,856,469 of record NC_046365.1, read on the forward strand.
TTTATTAAAAAAGCCTTTTCTTTGTGCTCAAAAACTATGACTCTGATCTTTTTGTTTACAGCCAGTTTGAGCTGTCTATGGTGTGTCCTCTTATCTCAGCTCCCCTTTTATTGCTTCAGTTACAACAACAAAAAGTATTTCCAATGGAGAGGCTGTTTTTGTGGAGAGAAATCTCTCCTCCTTATCTGTGTGTAGCTCCACAAAGCTCTACAATGTTTCATGCACATTTTAGCCATTTTAGCAAAAGGGCTCATTCCATCCTCTTTGTTCTGTCACCAACAAGTGTTCACACAGCTTTTTGGCAAAGTCCTCATTGATTTTTTTGTTACTAAGAATAAAATCCATTATTTGGCCACAGCCTTAGACTTGCAGGCTGGGTCTGGGGTGGGTCTGGGGCTCTGGGGCTCTGGGTTCCTGGGGTGTGACACCCTTAGGTAGATATCCTGGTGGGGCTTCGGCGGCTTGGGTTCTGTGGAGTATGTCGCTGGGGGTTTGGGCTGGTGTATGCCCGGATGTCTGGCCCTACCCGGGTCCTCTGGTCCACTGGCAGGCCTTGGAGAATGTCGAGCTGGGGGGTGGGTGGGTGATTATGGAGATTAACATCTCATGGCAGATGCTCTTGGGTGATTTCTGCTGGTGGGGGGATGGGAGGGGGAGTGGGAGTGGGATGAACCCAGCCTGAGTGTCTATCGTCGTATGTGATATGGGAGTTATTTGAATGTTAGTGTAGGAGTGAATTTAATTTCATTTTTATTTCCATGGTGGGGGGTGGGGGTTTGGGCGTGGGAGTGCGATGCTTGGATAGCTCTGTGTATGGCTACTTGTCTCAAACCTGGTTCATGATGGCTCTCAGTGCTGGTTCTCTCCGGGGAACAGGGGTTTGCATGGGGGTGGGGGGGTAGGTTGGGGGGTGGTGGCTGTGTTGGTCTCAGTTTCTGTTGGCTCTTGGACCCTGCCACCTATATCTGGCCCAACTATGGTGGTGCGGCTAATGGAGCCTCCCACTCCGGGAGGGTTTTTGGAGAGCGGGGTGCGTATTGAACCTCCCTCTGCTTGCTCCATCATGCTGCCACACATGTAGAACCTTGGGTGGTGGGGGTGTCACTGGAGAGTGGGGATGATTTCCCAGCCCCACTGTTTGGTGACGTCCTTGACCCCAATTTTATTATACTTCTTAGACCCTTTCATTTATGACATTCTTACAACACACATATATGTAGGGCATTAAAGGGGGGAGGGTAAGGAACCTGGGGAGGGGGGGGGGGCAGATTATGTAGGCCTCACCTCTGGTGGCTTCCTCTGCCCCCATTCGCATTTAGACATTGAGGGTTCTGGGTAGAGGAAGCACTGTCACCTGCTGGGGTGGTCTATGCCAGGCACCCCCCTTTTTGGCCCTCTCAGTTATAAACGCATTTGAGAACATCATGTGACAACACGACAAGAACACATGGCAGGGAGATGCTCGGGGTCTTTCTCGCACCCCTGTTCTCCAGTTGCCATCCAGAGTCCTGGGCCTGGAGGAGGAGTGGGGCACCTTGGTGGGGCCTTGGTTGGTGATGGGTGTTGGTTCCCGGTGGTCGGCTGGGGCTGGCACATTTGCTCTCCCCTGGGATATGGGGGGGAGGCAGGGTATGGAGAGCCCTGGGGTTATAGGATATGTGTGGTGAGTGTGTTTACTGTGTCCCCATTTTTTATAGGAATATTTCATGTGGGGGCACTAGGGTGGGAACCTGTGAATGTAACTTTGTATGTGGTTTTCTGTTTGTCTTTTTGTCAGGTTGGGTTCGAACTGAGCCCTCTCCTGGGACATTGCAGGTCTCCACTAAGTGTGGAGCCCATCCCCATCATCCCACCTGTCCTGTTCTCCTCCGTTGGCCCACTGGTGCGTTGATGGTCCTCGTGTCCGGGGCTGGGAGCTCGGGCAGGTGCTGGCCCGCTCCTGGTGGCTGCTTCACGGGTCCTGGGACATGTCAGGGAGTCCCACCAAGGAGCAGGGTGCCCCTGGTCCCTGGGCCCAGCATAGCTGGCTGCTGGCGGAGCCCATGGGCTCGCCCCCTTGGCTCCCGGGGGCTTCACCATTGTGGCTGTTGGGGGGTTCCCTTGGGTTTATTTCTGCTCTTCCCTGGAATGGGGGAGGCAGCTTTCACTGTGTTGGCCCCTCTTGAGCACCTTTGCTCATCTGGGGGCTTTTGGGGCAATGGTTCTCGTGCCGTCTGCCTCAGTGCTCTGTGGGGCAGACTCCTCACAACCACTATTGGGCATTTTCTTATGGAATAACCTTACGTACACAAGCGCACTCTTGAAGTCAGGTGCTTACAGATTCACTTCTATACAAAAAAAAAAAAACATTGTTATCTTCACCTGTCACTTTATACATTTTGCATTAAACAAATACTGTATATTCTTCAGTAATGGTATCAAGGTGTTGGTTATTGGTACTTTATCGGTTGGTTTTGCTGTTCTCTTTATATCTCTCATTGCAGGTGTAAAAGCAGACTCAGGATGTTCTATTGCTCTCTCCCTTTCATCTCCTCTTCTTCACCTTTTCTCCCTTTTAGCATTTTGTCTCACCTGTTTTTCTTCTTTTTTCCCCCCTCTTTTACCTTCCAATTTCTGTGTCCATAGAACATGAAATAGTCCCAGCATAAAATCTAATAAAGCTTCTTGTATACATAAATAAAGCAGAGCATTATGGCGAAAGCAGTAAAGCTCCACTTGTTAAAGTAAAATCTGTTGGGCTCTTTTTGGCATTAAGACAACAATTCCACTTTGCCAGACAGGACACAAAAAAAACTGTTGCAGGCTCCAAGATGGTGCCATTACAGATGCAACACCATCATCTGTATATGAAAGGGCTTTTCTGTTTTGGTTGATTCAAAAGGCTCGATTTATTCAGAGAAAACCTATTTCAAGATTTAAAAAAATAAATAAATAATCTGTGAAAAGTTTGTGGAGATTTATTCATGTTTTACACCTTAAAGACTTTTAGGTTACCTGGCTCTAAAATATGATGATAAATGCCCTTTAAGTCATTTTTAAGTCCCTCTGTTTAAATGTGTTTGAATGTACAGTACAATTTGTGCCTCTATCTGTCGAATGGTGGCTATAATATGTGTTGTGGTTTTAAAAGACAGCCGTTGAGTCTCATTTGGTTGCCATTTGTTGCAATAAATCCTGTGGTACGCAGCTGAATTACATTTGTGTTGCTTTTACAAAATAGTTTTAAAAAAGATGCTCAAGTTGAAAGTAACTGTATTATACTTTAAACAAATGCTTATAAATCAAAAAAAAAAATATTAATGTAAAGTGAAGTCTTACATTAGAATAGTATTAGTATTATGATCAAGGGTAATGGTAAACTCATGATACTACATAATTTCACCATTCTATATCATACTACTTTTACTAAGACTGAAATGTTTTGTATTGCTTTGCATCAGTTAGTATAACTCTTATCTGCTTTATGTAGGTTTATTGCAATATGGTCTTCTGCATAGTGTCATGTTTACATGTGTCTGGACATGTGTATGATACAACATAGCTGTGACTTGTTGCAGTAGCAGTCAAACTAAAAAAAAAGGAAAGTATTTTCTGTTGGTGTTGCTTGTCAAAAACAATGGGAGTTATTGTAATAATTCACAACATTTCTATATCTCAGCTTACCAAATTCAGACTAGCAATGTAGAATTTACGAAAACTAATTTGCGATTTGTAGTCTGCCAATTAGAACCTTCACATTTTAATTCTTACTTGTTGAAATTTTAAGAACCTGCCCCTAATAAAGGAGCATCTTAATCTTATTGTGTAACATACTTCCAGCCTCTGCTGCCTTTCTGGAAAAAAACTAAATCAACAGAAATGATACAACATCAAAGGGTCTCGTCATGCATTACTTTACACCTCTATTCTCTTCTATCAGTGGACGGCTGTAATATCACTGTTTTTGTAATAATGGTTGGATAATGAATTTTGTCAACACAAATGCATGTCTTTGATTCTTTCTGTCCAATGAAGTACTCATAATTGAGATAATTCAAATGTTGTGTATTATCCCATTAATTTGACCTCGTATAAAGTGCCAATAATTCTTGTTTTCTCTGTATTGATGTACAGGATTACCTAATAAATTCAAACTTTACTTGTGTCTGCTTGAAAACTAAAGATTGTACCATGTCCTGGGAAAAGCATCTGATTTGGCTGTGCAGGACGCTCAGTGCAGTCAGCAATGTGACCCAATTGAAGAAAGTAACACCAGCTAACAATGTTTAAGGGCATATGCCAACAGCTGTATAGCGTTTCCTTTTCAACTGTGTTAGCAAGTTAGAAGCTTGGAATGTTTATGCTAACTCCTATATATGAACAAAATCAAGAAATATTGTTAAAAAGAATGAAAGAAAGAACAAAACGGAGCACAAGGCAGCAGAGAAACCATCTCAAAGCTGTTGCCGAGTGATAAAATTATGTATACATCAATCCATAACACAATAACCACCCATAAAAAAAGGGTTGAAGAAAAGTTTCTGGCTAGAATTTGAGTTTAGAAGGTGAAGATATAAACACCAATTTGTCCATTGAGGAGGAGGAATTCAGGAGCTGTAGGAGACTTAACAAATTAGTTATCACTTATGCATTTAGAAGTGCTATATTGTTTTCTATTTTGCGCAAGAGGAAGAGAAGACTTGTGACAAAAACTGGAATTATTAGAACCGAATTCCAGACACATTGTTATAAACCTACCTCTGTCCTGCTTGTGGCGAGCCACGTACACTGTGAGAAACATGGGCATGAGTAAGCATTCTCTATTTTCTGGGCGTCTATTCCACCAGAACCTTTTATTAGTTACCCGTAAAGCAATTATGCAAAACACAGCAGTAAAGAGAATCAGCTAAAAGTCTCCTTTTTTTGCAGATAATTAGACTGAGGATCTGACTCCAGTTGCATTATCAAAAAAAAAAAAAAAAAAAAAGATACAAATTTTTGTTTGCAACAACTGCAGTTTATTTATGCTTCACACTTAAAAGATTTTTAGGTTTTCTGGTTTTAAAATTAGATTCAACAAGAGAAAATTAGATGATAAGTCGTCCAGACAGGTAAGAATAATAAAAGCTCCATTTGAGAATTGTTTCAGCCTGCTTGAACCTGTCTAAATGAAATAATGACTTTACAGAGCTAAAACTGCAGCTGTTTTAATGACCTATGTTTAAAACTAGCAACCTTCACTGCTTAATGTAACATCAATGCATTCAGTCTTCAGCTATCTCTGAACACTCGCTCTACTTTTCAGACAGAGATTCAAGCCTTTAGTTGTGTGATAATAATCACCTATTGAGAGTTGTTTTTAGACTCAGATTATTCAGTTGGCAGTTAAAACATGCTTTGACAACGTTTCATGCTCTCCAAAATCAAACCCTTTTGTCTTACTCGGACAACATTTCTTATTTCTTACTTGCAACCATTATTAATTGTTTTTCTAAATCCTTTCTGAACCACATATCTCACTTAAAGATCATTGTTCCCCATACGTGACATGGATGTATTTTTTTATGAAGAGTTTTTTTTTTTTTTTTTTTTTTTGCACAATGATCGGGCACGGATCTGCACTACTAAATAAGGACATTGTTACACTGTAATCAGCATCTGCTGCGTGCATTTTAGGAGCGCTGGTCTGCGTCAGTCATTTTAAGAACAGCCTCTTACCCACCACAGTGACAAGAACTCGGAGCACACAGCTGTCAATTTCCCTGAGCGCTGCTGCTGGGGGAAAATAAACACTTTATCTGCGGTACTTTAAATTGTTTGCTTCTTCCTTTTTTTGCATGAACGGTGGAAGTGGTTTCTTTTCGAAGATACCACTTCCACTGTTCATGCGCGTTGGCTTTTATGTTACTGAAACACTGAAAGGAATTGTTGCTATTGCTGTCAGTGATTCCTGGAAAAGTCTCTCATGGCAGAAGTTGAGCTTGGTACTCCACGTTTCCTGCAGAAAACAACAAAACCTTAGGCGTGGAATTGCAGTCCTTGTTCTACTCACTGCAATTTCTATCCATCTACAAGGATTTTCTCTAAAAATCGATTGATTACGAGGTGAAAGAACAGCATTTTTTTTCTGTTGCGACCAATTGCAAATCGATCTGGCAAATTTAAACATTCTCCTGAAGCTGGCAGTATCAAATTGAATTTAGGTGTCCAGGAGGACAAAATGCATGAGTGCAACTCTTTCATCAATAAATCTGAATTCTCTGGATGGAATTTCTCCCAGAATCAAATAAATTTGCAGGGTCTGCAGCTAATAATGTGCATATGTTGAATACATTGTAAATACACTGTTGAAACCATATTTTATATTGTATGAAAACAAAAACACATAGACGTGTTTTCTACTACCCTCATTATTTCTAATTGAACAATGCCAGAATAATAAGAAAAAATCATTGTGTAATCCTTTCTTCAGACGTTTACATATCCTAGGGTCACTATTCCTTTAAACAGTTTGGAAATGCCCAGCTTATGACGTTTTTGCTGGGTAAATATCTAATCAATTATGTGGCTTTTGGTTTATTCACAACATTACTTCCTTTTGAGGTTTTGAAAATCATTAAAACAAATCAGTAAAGACATCAAGAATATAAATTCGGACCAGTGTGATTTATCATTGGGTCCAATTTCCAAAAGTCTGAAGGGGCCACATTTATCTGTACATAAGTATGGATATCATGGAAATGTCCAGCCATCATTCTATTCTGGGATGAGATTGGTTTATTGTCCCTGAGATCAATGTATTTTGGTGCATAATGTGTTAAATATTAACCTCAGAACAAATGCAAATGACCTTGTGACAATGCCTGCTAAAGCTGTTAAGAGAATAGCACCATCCACAGAGAAACGACAGGGACTGAAGTGCCACTCAGCATCAAAGAAGTCATTACTCCAAAGGCAACGTAAAAGGCCAGATTGCAGTATGGATATGCATCCAAAGACAAAGATCTTCATTTTTGAGACATGTTCTGTTTAAACTAACACTGAAGTGGCTAGTCATAAGAGCCATTGTTATTTTTTTTTTTTAAAAAGGGGACGCTTACAAAACTAGGAACAAAATCCAAACTGTTAAATACGGGGTTGCCAGCATTATGTTGTGTGAGTATTTTGCTGAGGGGGGTGGACAGATATACTGCAAACCTAACTCTCCTACACCAGGTCTGTTGATTTTTTTTCACACTATCCCCCTGAAGAGCAGTAGAGCAAGGTAAGACGGTCTTGTTCATGCGCATTTATTCAAAAAGGGACTTGGAGAAACTTCTGGCATAATCGGCAACCCTAGCTTTAAAAGGAATAAACCACACAGAGAAGTTCTAAAAATCCTGAACGTATGAAACAACAAATCACAGGCCTTCAACTGGTTTTCAGGGAAGGAAAAGTTGTATTTAAAAGTACATTCCTACAACAAAAAGTGCAAATTGAGTCATGTTTTCAGAACAGAGTACTGTTTTGTATGCTGACTTAGCATAATATGACTGTCCCTTCTAGAAATCTCTCAGAGATCAATCAGAGATTGGATTTATATCTTGACTAAACAACCTTTTTGACAGGAAAATGTCAAACAGATTTTTGGCCTTTTATACCACCGCTGGTAACCAATTTGGCCCCACAGGTATAAAGTAAGTGCACAACATAAGGAAAAGAACAACCAAAATCAAAGGGAGGTAGACACAAAACAATTCAATCCACAGATACTATAGAGAGCTAGCGAGAACGAGCAGCCACAGATGTTGTTTGTGAGAACAGAGCTTGTCAGGTAAAAAAAATAAAATAATGTTTTTGTTGTTCTGCGTTTTTTATTTAATATGCGCCCTCTGTCAGTACAAAAATGTCTGGTGTTGGCTGATTATGTCATTAAAATGAAATTAATAACAACGGTCTCTCAAAACATTACCCCTGCGTGTTTACCCATAATTAACTCCAGCTATGATTTCTTTTCTTTCTTTGTCTGAACCAAATGAGCCAACCAAGGAGTAAGTGTTTGACTGTCTCTGTAGCAGAGCTTTTTAACTTGCCGTCTACCCACCACATGTGTAACATATGTATAGTGTTAGAGTGGTATGGCAGACTACAACCATCAGAATAATTTTTTCACCGTGGTATTAATCTGTGGCGCAGTTTTACCCTAAAAAGTAAAAGAGACTAATTATAAAGTAAGACTTACACAATAACTGTACAGCAAGTATAAAGTGTTCTGGCAACTCAGTCCGTTGGAGGAATAAGAGGTTCTGGCTGAGATGTGCAGCCAGAACATCTGAGTAAAAGTGCTGGTCACAACCAGAGGGGGGAAAAAATACAGGTTTTGTCTGAAAGCAGCCAGAATTTTAGTGTTTCAGATTACAGTTTGTGTCACAAGCGTTTGTTCTCCACTTATGTTGAAATAAGCAGCCACTGAGCTTGCAAGAGAGCATTTTTAAAACCTTGTGTAGGGTGCCACTTTATTAGGCGTCTGTCTGTTAGAAATATTTTCTCCTGACTTGCTCTTCCACACTGGATAAATCCCCACATAAAATTTCACTCAATCAATCTGTAAACAAGCTGGAGACTTTTCTTAGTACCGCGTTTGTCTTCTGTGGACATTTGTTATGAGTGGATTTGTGAGTACAGAGTCCAAGACAAAATCTCATCAGTCTTCTGCAACTTTTATCAGCTTTCCCTGCTTCAACGTGTTTGCTTTTTTTCGTTTCATGTATTCTTTTTTTTAATTGTGAGTAACAAGCTTGAACCAAAATGAAAAGGGAAAAGTTGTAAACGTTAGTGCAAGAACATTAAAATAAACTATCGAACACTATACAGAAACAGAAAACATGCATGTAGCATCTGGCATATCAAAAAGCTTTATTTGAGCAATGCTAACCATGTCTCACAATGTGGTATGACTAAATCGTAGCAGAAAGGCATGAAAAGACCTATTTTACATATGTCAGGGCGGCTTATATTTTTTATTGTGTGATTTAAAGGGAGCAGGAAGAGGCAAACGTGTTTTTTTTCAATTATTTTAGGTTCAATATCAGAGAAGTACAAAAGAAACTGTCATGCATACAATTTCCTTAAAGTTCTTCAAGATCTCATGTCAACTTAGGGAAAGTTGAGGAGTGTATTCTATAATTATTGAGATGGAAAACAGCAGTGGCTCACGATCCATTAAGCAGTGTGAAAGTTTTCACTCAGGCTTTTTTTTTAACACTCCGATGCTTCTCTGTTGGATGAACTGCTGATATTTAAATACACCAGACATCCCCAATGTTCTCCTTTTGACTGTACGGTCACACTAAATTACATGTTTGTGCGTCTTTTTCAAAAACATTAAGTATCAGAACAACCAAGAAGAGAGCTCTGCCACATTAACGTCCCAGTGACACCAGGCTGGTTTGAGTGAAGCCTTCAAATCTGCATCTCGGCAACAGCAGAAAACATGGAGGAAAAAAAAGGGGGCTCATCAGTATGGTACACTGACCCAGTCTGAAATGATTAGTGTTTTGGTTCTGAGAATGTGGCGTCCAGAACTTCCTTAACATTGACAACTGGAAAGATTAACCAAATACATCTGCGTGTGTTCTCCAGTGTTCTTAGTTTCCAGTGTTCTTGTTTTCAGTTTACCATATAAAACAATCCTGTCAGGAAACATTGTGAGACATTCGGACTTGTCAAACACACGGGTAATTAATAAGATAAATAATGTCTCTTTCCATTGTGGTGTTCCAGTACCATCAACAAGGTGAATGTAGCTGAACTGTATGTGATGATTTCACACAGTTTTTCTTTAAACGGCAGTGGAAAATGTGAAATAGATGTAAAGCTGTGAGATAAATGTCATCATGAGTGGAGTATAATTAAAATAAAGTTATTTTCTAAGTTTGAAGCCAAATGCTAACTACTCAGGGTTAGAGTTGTCTCAACCTTCTCTTTAGCATGAGAGGAGGATTAAAAGGCACAGATTGCTATCAATAAAAAATGAAAAGATTTTAAAGTGAGGGATTTAGAAACAAAGCTGTGTAAGCTGCGCTTGCAAATACATATGTATGCTTGTAACTCCCTACTAATACGACAATGCAGCAAGCCAAAACTGGCATATTTGTAAAGTGCCATTCCAAAGCAGCAAAATTCAAAGTGCTAGAACACAAAGAAACAGAGATAAGACACCTTAATGAGACACATTAAAAAAAGAAATACACAAAATGCACTAATAAAACACAAAACATCACATAAAAAACTTTAGAATTAAAATAATAATAATAAAAAAGGCAAGACCTGATATAAACTGATCAAATAATATTTTACCTTTATGGGAAATCTACATTAAACAGCAATGTTTTCAGTCCTAATTAAAAGGAGCCAAAAGCTTCTGCACAACTCTGGTCACAAATGTTCACATAACTGGAAATGGTTGATAGATCAAGATATTGATCCATCATCCCTGGTGGACCCACTTCCAGAAGGAGGTGCCAAAAGATATGAACCACTTTTTCCCACAACTGATGATCTTTGCCAAGTAGAGAAGGGTTTTAAAATTGACCAGGACAATTTTATATCCTTTCTGTGAAGTGACTTTTTGTACATTAATATTCTAGGGCTACTGTGGATTCTCGGCTCCTCTGGGGTGTTTCCATCTGACACTGAGAGCTCTAACATTTGCCAGTATTTGACCAAATTAATTTATCGGTAGTTCAGTTTGCCACTGGCTGCAACACCAGCCAACCAGATGATTAACTATTAAATTTTCATACAGTATGTTTGGAAGTTGGAGATAGGTTATCTCCCAAATAAAGGCAAGGGACACAACTTCAGGCTGTGAAATTCGCTCTCTAGAATTTAAAAGTGAACAGAATTTGCAAAGCACACTCAAATGGGATCTGTTTGGATTATACCTAAGGCTATCAGGGAAGAGGGTGTAAAAACAAATGCATGAGACACTTCTGATTTTAACTTGTAGGAAATATTGGAAACCATCTCTCCCTCTTCCTAAGCAGTCATTTACTACTTTGTGTTACTTTGTCACATAAAATCATACTAAATTATACTGTACTGCCAAGTGTAGTATTTGCTCATCCATCCAAATTAAGGTTTTCCAATCACTTCAACATCCACATCTGCATAAAATCCCACATCCCACTATGCATGCAGACTGCGTCTACAGACACTCTGAGGAACTCAGTTGAATTCCAGCGTTGTACAATGATTTGATGCAACTTGTCCAACAAGTTCAATTGTGAAATTCCCTTGCCACTAAATAGTCCACGGTGAAATGTCAGTATATATTTAAGTAGAAGTGACTGGGAATGACAGCAACTCGGTTATGGGACCTAGGCAGGCAGAGAATGTGAAATTCTAGCCAGACACGTCGTTGCGCTTTAAAAAGGTTTATTTACAAATATAAAACAGAAACCTGGTGCAGACAGGAAACCTCTGCAGGAGCAAGCTGGAAACCTTGGCAGTACAGACCACCAGGTCACGGTCAAGAAAACAGAAAGCAGCGTAGATGTTTGACAAGAGTGCATGAGGCTTAAATGAGAAATCAATAACAAATCTGCTGCAAAATTAGCAAAATCATTCTCCTGTTTTGTGTGTTATTTCGATTTGAAACACTAGGTGTCATTATTACTTATTGCTCCTTTAATTGCCACCGGAGGAGTGGCAGGATGAAGACAACAGAGAGGCCAGATCATGACAAACTTGGCTGCAAAGTGGTAAGCCAAGTAAAATCATTGCAGATGCTGAGGTTCATGGTGTGTTAAAGGTCTCCCATTTTTTGCAGATTCAATAACTACAGACCTTCAAATTTCATGTGGCCTTCAGATTTGCTAAAAGGCATTTCATAGAAAGCTTAAAGGAATGGGTTTCCATGGCTGAGTAGCTGCATCAAAGCCTTGCATCACTGAGATTTGGATGCAGTGATATCTGGGATCACTTAGTGCAGAATAAGCTGATAAGGCTGCAGAGTCCTGATCTCAACCTAAAAGAGGCTGGAGTAGTGATTTGCCAATATGTGAAAAAGTGGGAATTAGCGAAAGAAACTGTATATGTTTGTTCACACCCTAGTCAACAGGAAAAATACTGATTTCATTAGAAATCACTATGATTACGGCGAAGTGATAAATCTAATAAGTGGACAAGAATTGGACTATCAATTTGCAAATGCTCCTGATAGTGAGAACTTTAATTTTTGTAGTCTTTACAGATTAAAAATGTGTGTGAGTTTTGATGTTTTGTTATTTACTTTAATAGACCTGGAAAATGTGATATCAGATGAAAATATTTTCTAGTCACAAAGAGCAAACAAGTTTGCCCATTTGAGTAACAGTCATACCTCTGCTATGTTTTTACGTTAATGTTCAGCAGCAGCTGTATGGAAGCTTGGCTAAACTAGTACTAAATATGTTGTACCATCTAGAGAGAAAACATCCCCCCACCCAAAAAAAACCCCAAAAAAAACACAAAGGAGAACCTGGTTGAACCTTGCTGCACTCTGTAATGGAAGATGCCCTCGAACAGAGAAAGGGCGAGCAATTCCAACTGTCAAAACACCATTAAATAAAAGAACTTGAGGGTAAGCTCATGACAGGTGCTTAACTCACGCATGGTTTTCTTAAGGAGCAGCATGACCATTTGATTTGAGAGGAGGAATGTAAGATAAAAGACTTGCTGGAAGTTAAGTTCTGTTGGGCAAAACATGCACATCAACTGAGACGAATCCTGAGCTAAGATATGAAAGGTGAGCTGATACAATTTCACAAGGACGAAACAGATTTAAGGGTAAGTCTGCACAGCTGTTGCTGCCCAGTCTAGCCTCAGCAAACAAGAGGATGCAGTCTACCCATATTATATCCATCAGTGTGTTTAGTAAATTATGTCATGTGCATCTTTTTTAGTAAGATAAACAATGTCTGAAAGTGCGTTCTAAAAGACTTACAAGTGGATTCATGTCTGTTTCTAATCATATAATTTTCATTTGTTTTTCAATTCAGTTATCAACAACAGATATATTGTATATATACGTGTGTGAATTCCAGCCTCTAATCTTATCTTTGGCTTACTCTATGGAGGACCAATATGGAGGACCAAGTCTTCCATATCTAAAAATAAATACAGAAATAAATAAATGCTCAATAAATAAATAAGCATACAATTAATTGCCACCAAATTAATAAATGTAGGTAGAAATTAAATTATACAGTGAGACATAAATGTATATATCTCTTTTAATTAGCTTATTCTTTTATTCGCCTTTGTAATAATTACCTTATTTATTTATTGTGCGTTATAATCTTCAACTTTATTTATTAATTACTTATTTTTTTAAGTATTTATTTTTGTGCATGTTATAATATTTTTGTCTGTTTTATTCTTCCTTTGTATTTTTTTACCCTATATATTTCTGTGATGCTATTTATTTCTGCCTGTCGTTTTTACATTTCTGCCTGTCCTTTTTACATTTCTGTATGCATTTCTGCCTCATTATGCAAATGAGGAGGGGCTGTGTCTTAAGGGCTCAACTTCTTCCCATTGGTTGGTTAGCATTTTACTGCATCGGTCAAATCTACATGGCTTTTCCCCGCACTAAAGCTTAAGTAATGTCAAACTCAGCAGGCAGACGTTCAGTGTCCAACCTCTTAAGGAAAGCTGCTAATAGACTGGAAGAATTAGAACGCTGTACATTTGGGATTTGAATGTTTTTTCTGTGGTTTCAGATTCGGCTTTTCCAGATCAGTAACTCATCGGCGGATGGTTTATTCTACAAAACAGACACCTCTCTGCAACCACAGCAAGGCAGACACTGAGCTACAACCATAGTTTCCTCAAAACGAGTCTCCCATCGCGCTGGGTGAATTACATTGGACCCTATGCAGAGCTCGCTTGATAAGAAAATACTGTAGTTGATTATAAAAGTCCCGTTGACTCCACGGAGTCAACAGGATCTAGCTCATGGTTGATCCGGTTGAGGGGCTCCGATTTCGGCCAGCGTCTCGCAGCTGCTCCCTCCTCCCACACGCGGTGGTGCATTTAGGGACCGTCAAAAAACGTTTGAATCAAGCACTCTTGAGAAACAAAAATCAATAAATTCCGTATTTTGTGACCACCTATGACAAAACTAATATAAAATCATGCCACTAAATAACATCTGTAAGGCACCCTTGTTTTTATTCCATTTTAAGCTATTTTCAATTTTTAAGATTTATTCAAAGACAATAGTTGGCTGCAGTAGTAGAACAATTTCACAAAGAATTTGAGTGAGTGGGTCACATGACCTGGAAGCTATTGAAGAAAAGTCCAAATTTTTGTCTTGAAATTTGAAAATAGCTTAAAAATTAATAAAAACAAGTGTGCCTTACAGATTTTTATCTATTGGCATCAATTTATATTAGTTTATCTTAGCTGGTCACAAGATAATACATTTATTGATTTTTATTTCTCAAGAGAGCTTGGTTCAAAAGTTTTTTGACGGTCTCTAACTGCACCACCGCGTGTGGGAGGTGGGAGCAGCTGAGAGACGCTGGCCGAAATCGGAGTCCCTCAATCGGATTAACCATGAGCTAGATCCCGTTGACTCCGTGGAGCTGTAATGTCCAATATCCAAATTCAAACCAACTTCACTGCGGTGCTGGATCATGCCTAAAGACGCAGCATGAACCCCAAGTGTTGCAGCTGAGGGGGAAATGTTGGATCGGCTTGATGAAACTCCGCCTCCTTCACAAATTAGACCAACATGGATAGAATAATGATAATATGTAGTGCTTTTTATTGCCTGGATGTGAATCTGATAATTCATATTGTGCCTTTTATAATCAACTACAGTATTTTCTTATCAAGCGAGCTCTGCATATGGTCCAATGTAATTCTCCCAGCGCGATGGGAGACTCGTTTTGAGGAAACTATGGTTGTAGCTCACTGTCTCCCTTGCTGTGGTTGCAGAGAGGTGTCTGTTTTGTAGAAGAAATCATCCGCCGATGAGTTATTGATCTGGAAAAACCGAATCTGAAACCACAGAAAAACATTCAAATCCCAAATGTACAGCGTTCTAATTCTTCCAATCTATTAGCAGCTTCCCGTAAGAGGTCGGACACTGAACGTCTGCCTGCTGAGTTTGACATTACTTAAGCTTTAGTGCGGGGAAAAGCCATGTAGATTTGACCGATGCAGTAAAATGCTAACCAACCAATGGGAAGAAGTTGAGCCCTTAAGACACAGCCCCTCCTCATTTGCATAATGAGGCAGAAATGCATACAGAAATGTAAAAAGGACATGCAGAAATGTAAAAGCGACAGGCAGAAATAAATAACATCACAAAAATATATAGGGTAAAAAAATACAAAGGAAGAATAAAACAGACAAAAATATTATAACATGCACAAAAATAAATACTTAAAAAAAATAAGTAATTAATAAATAAAGTTGAAGATTATAACGCACAATAAATAAATAAGGTAATTATTACAAAGGCGAATAAAAGAATAAGCTAATTAAAAGAGATATATACATTTATGTCTCACTGTATAATTTAATTTCTACCTACATTTATTAATTTGGTGGCAATTAATTGTATGCTTATTTATTTATTGAGCATTTATTTATTTCTGTATTTATTTTTAGATATGGAAGACTTGGTCCTCCATATTACTCTGGTGTATGTTTAAACAAGGTCAGACACAGTCATTTAAAAAAGTTTTTGTTTTAAATGAATCAGTGATAAGATAAATTCTCTACACAAATATAATATATCATGACTAAACACTGCAATTACAACCCTGCAATTACTCCAACGTAATTGGTATTAAGCAAGCACAGTTGATCATTTCCTCTGGTTTAGTATCAAGTCATTGCTTGGTAGCAGCCCACAAAGGTATGATGTAATAAATAAATATTTCCCATTATGGTCCTACATGGAGGCAATTTGTTTAAAGGGATTTGTTTAACCCATCCCTTAGGGAGCAGTGATCTGCCAACACTGAGTGTCACACGGGGAAAAATCTGTGGTCAAGGGTCTTGCTCAGGGACACAGAGTTTTGAACCACCGGCCTTTGGGGCCTCTCCAAAACACAAATGCCTAGTTCCCTAACAACTAGGCCACCACTCCCAACATAATGCATGTAACATTTATCATCTTTATAACAGTATGTCTAACACTGAACTGTGTATTAATGCTAAAGTTTGCTGAAGTGGATAACTCCAATTTAGGTAAGTGGTATGTGTGATAACCTGGAGGAAAACATCATCATCGGTTTAACGGTAGTGAAGCTAATATTTTTGTTTGCAGAACATGAGTCTGTGAAGCTAACTTTTTGATTAGCTGTACCCACCACTGAAAACCACCACAGTATCATGGAATCCACACAAAAATTGAAAAGAAATGTTGTAAAATTATGTAATCACAGAAAGCATCCAATATACTGCTGCAAAAATACTCTCACAAATCTGTTATGACAGTTTTATAAATACTAGCTAATACCTAACACTTATTTGTCATGTTTTTTTTATTCAATGCTTAGATTTAAGCATAAATTGAGAATGCATTTCAACAATTTTTACTTGACGTTGCAGTAGTTCAATTGCCTAATATGCAAGCCAACGGACCTTTTTGCCAAATAACACCAGGAGTCTAGCAGATATTTGATTATTTGGTCCAGCCTGCAGTGGCACTCATAGCTTTCCTTTCACATATTACTGTCCAAATTTTTTTTTTCTTTTCCATTTCAGAAAATATTTCTAATATCCATAATGGTTTGCCTGTCTCGTAAGGAAAATAGTAGTTGCCTTTTGCCTTTTATAACCAGCTGACCAACAGTATACAGCAGCAGGTAGGAAAGGGATGCCGCTTATTGCTCTATCTTCCATAACACTGCATGAAAAGTGAGATTTTCGTCCCCGTAAACTACCGCAGATCTCCCTGATTTTCGGCAGTTAACGACAATTTGCAACCCGCGCTTGTTGCCGTTTTCAGTGCCACAAATTGTCGGAACCGGACTCTGACGTATGTGGAGAGCGATCAGCTGTACTAATGGCCCTAATTAGCGTATGAATGCAGCGAACCCGCGCGGCTGGCCAGGTCTGGCTTGAATAACCTACTCAGTATTGGCTGAAACCACTTTTTTTAAATAAGTAAAATCGCTCCTGATTGGCAGCAAAACCACACGTGGCCAGGCCAGGCTTGAACGTTCTTACTGAGTATTGGATGGAACCACTTCTTTCAAACAAGTAAAATCACTCCTGATTGGTTGGCAGATCCCCAATAATTTATTTACATATATATATTTATTTATTATATATATATTTATTTATTTATTCATTCATATTATGCTGTATATTCATGTTATCCTATGTAGGCTACTACACTATTATTAGGCTACCATCAAGGACATGAATGAATTTATACAGGAAATGAACATTTGCCAGGAAGATGTTTATGCAAAGAAAGAGCTTTATTAAAACAAACAACTATATACAACGCGAGGATCCAAAAATTACAACCCCGTGAACTGTCCGTTTGCCTCCTCGGGGTTGTAGGTAACTGCTGGCGGCGTTCTTTCTGAGGCAGGTCCGATGTGCAGACGCCTCCTGTGCGTGGCTCTGTACTTCGGCGTCGCCTCTAACCGGGACTGCAGCTTCACACAGAGTTCAGAGAGATCCGGTGTTGTGCGCAATTCTGTTCCCCCGTGAAAATCTGTTTCCCCTGTGTCGGGAATGCGCCTTGCAGCCGTTTTCCCGGCGCTTCTAATTGATTTCTCGGTAAAACAACTCATATAATCATGTCATGGTTGTAACAGTCAGTTTAATCGGCAGTTGTTCACAAAATTGTAGAATAAAAATAAATAAACTAGGTCTTCTTACGCTGTATTGTGTTATTATAAATGGCAAGATAAACGGTCTTTTTCCAACTTTTGTCACTTTAACCTGACAAATAAAAGTAAGCCATAAAACACTATTCCAGCACCTATTGTGTATTTATGATTTTACATTGCTGAAAGAGGAGGATGGGATGGCTGATAGCAGGACACAAACATTATGGCTGTTTCTCAATTCACGAGAATGCGAGCGCGTTCTCGTGAATTGAGAAACAGCCTAAGACTTCCTGAAAACACAAGAGTGTAGACTTCCCAGTACATCCCTTTGTAATATAAAATATGACAGTTTACTGGATTAAGGAAATTTCTAGTATACTACATGCTATCACACATAATTTTTGAGAATTTAGAAACATTTGCTCTTTATTTCCCAAAGTTTTCGGGAGATGTCTGAAAGACCGTTTATTTATTTTTATTTTACAATTTTGTAAACATCTGCCGATTAAACTGAATGTTACAACCTAGACATGATTATAGGATTTGTTTTTACCGAGAAATCAACTAGAAGCGCCGGGAAAACGGCTGCAAAGTGCGCTCCCGACACGGGGGAAACAGACCGGCCTACGAAATGGCGGCGGCCGTCCAATCCATCCAGAGACCACGCCAACAACGCCATCTTCTTCGCCAGGCTGGAAAATAATTAAATGAGAGTGGTATGAATAAAAATCAAACGCAAGTCACAATAACATTAAACAAGGAAGGAGAAGCAGTAAAAACAAGTCACTTACAGATAATGTCGTCTTTATCAACATCGTGTAAATCTGGAATCGCAGACATGGCTCCGAGCAAATAGGAGGTCACCGCCTCGCTCCGGTTCATAGCGCCTGCAATTTGTCTCCGAGTTGTGAAGACGGCATACTGCTTCCTGTAAATGAAAATACACTTTAATAAAGCTTGTTCTTTTGCAAGGCTACTAGGATAATCTTAGATTTGGTTGTAGGCTAGGCTACTTTAGCTTAGCTAGCAGTCACCGAACATATTCTTACCTAAGCTTGGGATTCTGCACCCGTCTTCTCTTCTTGGAGTTAGTCTCTCCCGCAGTTGTTCGACTGCAGAGCCGCCAACTTGTTCTCTATGGACAGCAACCTGGAGTTTACCGAATTCTGCAGTTAAGTGAACCGCTAATAGGGTGTTTTCAGCTGACGTCACGCTCAGGTGACTACTCAGCGCTTCCGCCATATTGGGTGGCAGTCGTTTTGCACCGTTGACCTGCATTGTATGACGCCTTAGGCAGTATTGGAAGCGAACAATGGGGAAAACGTGTTTAATGGTTGGTTGCACGGCCCGTGGAGGTGGAGATCAACGCTCTTTCTATCGCCTACCAGCCGTAATAGTTAATCAGTGTGAAAAAAAAAACAGCTGTCTGAACAACGCCGTCACCTATGGCTGACACGGATATCCAGGTCCGATTTGGATGGTTTTAAGCTGGAATACGCCAGAGTCTGCGGTGCTCACTTTGTCACAGGTAATTAACTGTTAAGTATTTAAAACATATAAGAAGAATATATTAATAATAGGGCTTGGGCGTTATGACTTATTACTTTCCACGGCTGTCGTGTTGACTGCCTCCGCCGCCTCTACTGCCTATTACTACCGCATACTGTACTCCCTCTCTCAGCCGTGTTTTAATTTGATTAATTTCACCTTAACTTGATTTCAACCATGGTAAACCGTTGCTGTATTGTGGGCTGTAACAGCGCAACACATGATCGCCATGGGAAAAACATAGAAACAGATTAATTTTCCACCGCTTTCCTGCCTGGAGGCGCAACCACGGAGAACAACTGTTAACAAAGAGTCGTCGGCTCGCTTGGATCGCGGCTGTAAGTCGACCGAACATAACTTTCCACAGTATCCCGATGTCAATGAGAGTGTGTTCTAAACGTTTGAAACACATAGCAGCAAGTTAAAAGTACATTACATGCGCGAGTGGTTGTTAGCGCTAACGGTTAGCATGAGCCAGAGCCCGGCTGAGCGCAGCTTACCTTTGAACGAGTTACAGAGATAAAGAGATCGTCGGCTCGCTTGGATCGCGGCTGTAAGACCGAACATAACTTTCCACAGTATCCCGATGTCAATGAGAGTGTGTTCTAAACGTTTGAAACACATAGCAGCAAGTTAAAAGTACATTACATGCGCGAGTGGTTGTTAGCGCTAACGGTTAGCATGAGCCAGAGCCCGGCTCAGCGCAGCTTACCTTTGAACGAGTTACAGAGATAAAGAGATCGTCGGCTCGCTTGGATCGCGGCTGTAAGACCGAACATAACTTTCCACAGTATCCCGATGTCAATGAGAGTGTGTTCTAAACGTTTGAAACACATAGCAGCAAGTTAAAAGTGCATTACATGCGCGAGTGGTTGTTAGCGCTAACGGTTAGCATGTGCTAACCCATCTGTACGCAGCTTACCTTTGAACGAGTTGCTGTGTTCCCACTGTTTGCTGGCTTTATGATCTGCAGCTCCTACCGGCGCCAATACGGTAAATACAACTTAATTTTGCACTGGTCATTGTTCTGCTTAAATAATTAAAGCCGCGAGCGGCGTCGATCGGCCTTGCAGCCAAGCGCCTTAGCGCACCGCCCGCCGCAGGCGGGCGGTGCAACACATTTGCGTCGGATTGTTTACATTTTTACCATCTTATTAAAACTCACCCGTCCACGTATGATGGCGATTTCCTTGATGTACATAACCAGATGTGAACTGGTTGTGAGCCTCTAGATCCTTGTAAGCTCTCATTTCCTCAAGAGTGTGCAGAGGGTTTTCACCGAACACCAGGTAATGCACTATGTCGCCGTGCTCTACATTTGGCCAATCATCTGGATAAGTGCTAAACAAGGCACCGTGGAGGGCATACGGGTCCATATGGTCGATCACGGAACATTTCCTCAGATATACGTCCTTATCTGGTCGCTCTAGCGTGCTGGCGTACTTATCCATTCGCGATACGATAATACATGTAAGACAACTAGATATAAGGAAGTGTGCCACCCAATATGGCGGACCGGAAGTTGGCCAGTGACGTCAGTGAAAACACCCTATTCATATCGGCACTATTAGCGAGAAGGACCTCGCTGCAGCCTTGCGGAAAGGGGCGGGGACGGACCACTGTCAGTCCCATACCTTATATGGAAATGGGACTATTGCACTCCGGAAAGGAAGGGGGTGCTATTTTCATAATCACTAGTACCTTAAAGAAGCGGAGTTGAGAAGTCGATTGAAAGAAGTAGAGGTTCTTCCACTGATGTTCGGCACACGATCCATAATGCAAAACCTACGAAGTCAGCAAAAGGTATTTTTACCTTCTTAAAACTTGTTTTCACATAGTAAATCATTTTTTAGATTAGGTTGAAAATATAATTAACAGCTGTAGACAAGTGAAATTCGTAATTTATACAGGGAAGGCTAACATGTAGCATAGATAATTATTTTCCTGCAGGGCACCATTAGATGGAAATAGAAAAGTAGATAACATGTATATTTGAGAAATGTATTATATGTTCAAACTTTGTTATTTTAATCACACAGATCCACGCATCTATCTATTTGCAACATATTGATGTCCCCTTTGCTCATACAATGCCGATGAGTCGCACAAGGTACAGAACCATATAGCAAAAGCTGCTATGGCTCAACATAACGGTATGTAAAATAACACTTGAAAAATATAAAATATTTTTTTACATGCTTATCAGTTTTCAAGGGTTTTTCTTTTATTTTTAAATATGTTTTTGGAACACGAATGTTACATTTCTGGAAAGTCAAATATTTTTTATAAACTAACAACTGTCATCATATGTGGGTGTAGTACCCAGATGTGATGCTCTAATAACGAGTAGCACTGCTTCAATATATTTTTAATAAGTAACTGTGCAAAAAAACAACAAAAAAAAACACACAAGTAAGAGTAACAAAGTATTTTGTGAGATGGCTATTATTAAGTCCTGTTTTACTGATCATAATGTGCGATGTAATATTGCCCATTTATTTCAGCAG
Organism: Fundulus heteroclitus; assembly: GCF_011125445.2. NCBI lineage: Eukaryota > Metazoa > Chordata > Actinopteri > Cyprinodontiformes > Fundulidae > Fundulus > Fundulus heteroclitus. The sequence goes on from NC_046365.1 coordinate 16,878,334, forward strand.
ACATGCATAAAAATGAAGTTATGTACACTGTTCGGCATTTTCTAACAAAAAAAATGAAAAATATTATTACAAGAAAACAAATTAAGGTTAGAAGAAACCTAGCATGAACAACATTTATCTGTGTATCGTGTTTTATTTTTTTATAGGTTAAAATGTGTTCTTCATTCAGTTAAATTACACGCATTGGGTTGCGTATCAACAAATTTACTCAAGATTACAACATAAGGAAAAATAGTCCTAATTTTTTTATTTATTATTTCTTTGTCAAACGTTACAGAATAATTGAGTAAATCTAATTAGTTAATACCTGCCCTTGGCTGTTTGAGCAATATCACTTTTACAATTTCAATTAATTTTTTGCAGAATATATATCTGTTAACTGGAAGCCATTGTGACTTCTAAAATTAATTGTTAAATCCTACAAAACAGTAACAATAAAGTTAAAAAAATCTACAGTGATTAATTTCAAACATGCCTTTTTTATACCAATCATTTGTATATTTCCTGATGAGTACTAACCTTTTCCTTTTATGTCAGTAGCTATTACGATTTGTCCTTAAATTTACGTTAAAGTTAAATTTACAATGTGCAAATGACACTAAAACCCTAAATGATTTAAAACAAAAATTAAATTCATTATTTGGACAGCATTTTGTATACCATTAGAGATGGAAAGGATAAGATCTTGAGCGATATAAAGTATTAACTATCGTTTAATACTCTTCACCATGCAGGTGCAAAGGATATCGCCAATCTTACAGGTAAGATTCACTCATAATCACGTGTCATAGCAATTTATCTGGTATGACTGTCTTGCAATGCACCTGTTTTTTTATTTTTTTTATTTTCAGATGCCTTTGAATGGACTTGAAGCTGTTCTCCAGGAGGTGGTACTAGCACAGGGAGACACAGCTTACCTCACCCTGGCATGCCAAGACACACCTTGGCATCGACCTTCAAGTGCTTTGAAGCCATTGTGTCTGACCCAGTTTCCGGGAAGAAGATTCACTTTGCTTGGCTGGATGGTAAGGACCTTTGAATATTTTCACTTTAAACATGCGAAATTAGATTTGAACTACATGAAATATATTTTTTATTAACAGGTGAAATCCACTGGGGTAAATTTTAAGTCATTCAAAGCAGAAAATCGGATTCCTTTGGGGTCGAAGCGTGTTCTTCCTGCAAGCGGCTGTGTGGGCTTCACCAGAAATGGAAGACGAGGGGAGTACCCTCGTTACTACTGTGATGCCATACCCGGACGCTGCCCTGAATGTCAATAATGAATGCATCAGTTGTTTTCCAGTCTTTCACATATTTCTGTTGTCACACATTGTTCGTTTTTTGTTTTTTTTTGTGTGTGACATGCCATTTTAAAACATTTCTGATGAAGCACATTTGCCTTTTAACTTGTGCAGTCATTCGTTTTGAGTTATTTCAATATTATGTAAATTTTTGAACGTTCTTTTTGTTGTAGCTCATTCATTCATTTAGTTTTCATGGAAATATTGTCGGTTCCAGAAAAAGTTACATTGTGGCTGTAAGATGTTCAAAAGAGAGTAGAACCAATAAAGTTATTGTAACTATACTGTAACAGCATTGTTTAACATTTTGATAATCTTGTTTTAAAAATTTGACATACAATCAAAGTTAATAACTTGCAATATTTTATATGTTTAAATAAAATGTTTCCTAAAATCTTTGAAAAATGACTGGAATCAATAGAAATTTTCTTTACAAACCTGACATACAGCTAAGTTGTTTATGTTTTACCAGTCAGAATTAGATTTTTTTTTTTGTAATAAAGCAAGCACATAGAAAAACATATTGTTCTGTTACATAGTCATATTACAAACATATGATTAATGTATGCTGAACAAAGGTGGAGACCAGATGGAGGTGAGGAAAGCTCAGGTGAGGAGCAATTGCACACATCAAGCCGGACTTTATGAAGGGTGGAGGAGATGAGACCTTCCGCCGTTAGGCTGGGACAGAGGTGCATGATCAAGTGATTCGCTGAGCAGATAAGATGAAGATAGTTATAGTTAGAATTTACACATTGGTTTAACTTATGTATCCAGTGACTTTATTCAAAAAGGTTTACATATAGAAAAAAAACCCTCATCCACAGCGGATCATTCTCTCTGCCGGTTACCAGCACCATGTCTACTGACGGATTCCGAGCGCCAAAGATTATTTCTTGTCAAATTAACTTTCTAAAACCTATCTCTGTGTGAGTCTTTCCAGGTTGAAGCTACATTTAAAGTTTCAAATGAATCCCTTTTGGTTTTGCAAAAAGTGGATATTTAAGGTATTTGGAGCGCAGTTTATGAATCGATTGCAATTGGTAGAATTGATGTGGAAATTCTAAATGGAATAGTGGGACAACAATCAGTTTTCTGTAGAAAGGTTTCCAATGAGACATTATGGTAAACAATGATAATAGTTGAGCCAGGTCGCCTGCAAAGAAGTATATCTTAGTTTTCGGAATGCCACTTGTTAGAAGTTCAAAAGTCCTTTGGTTTGTTTGTAAATTGTATTCACAATGTGAATAATAAGAGAAATATTTGTCAAATAAACAGAACAAAAGTGCACTGTAAATGGACATACTAAGTTGGAAAAAATTGTTGTCTAAATGTCTTACCGACCAAACCTCTTTTCTATCTAGTCCTTATTAAATAAGGCAAAGGCTATTATATTTTAGATTTGAATTTATTCACAACATCAAAATCTGTTATTCGAACTTCAGCACCAGCAAGTATTTGGTTATATCTATTTTCTTAATCAACGCTGGAGATAGGCACCAACCACCCCCGCGACCCCATAAGGGATTAAGTGGGTCAGAAAATGGATGGATGGATGTTTTCTTAATCTGCGATGGACTGGGAATCTGTCCAGGATCCACCGCAGCAGCCCTAACGATCCCACTATAGGGATAGGCGTGGATGGATAAATGTGTTGTAAATGTAATGTACATTTGTCTCTAAAATATTAATTTGATTTATGGTTGGCAAACAAATGGCGTTATTAATATTATAATTATTATAACACGGCTGGTACAGGAAATAGTGTCACTAGCGCCCCCTTCATTTCCGGAGTGGAATGGTCCCATTTCCATATAAGGAATGAGACTGACAGTGGTCCGTCCCCGCCCCCTTTCCGCAGGCTGCAGCGAGGTGTACTTGCTATTAGCTGACGAGACGGTCCTCCTCCTCCTCTTCTTCTTCTTCTTCTTCTTCTTCTTCTATTGTTTTATGGCGGTTGGCAAACAACTTTTGGTGCATTACCGCCACCAACTGGACTGGAGTGTGGTACTGGAGTCTAACCTTCCCTAATAGGTTGCAAACAAATAAAACAAACACACAAACAAACATAACGAAACAAACCAATCAAAACAAAACAAACAAAAAGATCATACTAAATTATTTTAATTAGTCCTGTATTCCTCAGGAAGCCAATTACATAGTTTACACTCATTTCCCCTGTGTTTTTTTGCAGAATTTCTAGCCTCATCTGTTCTCCTTGTAATTGTAAGACTGGTCTTTGTCTTTCTTCCTGATATTTATTACAGTGTACAATAACATGCTCTATAGTCTCTGGACTACCACAGAATTCAGTTGCCATCAGCATGCTTCTTCATTATTAACAAAGTTTTATTTAGACGTGTGTGTCCATACCTCATTCTAGAAAATACATCCTCCTCCTCCTTGCTTCTGTTTGTATTTCTGCTCTTTCCCACTTTATTCTGAATGTTATAGAACTGTCTTCCAGTCTGCCCACCGTCCCATAATGTTTGCCATTTACCCTTAACTATGTTTTTGACCATACTTTTAATTTCTTCTTTGCTGTAGTGCACTTCAACATCTATATTAGAATGTCTAGCTGCTTGCTTAGCACTTTTATCTGCTAACTCGTTTCCTATTACTCCTATATGAGCTGGTACAATGCCAGAGTTATATTAATTCCTGACTTTATTAGATTATTTGCAGCTTGCAGTATATCATACACAATGTCTTGCCTTGATTTTGACTGAAATGTTTTAATACTGATTAAAGCTGAGCTGGAATCTGAAGCAATTACTGCCTTCCTTGGCCTATTGACCTCCACCCAAAGCAAAGCTAGCCACACAGCAATCAATTCCGCTGTGTAAACTGCTAAATCATCACTCATTCTTTTTCCAACTTTAATGTTTAATTTTGGAATGACATAAGCAACACCCATTCTTTTATCAGTTAGTTTAGATGCATCTGTATATATAGTTAAATCCTCACTATACCTCTCCATTAAAGTGGGACTTATTTTTAGTTCATTAAACCCCATTTCATTTGCTTTAACCTGAATGACCCAACCAAAACTTCTGACTTGAACATTTCCACGCTCTTGGCATTGCTTCAGTACCGACTCGACTGACTCATATGAGACAGTCCACTGATAGCAATCAGCAGTTTCTTCTCGTCAGTCTGCGGACTGGCTGAAAGTTGTAGATCGCGTCCAAGAGGAGTTGAAGGGGAGTTGAATGCAAGACATGGGTAAACTCCCCCTGCAACCCTGATTAGCATTTGTATAGCTCACAGCATTTTCATTTACATGTTAAAGCCTCTCCTAGAATTAGGAGGAGGGGGGGTCATGGGGGGACCACGCCAAGCAAGGCCCACGTCAATTTCTGACAATTCACGGCAGTTTTCGGTGTTGCCTGCAAATTACCGTGAACAGCCGTTAACCTGAACTTCCACGACAATCTACAGTGCCGCATAGTGACGAAAATCACACTTTTCATGCAGTGTAAAGCTTGAGAAGCCTCCTGTCACTGCTGCACTTCCTCCTGTACTACATAAAATGGGATTTTGATTGATGAATACTTAATTTCTAAAAAACCTGATTATACCAAAGCCATACCTAACACCTTTTTTAGGTCTCAGTTTTCAATAGCAGTCAAGTTTTCCAGAGTCCTGCTAATGACCTGATTATTTGACTGAGATGTGTTGAAGCAGAGACACATATAAAAGTTCCAGGACACCAGACCTCGAGGACTGGAATTGAAGATATCTGCACTAGATCATCTACATAGAAATAATGTTATCTCCACTTTGGTTGGGTGCAGATGTTTTTTTGCAGGACGTGTTTGGCAGTTAGAGATTTCCTCAGCTGCAGTTTATCACAGCTCAGCAGGATAAGAAGTTCAGCCGAACCAGAGGATGATCATCACATAGTTTCCACGTGTGGTGCAGGATTCAGGCTCACCTGCTCTTAGAGGTATTCTCAGGGTATGAGTTACTGTCAAGAGATCCTCATGATCACTCAGGCTTTCCTCATTCTCATCCTTTGACTCCCTGAGGGGCTTCACGATGAAAAACCTGTCTTCTCCTCACCAAAGCTCATTGGCATGCCTCCAACCGCGTTTCTGGATTCTGCTCACCTACCTGTCAGTCCCTGGAGAAAAGGATGAGAAAACACAAACCAAAAAAAAAAAACAAAAGGCACCACATACTGCTGGAAACACATAGTCTGCCAACCTTGAATGCAACATTCTTTGACACTCTAATAACTTTAATATTTTGTTTATATCCCACAACCTTTGTTTAAGCTTTGGTTAATCTTCTCTTTTCAGTTCCTCCCTGGTTACCTATAAAACAACACACTATTTTATTCTTGTTTTCCCAAAAACACTCTAAAACTGGTTGTCTCCACACTTATAAAAATGACACTCAAAGTGAAAATCAATTAATAAAAGTATTTTTCCTCCATTGTCACCAAGGCCTTGTTGAACACCATCTAAACAACATCATTGACGATTTTCAAGTAATTTTTACCGTTGAATCTTTTTTTTTTTCCAGTTACAAAATCTGACCAGATTTCTTATGTTGTAAATCTTCTCTCTGCTGCTGAGAAACCTTCCCCATACTGGGACAATAAAGGATCTTTCTATTTTTCCTATCCTATATAACTGATTTAATGTACAAGATCCACTTAAATGCACCATGCAGCTTTCACCCTGCTGCCATAAAACGTTGTATGGTAGTACAGTGGCCAAAAAGCTGGGCAGAACTGCTGGGTGAAAGATGTCTTTCATCCATCTGGTGAAAGACAGACAGTGACAGTCATGCTGTTTTACAGCTCACACATGAATAACATATAGAGGTTTGATTATATATTAAAACACATCAAACTCACCACTGCCGTCCCACTCCCAAAGAACTGTTGCAGCCAATCACCTTCAGAATTTTATGGAACAACGTTAACTTGAGACAACGTTTTAAAGGACGGAGATGTCTGAAAGAGTTCTCAGCGTGGAGAGTTGATGTGTTGTAGAAGAGCTTTATAAGATCGTTCACTTTCTGGAAACAGCCTGTATGGAGTCAGACTGGAAGGCTCCAATCACAGAATCCCTTACTGGAGGCAAAAATAAAAGTCTGAAAGGGTTAATGATTGTCCAGTTTGTTATTGTTGTTTTTCCACACAACATGCACAAAACTGGTCAGTCCAGGGCCCTGCCAGCCCTACCGGTCCCGCAGTCCTTGATAATCACAAACCATGAGATGGATTCAACATTTGGATCTGAAAAAAGAAAACATAGGCAGAAATGCAGGAAACAAAAATAAAACTACATTTGAAGTTGTGGGATTTATTACCTAGTTAAACACTTTCCTGACAAAATGTTTCCATCTAAATAACTTCTCAAAAGTTTCTTTAATACAATACACAACCATTAATTGTGTACTTTTCTGGACTTGTTTAAATTGAAATAAACATTAAGAAAGGATATTACAAGGTTTGGGTACCAGTGACTGGCCTCCAAAAACCAAACAAAACAAAAGAGTTTACAAAAATTAACAATTCTAAAAATGCTAAACTGGTGAATTATAAAAGTAGAGAACATGCCACTGAATGACTTTGCAATAAATCTATTATTTACAGTCAGTGATCCAAGAAAGAAGTGTCAGGCCTTTGCTCTGCAGCCATTTGTACATTCTGTTACAACATGGAGTGAAAAAAAGGCTTTTTTAAGAAGCAAAATCAGAAATTTATTCTTCATCATAATGATGAAAGAAAAAGAAGAAACAGTGGGCGGTAAATGCTGTTTTCCCCTGTATATGCCACACTAATGTCAAATCAGTCAACCTTTAAGTTGCAGCTTACTTGTTCATTAAGCAATCAATGTACCTGTTAAAGAAAATTACACAATTTCTGTTTCAGCGAACAGATTTGTGATAAACCACCACATTTGTTGCCTTCTGCATTTTGACAGCGTGTTGTGCAGGGCAAGTTGTGTGCCAGAAAGTATGAAGGGCACTTCTGAACATCAAGTCCTACAGATGACAGTGTAATGAGCTATGGCCGCCACAAACTAAATTCCAATTACTTTCAGCGTGCTGAAGAGGCATTGCAAAACAGAAACCCATATCTAACCGAGCAAAGTAAAAACAAAACAATTACTGTATGGCACCGCAACATTGTTTAGTGTTTCTCCAGCACATATCCCTTGTATTGATTTGGTATTAAAATGTGACTTTGAGATTACAAAATTCCTATTAAATTAGCTAGATTCTACAAACCAGTTCTTTTTTTCTTTTGGAAGATGATTTTTACCTATTACTTCTCTCCCCACAAGTCAACGTTATGGAACAATAGAATGATACCTGTTAATAAAAAATCAAGACTATTAAGCTAGATTTTATGTAATTTTCAAAGAAATATGATTTAGTTTGTAAGGCTATTCCAGTGGCTTTAAGTCGGCTAATATACAACAATATGCTAGTTTCCTGTTAAATCAAGAACAGAATTTAAAATTCTCCTTCTCACATATAAAGCCCTTAATAATCAAGCTCCATCATATATTAGAGATTTGATTACCCACTGAAAGTGCTGCATTGTCATAATCTTAGTTTTTTTTGTCCAACTCTGAACAGGGCAACAAACATGGAGGCAAAAATGAAGTGATTTATTGAAAATGTAAATGGTAGAATGGGAAAGTTATCAGGACAACGGGGATGGCACTGTTCACGAACTGAGGAGAGAAAGAAAGGTTGATTGGAAAATTATTGCTGAAGAATGCCGTGACTGAGATCCAGTCTGTGCAGCTTATAGTTGGAAGTAGAAGAATAATCAAACTCCACCGACTGGCAGACACCAATCTGCACACCGATCTGTGAATATGATGTGCATACTACAATCAGTGCAACAGCTGATTACCATGGAGATTGGCTGCAGGCAACAGGAGAGACATTGCTGCTCAAAGAGTAACACTTACTTTTTAGGCAAAACCTCCTGCTGCCTTGGCATCGCAAGCCGTAATAGGAGGATCTACCCTCCCAAAACTGTTTGACCTACTAACATCTTAGGAAGCGAAACTACTTCTATAATATCGTCTGAAAGAATAAAATATAATTTAATTCTATTACATGTTTTTATACAACAACAGCAATTTGCTTGTAACCTATTAAAATATCAACCTAACAATTGGTTAGGCTTTTGGACTTTTTGTCTTTACACTGTAACTTGGGTTTTTGCCCATTTATTTAACACTACAATTCTAAAATGCTGCTTTGCAAACCTAAGCAGCGGTACAGCCACGCTTTCTTGGTATCTTTTTTTATTATTGATGTATGTTTTCCCTAGCCAGCTATTATAAACTAGCCATGTTTTTCCATTCCTTTTTTTAATTGTGTTACCATGGCCTTTAACATTTAACATACTAACTGAAGTGCCCAGTGTCTGATATATTGGTCTTGGATGCCGTTTCTCTTTGCGTTTCACATTCTGACCTCTTGGTGATCTTGCAGAGATGTCCACCCCTGGGAGTGTTGGTACATGTCCTGACTGTTTTCTGCTCCAGATTGTTTAGAACTGACCTTATGGCCCCTTCTCATATTGATTTGGAAGCTAAAAATGTGTCTGACCCATTGCTAATGCCTTCCCTTTTGGCTTTGTGGAAACACACACATGAATACTGCAGACAGCCAAACGTCTGCTACTGTTGGTTGCACATGCCTGATGGTGATGATCAGCCAATGTAGCACAGTTCAAGTGTAAAACGTAATGTTTTTTTTGTAAATCAAAATTTATTCTTGCCTTTTTAAAACAAGGTAAGGTAGATCCATAACATTTGGTTTGGGCTTGATCTTTTGATGTTCAAAAATAAGGATTTGTGGACAGTTACCACAGTTGGAACAAATAAATTAATCAAAACAACCAACTGCAGTCATGTTCTTGTCACTTTTGTCTCTGAACTGAAACTGACCAGTTTCCCCTCGACAGCAACAGTTGCAAGCCTCATAGCTCATGGATTGTTTAAAATGTATACCCTTTTGTACAATGCAATCCATTAGTTGGATCCATATGGCTTTAAAGGGCTTCTGTGTAGGTAGGAGATCAAACTGTGTTGACTCGGAAAAAAATAAACCTTTGGAAAAGCATTTCTCTGAACACACAACACGCTGTTGTGGAAAAGCTGTGAAAAATATCACTGAAGGACATCTCCTCTGTATGTAAGGGGGATAATGACTCTAAGCACCATCATTTGGAATTACTGCAGAGTAACACAGTAGAGCATAAAACAAGAGTAGACTGAGTTCACATTTGCTATTTTTACGAGTAAATAGCTTGGTACCCAGCACATAAGAAGAAATTGTTCCGCAAAAAGGTTTACCTCTTGTCTGACAGCAAAAAAAACAGACCAAGAGACACTACTTGGTCATATCATAACCTAACATAACACGTGAGAGCAGGTTTAAACGGCACAATTAGTGGTTCCTGCTGCCATAGGGCTTTATAAACATGTCTTCTTCTTTTTTTTGATAGCTCCCTAAATCCCAACTTCACTGTTTTGTATCAGCAATTGTTCATACCCTTAAACTATTATTATTAAACTGTTGTTTTTCATTTCATGTTCTAACTGTAAAGCTTCATTGTGTTCTATTGACATGTTCTGTGATAGACCAACATAAAGTAGTGCACAATTGTGAAGTGAGTGGAAAATAATATAAAGTCTTTGCAGTTTTTAAAAATGTTTTTTTCTGAAAAGATTTGGATTAAATACATTTTGGGTCTCAAAATTTAACCTTTTTTTTTTTCTTTTTTTTTTTTTTTGGTAACTGCTGGTTTCTATTGGGGCTGCACAGTGGGTAGCACTGTTGCCATGCAGCAATAAGGTCCTGGGTTCAAGTCCTACCCTTGCCCTGGGTCTTTCTGCATGGAGTTTCCATGTTCTCCCTGTGCATGTGTGGGTTCTCTCCGGGTACTCCGGCTTCCTCCCACAGTCCAAAAAACATGACTGTTAGGTTAATTGGTCTCTCTAAATTCTCCTTAGGTGTGAATGGTTGTTTGTTGCCCTGCAATAGACTGCCGACCTGTCCAGGGTGTACCCCGCCTCTCACCCAGTAACAGCTGGAGATAAACACCAGCACTCCTCGCGACCGCTCAAGGAAATAGGCATGTTAGAAAATGGATGGATGGTTTCTATTGTTTTTGTCTGGATTTTGTGTGTATTCCTCATGTGTTGTAAGTCTTTTCATTATCAAATCCTTTGTTTCACACTCCAACGTGCACCTGAGGTTCTGTTGCCACCTGGGTTGTCCTCAACAAACTCAAAACATGACATAATCTCCTTTAACTGCAATCATTGCTGAAAGTATTTTTTCTTTGCACATCTAATGACTGAAATTTTTATTCAAAATAGTTTAAGCTTAGGCAGATTGGATGGAGAACAACTGTGAACATTGGTTGTCGAGCCTAGCCACAAATACTTCACTAATTTTAAGTTTGGACTTTGTAAAAAAAAAAAAAACTGGATCTTGACTACAATACAATTTTTTTTACCTTTATTTACAGAATAAATCTTATTAATAAATAAACTCTCAATTTCAAGAGAGATTCCGACATTATATAAAGTCATTAACATTAAATACAAAACAGTAAAATGCATATCAGTGTCAAAAGAGCATATACAATTTACAAAGCCATGGTTGAGGAAGCCTAATGCCATTTTGACCTACATATTAAATTTACCCAGAGAAATTAAATGAGAGAGTTTTAGTTCCTTTTTGAGACGATTCCAAGGTAATGGTGTAGAGCAAGAGAAAGCTGTCTTCCCTATTCCTGTCTGTACAGAAGGAACGCAGAGAGTAATTATATACTTGTACTGCAGGTCGTTGCTGGTGTGTTTGGGTTACATATAAGAAGACAGACGAGAGCAAAAGGCCAAGAATTGGTTTACAGATAAAATTCTACCAATGAAAAAAAAGTTGTGTATGGAAAGAGATGATTCTAACTAAAGAATACCTTCCGATGGTAACCTTAGCAGCTTTGTGATAAGCAGAAGCTGATAACTGAAAAGATTGTGCAGAGACATTCATATAAATAAAATGTCCCCATAGCATAAAAGAGGCAGATAGAAAAAACAAAAAAACAATGACCTGTTTCTGTAGAAGAAACATAATTTTAGTCTCTGATTTTTAGAGACTCTTGAAAATAGCTTAAAGTTTTCATCAATGACAATGCTTAATATTTGTAGGAAGACAAAAACTTAATGTAGGAAACTTCTCAGGATAAAATGCAGTTTTTCTCTTTTTGTTGAAAAACAGCATGGTCTTAGTTTTGTCTGTGTTTGACACCAGTCTGAGCTGTCATAGTTTTAACCAGTTATTATTAAATGCAGACTGCAGATGCTCAAAAGCCTTTGCAACAGTGCGAGTACAACAGTGAACAATATTATCATCGGCATACAGTGTGCATCCTAAAACTGACCCTTGAGATACACCAGCAAAAACATCCGAAAGGCCAGAGGACCAGCCATTAACTTTAACACACTGCTTTTTGTTTGACAGATAAGCACTAAACCAGCTGAGACCACAGTCAGGCCAATGTCACACAATGTTTTGGTACAAATGCAGTGACTGACAGTATCAAAGGCCTTTGAAAGGCCTTTAGAGAGGCAAACAAGAAAATCATAAGAAATAAGGTCAATAGAGAGGCAAACAAGGACATTCTTAGTGTCCAATGCATGTATAATGTCACTGATTACCTTTGTGGCTGCAATAACTCCACTGTGCTTTCTAAAATCTGACTGTATTGTGCATACATGAATATACCTTAATCAAAACTGTATATTTAGGTTAATTGTCCTGCAGGAAGGTTAACCTCTGCCCAGTCTCAAGTCCTTTGCAGCCTCTGACAGGTTTTCTTTCAGGTTTTCTCAGTATCTAGCTCGTCTGTCTTCAAGTCAGTTCTCAACAACTTCCATGTTTCTGTACATGCACACACTGCTTTGTGCATGTAAGCAAATAAGTAAACTTTTGTTTTCATCTGACCAGAGTCCATTTTTACACATGCCTCATGTCTCCGCTAAAAGAGTTGTGGTAAACTAAAACCGTATTTCTTATGGCTTTCTTATAATAATATCTTTTTTCCTAAATCTTTCCAGTGCATGGCTGATCGTTATGTTAACAGACTCCACCTAACTTTTCCCTGACCTGTATTGCGTGTTCCTTGGTCTTGATGATGGTTTGTGTCCAAACATAAACTGGAGTAAAACATCTTGACACTTCTAGTTCTGATGTGGCAAAAAGTTTGAGTAGGATGCACACTTTTGCAAGAAGTTGTATATGCAGAAAGGATTTTATAATATTTAGAACATTATTTTTTCTTTATCCTTTCAATTGCTGTTCTGCCTTTTTAAGCTGAAGTATTAATAACTGAAATTAGACTACTTGCTTTTAACTAAGCGTTAAAATCTAATTTATCAACTCCTGAATTTACATCGCTGCCTGGCAGACACACTTGACCTCATTGAACTTATCATTCTCGCTTGCTCGGGCAAGGGAAAGATGCTCTCTCTTTTTGTCATCTTCATTATTAGCTCAGCCCGAGGCGCACACTGTGCTTGACATAGCGTGTGGAGGTCAGGCAGGGTGTGTGTGCGTGTGTGATGGAGTTCAAAAAGGAGAAGATGAAACGGAAATGAGGATAGTGAGATGTTGGACGAGGTGTGGAACTGACTGAAGGGGAGTCTTTACAAGAGTCAAAACAATGCCTGAAATCAGATTCATTATCTGGTCATGAATAAAATGCGTCTGGGAATTCAAAAAATCTGACAAAATGTGATCTGTATGTAAATGTCATGGAAACATTTTTGAAATCATTCTCTGCTCTCAGAACCAGCTGTCAGTCAGCAACATGAGCGCTCTAGTTATTTGCTGCCTTCCCCGGGAATCACAGACAGATGAAGGCAGGTTTCATGTGGATATGTCAAAATATTTCCAAGAATTAATTAATTCAATTGTTACTCTATAGGCACCAATAATAACAATATTATTAAAAGTCTTAAACACAAGAGCTATAATTCAATATACAGAGTACTTGTATTTTAATATTAGTAGTGTAGTTAAGTGACAAGGTTAAAAGAACAAGACATAGGGCATGAAATGAGAATAACATACGTTTTCACTTTCCAACAATTGTTTGACTTTTCAATGTCTAACTTTTCAATGCCAAATCTCTTTTCAATGTCACTGCAAGCTGTCACTGTTTTAGTTCCACAGATTCCAAGCTAAGTACATCCCTGCCCTGTTCCAACATCGGAGCTTGACAAGCCGACTACCATGAAACAGGATGTTTATGATCTTTCTAAGCTGTGCAGGAGAAAAGCCGACCCTGGAGCGAGCCACACCTCTGCTGCGTGAAGAACCACATGCTGAAGCCCCCGCATTGCTGAGCTTCCTACGGCCTGAGACCCGCATGAAGGAGTGGGAGCCTCCTCCTCACAGACCCGCTTCGAGCTCGCCGCCTGCTCGCTCTCGCTGCTGAGATAATCAGCTTTACCTTAGAGTAATTCACTGGCAACCGGACGCCCCGTCGCCACAACCAGAGACAACGGCAGAGGTTTGGCAGAGAAATAAACAGGGAAAGTTTAATTTGCTCTCATGTTTTTTAATGTTAACTTTGGTTCTCTAACTTAGATCTGCAGAGAACCAGGATTCTCTGAATCATTGTGATGATGGTTTTCAACTATTTTATTTGTCTTTTGTGTGTACATAGTTCCTTATCTGCTTTTTATCTTAATTTTGCTTAGTAGTTTAGTTAAGTTTCACTAGCCTAGTAGAGAGGATTTATTGGTTGAAATATAGCGTTAATTCAGATAAACAGCATTCTATAGTGATTCTCTTTGGATGTTCATTTTTTTTTCTGTTAATAAATTCTTGAACTTGAAGAGAAGTTGTCCTTTATTCTATATGTGTGCAGAGTTTGCTGTTAAACTATTTTCCTAACATCAGCTGTTTGGGCTGATATTCACCACACAATACCTAACAGACCGAGAGTCATTTATTAAACATTAACTTAAAACAGTGAGTAATAATAGCACAACAGTTCTGAAACCTTCAGTTTTTACCATTCTGCAGGGACTTCAACAGAAGAAAAGAAAAAAATGGATTGAAACGCTTAATGTGTAGCTCCAGTTTGTTGGAAAATTCCCTCCACCCTTTACATGATGACAACCAGCCATTGATCTTCGGACATCGAGGTGTTCCTTAAATGCTCTAAACCAGAGCTTTATCCACAAAAGCCACAAAAAAAAAAAATGTTTAAAACCAAAACTATATTTCATATTTTGATGGTAGGCATTCTGTGATTATTTTAATTTCTATATTCTCTCTCTTCTCATCATACAGACTATGACAAAATGATGTCTTTACACAACAATTTTAAGGTAAATGTTTACCCCAACTGTTCGTGATGCAATAAGGACACATAAACCTGCATTTTTAAATAATTTTCTAAAACATTTCTAAAACTGTCTGCTCTATCTGTTGTTTTTTTTTTTGTTTAGTTTTTTATTTTGCTCCCCTGATGAATAATGACATCTGATTACAGTCTTTAACCTTTTTTCCAGCCATAACCCGCTTCGTTTGCCACCAGTTACCTTTGTAATGTCACACTTAAAGACCTCCTCGATGCCGGCAGTGTGAGTGCAGCTTATGACTGAAGGGGGACCTATCACAGCAAATCACAATTAAGACCTCTTGAGCTCACGTTAATTAGGATGTTTCATCTCAGGGCCTTTTCAAGAATAGCTCTGACCTATTCAAGTCCACAAGCCCGACAAGTTCTATTGTGTCATTGCCTCGCTGATCCGACGGCACACACCTCTGATCCACAGTGCACACACCATTAGCGCATGCTATTGTGTGCCATTGTACCGTTTTCCCAGGATGTAACTTTGAAATAAGATCAGGTCGTTTTAAATTATCCCTCACGGCAGCAAAATGTATCTTACTGCAAGGCTTTGTGGAACAGATTTTTGCTTGAAAATCATGTCACCCTAACATGATTTTCAACAAAAACCTTATTTTATTTGGTAAAGATACAACTATCTCTGCAGAACAATCAGATCAAGCCTAAATAGGGTTGACTTTTAGTGTTTTTATTGCGTTAAATCAAGCTATTTCGAATACTAGAGCTCTGGGGGAAACAATTGCATTAAATATAATTAATGTATTACAAAACATATGTGGTTTGTTTTGAACTGGTCTTCCTGTTGATGCTGTAGGCAGGAGCAGTGCAATAGAATTACCTGGTGTGTTGCCTTAATTTGTAACATGACAAGCAATGTAGCATATGCCATATTTCTCTGGGTCCAAATTCAATGAAAACGGTCAGTGTCTGCATTTCATCCAGTGTAATAGTTTCTTTAATGTCTTTTTTCCTACACAAACATCCTCACCTATTGATAGCTTAAACATTTTTAATAATGGTTGTCTGGCAAGCTCTTTTGAAAACCTCTTCAAAGATTGTACTTTAAGAAGTCTTGTTTTTTTTTCTCTCTTTTCTTTGGAGCACTTAAGCTTGCACAAACTGAAATATATCAATGTGTGCCCATTGTGACTTCTCAGCACATGGTGGAAAATAAGCCCAAGTCAGGGCATAATAAGAGTCAAGATTACTGCTCAGTGATTTTCTTTATCTGCACTTTCGTGACTCAACAACACATTTCTGACACGGGTCTGACTGCTATCAGCTTTTTGCTTGTGGCATCCTTTCCTGGAGCTTCAGGGCATTTCTTCAATCTGACCCTCCAAACAACACTACAACCTTCTGGGAATAAATGCTCAAACTCAACAAGAAAGTCACGCTGTAAATAACGACAGTGTGCTGCAGAGTGATAACAACAAAGGAACTTGAATTATTTCAGAAGTTAGAAGCTGCTGGCGTTCCTTCTTTGAAGGCTCACAGTCGTTTCTACAGAGAGAAAGAAGGTTGAGAAAGTAAGCTGAATAATGAACTTACTGCTGAAGGTGGTCAAGGTCCTTTTTGTTTTCCATTATCATTTTTTTTCCATCGTCTTTTCACAGATGCAATTAAAAGACATTAATTTAGGGCTTTTTTTTTTGTTGGTGGTTATAGATTCAGAAAAACCAAAGCCTTTATTAAAGATTTTTAAAGAGTTTTTTTTTTATTCTAGTGAGATGATTTTTTTCATGTACCAAATTTAGCCCAAAGAAAATGGAAATTTGTGTTTGCTTAATTTTTATTTCATTTAAAAAAAAAAATAATGAACAATTCTGTGCAATAAGTCGTATACTATTGGAAAGCCTGTTTGATACCCTTTAAATGTTGCAATACATTTGGAGGTTAAACGACACGGTTGAGTTGTGGGTTGCACCAATGAAAAACCTTCCAATTCTTTGCACAGCTCCAAATGAACTCATTGTACAAAAGGTACAATAAGGCCTTGCAATACAGCTTATCTAAAGGCTCTAAGCATATTCTTACAACAAATTGTTGACCCTGGCATCAAATAGATTTTTTTTTTTTTATCAGCGTCAAAAAACCAAACAAGGCTGCTGCATTCAGTTCACAAACAATTTGAAAAGCTCTGAAATAAGTTCTGATAAAGAGTCTTACAATGAATACCAAAAGAGTATTAAGGTTTTACGATTTTGTAAAGACTCTGAGAATTTTCACTAACACTTGTTCTCTGTGTTGAAAGGTTTTTTGTCTTTTCAAGCATGAAATAGGCATCAGAGTGTTTGGTAACTTAGAGACTCTCGTGTAGTACAGGCTGAGAACTCAGAAGAAGGTTTGAAACGTTTGCTTTCCGAGACGACTGTTCAGATTAACTGTCCACTTGTGTTTCTTTCCGAAAAAGCAGCTTAGAATGGCAGGACAAATGATAAGTACAGTATAAAGTGGAAGTTCAGGGCTGATTCCAGGAGAGCCAGTCCAAGTAGGTATACGCTGAGCGAAGATATAAGATGACAGTCCACGAACATGTGTTGGAAGGTTGGACAAGATTAAGGTTGAGCACAGACCTGCGAGGGGAAGCTGCCAGGCAGGGGCTCTGCAGCATGTGGGCCTAGAGGTAAGTAACTAACTCTTGGCTTGGTTCTTTTCTTGTGGAAGCACCCTTCTACACAGAGAAGAGCTGGCTCCAGGAAGCAATCATGAAGCGCGGGTGTTTACAGCGAGTTAACTGTGGGTTGTGGCTGGTTTGTAATGGAGACATTTTCCCAAACAGGTGCTTGAGGAGATTACTGGAGGGAGCATCTAGGTAGCAGAGAAAGACCACAAGGTGAGTCACGGGGAAACAAAGACTGCCCAGGAAAAACAAACTTTTGAATTTGTACTAAATCTCAGGCCTCTGCTGGCTTTTAAATCCAGGCTGGCTGTAAGCGCAATGAGACACCTGTGGGGTGACAGCAGAGGGCTGAATCATGCCCTTTCTTTTGTAGCAAGAGAAAATAACTCGGATATGACACATTTTCTATTTGTTACATGAACAATTTCTCTGTGTGAAACACCCCACAAAAAAGATTGGTATTGTTGAAATTAATCGCACATCTTGCAGAGGACAAAATATGAAATATACATATAATTTGGATTCCAGAAAACAAGTACTTGCGCAAGTCTAATTACGAAAGTAAGCCTGCATGAAAATGAGAGTGCCTGCAGACCAGAGGAAGCTGTGTCTCCTGGCCCGTTGTTGATAATCATGGCACCAACAAGAGAGCATCATCTGAAACAATGGGAAAGCTGAAAAACTCACGTGTCTAAAATTCACAACAAGAATAGAATAGGAAGGTTTTTACAAAAGTAACACTCAGGTGGAACAAGAACGAAGTCAAAATAACAGTCATAGACAAAGTATAAAGTAAAAGTGTTTCGTTTTTGTTAGTAATTTCATATTTGTTATCTGTTCTATTAGTAAAAAAAAAAGATCATGTCCTGATAATTATCAGATTTCTTAAATGCTTCTTTAAAAGTAGAGAGCCTGTTTTTTACTTCAGCAAAGCCACACATTTGTTACCCCACAATTAAAATGGAGAGCTACAGCTTAGTCCTCAGTGAGACATGCCAAGAAAACATGTCCAACCCTCTGAGCTGTCAGACAGCAGATTTTCAGTTCAATCTGGCTCATAGGTTATTTTCTGGTGTATTGTAATTTAGCTAATATTTAATCTTAGAACTCCTTCTAACTTGTACATGAGCTGCACTCCTCTGTCTGCATGTTCTGGTGGCCTTTGAGTTTGCCCCTAATTGCACTGGTGTCATTGATACAACTCATGTTAAAGCTGCCCCCGTGTCCAAATGCAGCGATGGTATATTGAAAAAGCTGACATTTCAAACTTTCTCTGCTGCAACCTAAATAAGACAATCATCTAAAAAAAAAAATATTTAATTTGGAACGCCAACTGCCTCAGTTTAGAATTAAACATATGCATGTGTGCAAAACAAGACTAAACTACTTTCAATTGTGATTGTTTTATATTGTTTTTTAATCCATCAAAAATAACAACTGGCATGTCAAGGACGGAGGCATTTTTTAGATGCAGTGTACTGCTGGTCTGACTACCCCACTGCTTTAGAACATGTGAAACATTTGCTGAAGACAATCAGCCAGTCTGGAATGACAGCGAGTTGCTGGCTGTGAGACCATTCCAAAGCTTGTGGAATTCCCTGCTGAACCTGACTTTGCCCTGTTGGTTTACATCTCGCCACTGAAGAAGTGTTAAACTCACCATGTATTCTGTATTAATTGGTCACTTACTTGTATTTTTGGGCAGTCATAACTCTCTTGCATATCTCCGTTATTATAAAGGAGCAGATGTTTGCTAGTTTAAAGCTAACTTGTCAGATGGCAGTGGGACAGCAAAGAAAGGCCCAGCTTCAGCAGTGATTATCTGTTCAAGCTGGGGTGGATCCATGTTCTGTCACTAAACCGGGAAACAAAACCAGGATTCTTTTCCAGCAGCGCCTTAAATATCTGTTCTGTAAACAGAAAGCTTGAGCCATTTGCTCAGATTTAATACAGAAAAAACAATCTGTCCACATTTTCTTCTGTTTTCCTACAATGACAATGCCAACACTGGCTGACTGGAAAGATTTTCAGACAGAATTGTTTCCATAGGCATTAACTCTCCCTGTAATTAAATTTATAGTTGTCATTCTTTTCTTTACACATAAAATATTGGCACTGTAACCAAAGTCAGATTCCAGGGTAATGCACGATCATGGCTGAATAACAATGATTGTGATTTTGATTAGAAAAACACACACAAGCTTAGAATTGAATGCAACACAGTGTTTCCAGTAATTTATCTTTATACTGTTTGAAAACGCAGACTGGATCTGCTGTAAATTAACGTTGAAGATCGCAGAATCTGCAGATAAAGCTGTCAAACTATGAAGGAGAATGTGTATGCTTAGGGTATTTAGATGGAATATGGAATATAACATATTAAAATAAATAGGGCATTGACAGGCTGCTGCAGGACTTGGTGGCATACTGAGGAGGGAAAAGTCAGTGGTAATCAGGTGGGCTGCAGCAGAGACACAGCTAAATATGCAGCACAATGGACCCTGAGGACCAAGGTTAGGGACCACGGCACCATGATACTAATGCTATCTGAACCACCGTATTTATTACTGTTATAAAACTGTGGTTCAGTGACCTCAATGCAGGCCTGCAAATGGCAGTTTTTTTATTTTCATTTTAACAACTCAACCAATATTCAGACACCCTGACTCAATCAAAAGTGGAAACAGAAACACCTGTCGAAGGGGTGAGTAAGAAAACTATTGAGTTCTTCAGGAGAAAGTTACTAAAACCTCTTTCACGTAAAAATTTTTGGTATAAACCCACAACGACGTGGAGCCTCTGAAGTGCTTCTGGCTGTCCATACATTACAAGTTGGAGAAAGCTGTGAGCTTTCAGAAAGGAAATTTGCAGCACAGGGTGACAGGAGGTGTGGTGCTGCATTGACAACAGCACTACTTATAATACCAGGGCAAATACAAGGTAAGCAATATATCGCTACACCCTGAAATTATACGAATATAAACATTGTAATAAACTTCCAAATTTCTGAACTGTGAATGAAAAAATATGGCTACGAAATGGCTACGCAGGAATAAATACAGACAGTGTGATTTCTTTTTGCTAAATTGAACAAGTAATGAATCTGCAAAGTAATGCAGATAATAAAGTTTTATCTAGTGGGTAATCTGTGGTTAGGAATAAGTCAACCTTACGCAATCTGAGTAAGCAATTCTGAAAATGCAGTGTATATTTTAGCCCGATGGTTCAGGCATATATTGCAGTATAGAGAAAAATAAAAGCCCTATTTGCCCATATATGGAAAGGTGTTAGATTATATATTTTTTAAAAGTTGAGTAGATCCTCTGGACAAGTTCTCCATTGCTGAACGTTTTGGCTCTTCTCCAAGAGACTTCTTCAGAACCGTGTGTCATCACTCCCTCAACCCACAAAGCAGGCACACCCCTGTACAAGTCAGCAAACGGGGCCTGCGACTACTTCTCTGCTGCTGAGTCCGGGCTGTTAAAGGGAGGGCTGACTTCATCCCCACTGGTTGTGTTGGTCTTTTCACAAAACACATAGAGGTGTAATAAATGACTCTTAATCCTGTTTTAAAGTGACTTGTGAAAGGGGCTTAAACAAATTTGACAATTACCTCACTATCAGTTGCAACATACCTCAAAATGGGTTTACAATGTAGACGTGGCAGCTGTTATTTTTTAATAAGTTATGTGTTTAACGTCTCTTTCTCAGACACAACAATTAAGCAATCGTTCAATGCTATTAACTGGATTAATTTAAGTTGCTATACGCCACTGACAAGAAATACATTATTTTTCTTGTCAATATATGCTCGATTGCCTTTGATTTTACTTCACTTTATTGTATTTGGAGCTATATCGGACTGCTTGGATGTGACTACAGCCCTGTTCAATAAATTTTAATTTTCTTTTGAAGGGCCTTGAGATGATATTTGTAAATTGCCACTAAAAAAAATTAAAATAAAACCTAGCTATGTGACACCCAGTTTTTGGTAAATATATCCATAGTAAGCATGAGAAGCCTATATTTGAAGTTGTTGTCAGGGTCCAGTGTTAGGCATGTTCTGATGTTGTTGTGTACATCCCAGTCTCAAGTCTTCTTGGACCTATAGTCTGTTTTATTTCAGGATTGCTCTGTATCTAGCTATGCCGACCATTCTGGATGGTTTATTCTCATAGGCCGTGGGCCAGAATCTGTAGGATGACTTTTCGTATGAACTTTCAGGGGGCAACTTTCTTGCACCGGGATAAGTTGCTACACATAGCAGTGATCTCAAAACCCCAATGTTCCCACGTTTTCACTTGCACATTAATAAGTTATAGCCGATAAAAAATCTAAACTGTTAAAAGGACTTGTACCAAGAGGTCACGTGATTCGATTTTTGCTGCTCAGCCAATCAGATCGCTGTATTGTCAGCTGTGCGAGTTCAACCAGTTCATCATGGCTGCGCCCATAAAGGGTTGTAAACATTTGTTTCCAGACGAAGAAAGCCCAATAATAGCATTTTCTGGTGCCAGTTGGCAAAGATCTTGATGGCAAGGAAAAAGAAATAGCCCAGACCATCCATCCATCCATCCATCCATCCATCCATCCATCCATCCATCCATCCATCCATCCATCCATCCATCCATCCATCCATCCATCCATCCATCCATCCATCCATCCATTTTCTAACACGCTTTTCCCTGCTGGGTTCGCGAGGGGTGCCAGTGCCGATCTCTAGTTGTCAATGGGCGAGAGGTGGGGTATAACCTGGACAGGAAGCACTGTACTCTGACCACTTTGGGGATACATAGAAACAAATAAAATGTCACTGCATGAAATCTTTTCTTTACTATTTCAATTACTGAAATGCAAGTTGTTTAAATTCCTGAGTTGACATTCTTTGCTTGCACTATTTTAACTTTGGTTACTGTACCGGTCCAACATCCATTAAGTTGATACATTTAAACTAATCAAGTCAGCCTCATAGATGGTCTTGACAGATCACCTTGGATTTAATGCATACGCCGCCTCAAGGAGGGGAGTTGTTTCATTTTCTCCTCTGACTCAGTCCAATCAATAAACCATTAAAGACCTGCAACAAGTAACATAAATTAAGTTTTTAATGCTGCCTCGTTGATTCTTGAAAGCGTTTCTTAACTATTTAGCCCTGTAATCCATAAAAACACACACGGAAGGGTCTAAATTAACTTTACAAAAGCTAAGACGCCATGTTAGTCAAACCTTCTTGGCCATCAATACCTCTTCCACAGCTTGGGTAGAATACATCATATTTTCTTCCTCTCTGTGGGTTCTCACAGTCTGTCATGTAGCGGCGGGTGAGCAGAGCTTATAAAGTATTCAGCAATCATCTGAATTCACCCTGAGTTGGAATTTGTCTCACAAAGGTTGTGCAGAGGAGATAAATGTTCCTGTTTTCACAGTGTGGACAGGAATCCATCTATATGTCCCATAACAAAATGCAGGCATTTTATATTTATATTTATATTTTATATTTTATGAGTTCACAAGAACTGTCTCAGGGTAATAACATATAAAGAAAAATACTAAAGCACTACTGCCATTAATAAATCAAAAGAAGTTACTTACTGAAAAAGTCAAAACTATTTTGCTTTGAAATACTGCACTTCAATAATCCTTTGGAGGTAGATCCTGAATAAACTCCTATTTCCATTCGGTTGGATAGCACTTTACAGCTATGGTAGACAAAATATGGCATTTATTGCCTTGTAAAAGCTACTGCAATGCAGAGGCATTTTCACCTCTGTATAAATGAAATACTTTACACTGTATAAATTAACTGATATTATGAATAAAACAAACAGAGACCCATAAAAATGAGTGTGGCACATCCGTTTAAGAGACTGAATAGAATTAGTAATAAAGTTAAAAGCAAAATGGTTCACTAAATCCTAAATGTAACAGATGAACCACCTCAGTTCATGTGAACAAAAACAGCATTAAATTGACATTCAAAATGAGTATTGACGGGAACATTTAGTACAGATCTACATGCTATATTCTGTAAATCTGAAAGAAACGACCAGATTTACATCCTGAATTTTTTTTAATTATGTTATTCTCCCTCAACAATTCAACTGTATGAACTTGTAATACACATTTGTTTTAAACAGGAAAAATAATACCTTTTGTGTGAAGAAACGTTTACTTATGGTTGCCAGTAATCTTACAAATTTAACTAGTCCCAGTAACATCTCTTAGCATTACAGAATACATTTACATTATAGATCTTGATGACACAAAATTTGTAAAATCCAATAAGAATGTTAAATCTCAATAGTTCCCTGAGTCCAACACGGCTAACTACTGAGTACCTAAATAACAACTAAACAGACTGCCTGGTTCACATTAGTGTTAAGATTTGACAACAGACACTGTTCACTGTCTACTGTATAACCGTCATGGTGTTGATATGTGAAATCATTGTGCAGCTCTAAACAATGTTTTGACTCAAGTGACGTAATTAATGCTTCGTTTGGATCAGGGGAGGCATTCAGGACTGCGCTAAGGAAGAGAGGCAAGTGAAAATTAAGAGAAGCAATGTCAGATCATTTATTCCAGGGAGGAGGTGATTAAACCAATGGAGGCTGAGGAAGGCAGGTTAGTAATGAACCTCGTGTTCTGTTTCTAGGCAAAGATGAAGATAACGGTGAAGTGTTGGAGGGTGGACAAGACAAGCAGGTGAGTGCGCACGGCTGTGCGCTTCGTCCCTCATCCAAACGGTTCCAATACGAACCACCCAATTTGGCCTGAGTAGAGGTTTCGCTGCATATATTAATTAGGTCTAACATCTTTGTCATCGTCTCTGCACTGAGCAGCGCTGTGGCAGGCGACTGCCATCTGTCTTGTTAATGCTAACTTCTATCACTTCCAGCTGCCTCTGGTGCAAATTTGTAAAAAATGTTGATGGTAAAAAGTCAAAGTCACACTAAGTACGCCTTGGTTGTTCCCTCTGGAGTCACATACAGAAAGATTGGATCCAAGTCAGGTTCAGGAACACATTTAGACATATAGACTCATTTACCCTGATGTCTTTAGTTCCCTCTCCCTTTATAGGTCTCAACTTTTGCTACTCTCTGATTCTTCACACCTACTCTCCATGGTTTTTCTCCTCACTT